>NW_027210633.1:3395000-3835000 GCF_029030835.1 Brachyistius frenatus | reverse complement strand
CATCATCATGGGAAATTATATCATCCATGTATTACTGTTTCACTGGTTTGTGGTTGTATTTTTAAAGGACAGGTTGTAGTTGGTCAAGTCTGTCTAAACCAGTATTCGGGTGCCCATGTGAACATTGCTGCCTGCTGTAATCATTCCTCCTGTTCCACTCAGGTTTCCACAGACAAAGCTCTTCTCTTCTTGCTTTTGGAACCAGGGACTTCCCTGGATTTTATTTTCCACTGCAGATAGTACCTCTTCAATGTAGTGATAGAGTGTTAAACTATCGTGACGACATCTTCAACACGAGACACACACACTGGCTGGATCCGCTCCCTAACAACCAAATAAAGGAACCTCTGCACCTCTTCAATCCAACATGCCGTTCTTTTGCTTGGTGCCAGTAACTTTAAAAACTAAAGGCAGCCGTTATCGTACTGCAAATAGTAGAACCAATCAGTGGTCTGCATTGTTTTCCCGCCACCTTTTAGTATTAGTTCAGCTCATTTGGAACTTTGATGGAGGTGATACTATAAAATATTGCCAGGTTATGTCTACATCTTTCACCCAATGGAAAACTGAAAGAAGCGAGAGGAGTCGGTGCCGGCAGTGGAAAAGTTATTATACTTCCAACGAAGCTCAAACATGAACGTGTGTCTGGGGAAACACCAAGATAACCCACACTTTGGAAAATATCCACAAACTGCTGCAGCCTCATATCAACTTCTGGATGTGGACTGAGGATTTATTTTCTCATATGAGGAGCATTAAAGTGTGCAATCTAGTTTAAGAAAATGATCAAAATAAATGAAGCAATCGAAAAATTAAATGCAGATTTTCTATGCTGTAAAAACTTCCTCCACCCAATTACATATGTAAAATGATGTTTTCTTTTGAATGCCAGGGCCGTGTGGTGCAGTTTGTTTTTTAGATCCTATCTGCAATATCTTAGTTGCACTAAAGTATAATAGCAGGAATTCAATTTATCTCTACTGAAATATACTTATTTGCTTTGTTCACTCATCTGTAGGAGATCATTTACAGCTAGTCATTATCGTACCCATCATTCATGAACACACTGCGACTAAGTCATGAGAAAAACAGAGAGCTATAAAATGAAGGGTCCAAAAAAGTTGTGACTAGCAGTGAAGAAAGCAACTGACAGAAAAACGAAACAATATGGTGCCATTTAATTTAACACTTTTAAGCCTCTTATGAGTGAAGAAGTATCTTAAACGTTGAGGGGGGTTTAATTCCCCCGCTCCTGCTAACCTCTTCATCACCTACAAAAAAAAAAAAAAAAAAAGACTTTCCATCCACTGTACTTAAATGATGCAGCAGTGAAATGGAGCTACAAATCAGCCTCGTAAATATATACACATAAAGCATTACCACCTGCAGTGATGCCACGCAGCCCCTCGCTGGCCGACTGAAGTACAGTTTCAAGGAGAATCACCAAGTAGTTTCAGGCTGATTTTCCTGTGTCTTAAGAATCCACATCTATCTGGGCAGACAGCCGTGCTCTGACACTGCAGCATTTTGTATGCTGTTTTATCGAACACATCATCAGTACACATCGTCAGACGACGTCTGTCTGCTTTGACACTCTGCAGATGCCAAGAAACATTTGAGCCTGATAAAAACAAAAAACAGTCTTTCCATCTTTCCTCTGCTGCCTGTTCAACTGCCCCCCCCCCTCTCTGACCCCAACTTCCCCCCCTCCCCCCCTCAAGGCTTCGACTTTCAGGAGAGCTGAAGAAGGAGGAAGTAGGACAGGAGGAGGAGCAGAGTGTGTGTGTGTGTGTGTGTGTGTGTGTGTGTGTGTGTGTGTGTGTGTGTGTGTGTGTGTGTGTGTGTGTGTGTGTGTGTGTGTGTGTGTGTGTGTGTGTGTGTGCGTGTAAGTCTGCCAGGGGGATGAGGGGAGAGGAGGGCGCAGGGAGGCATGCACCGACGATGGTTGCATGTGGCGAGGAGGAACAGCCAGGAGAACCACCGAGCTGCTGCAGAGTGGTGGTGGGGGTGGGGTAGGGGGTGGGGGGAGTGGGGGTGGGTATCACTGCTCATCTCAGAACAATGTGAATGTAGAGCAGGCAGGAGACAGATGCTTTGTGGAGAAGGGGAGGCAGAGAGACAGACGGCAGGGGAAGATAGAGCGCGAGTGACTGACATTTCTCTCACACCTCTATGAGCAGCCACATCCTAATACAAGCTAATCCCTTTATCAGCCTCTTACCTCACCTGGGCCGATCTCGCCAGCAGCAGCGCTCTGACAAAATGGAAGACTGCTTTCTCAGACACACTCTGTATTTTAGTTTGGCCTGGCCAGCGCAGCGGTGCTCAAGGCCTACGCAGCGGAATATCAGGTCAGCGCTGTCACTGTCCTGTCACATCCACAGCTCCTGCTGACTTTCCCTTTTCTACCGAGCAGCATGTCACGAACCGAGCACCGATTACGGATTCATGGGGTGCGCATGAGGACGGAGCCAAACAGTCATTTGCTAGGTGGGCACGAACCGCACAGGGATTTGTGGATCCTGCTGCACAGCTGCAAATCGTAGTGTAATTTGGAAGCAGCGTGGTGGATTTGGAGGTTTTGTCGTCGTTCTTGTTGTTAGGTTTATAAATGGTCAGAAAAGACCGCGTCCATCGTATCTTCCAAAACCCAGAGGGGATGTTATCAGAGAGCTGGTTTTGACTGACAAACAGTCCAAAGTCATAAAATATTAATGTATAGTGATATAAAAAAAAAAATAAAAAAAAAAAAAAAGGGAAGAGCAGCGAGTCCTCATATTTGGGAACCTGGAAACAGGCATTTGGCATTATTGACACAAACGATTGACAGATTATATCAAAGTAGTTGCTGATTTATTTTTGGTCAGCAAGCGATGGATTAATTGTCAAATCAGTTGAGCTCCCCGACCGACGTTTTGTGTCACGTCGTCAGAGAAACTGCTGGAATCATCACTTTCTCGTCACTGCGGGGATCATCTCTCTAATATTTACTTACAATATCCTATTTTGTTTACAGATTTGTTTTGGTATTTGTTACCGGACAGTAAGATTCCACGTCGGTTGAAAGAGGTGCAAAAACCATTGTCACCAAAACTTTAACTCTTAAAAAAAATATGATCTACATGTTTATAGATTTTTATCAAATAAAAATCGAATAATTCCTGTAAGATCTGCCTCCTTTGTGCACACTTATGATCATCAGCAAGCATTTAGAGTTTGGCTGCCTGAGAGCCCGGGAGGAGAAGAACATACCTCACCGAGGAAATAACAGATTTATTATAAACCTACAGAATTCTTCCACTTGACTCGCACAACAAATGACTTCAACAAAGTATTCGTACTGACTGATGAAGTGTCCGGTGTGAAAGAGCAGCCCGAAGTATCTTGCTCATGACAGTTTGAGACCCACGTAGACAGAAGTCTATTCAAATGTCTGCCTGTTTTAGAGAATCCTGTCTAACATCTACATATTCAGACAAAGCTCTGCAGGTAAACACATGCATGTTGTCCGCCTTCAAACTAATTCCGCCGATGAGCACGGTGTGTAAACTGAGTAAAGGCGGTTCAACCACACAATACGCCCTTTAATTCACCAACAAACAAAAAAAATGGAGACGGAGATATTAAAGGTCCCGCAGGCAGCTCGGACAGAAGGGCATTTAAAAAAAAGAAAGAAAGAAAGCAGCAGCTGGCCACAGTGGAGCAAGCAGCGGAAATCGACGAGTTACAAAACACCACCATCTGCAAAGCGACGAGGCTCCCCAGCTTAAACATGGTCTCCGTGCAGCCGTATATTACCGCCCTGTCCCTCTTTGTCCCCAACAAACTAACCACAGGGTGACTATATATATATATATATATATATATATATATATATATGTGGCGCAAACACTTCAAGAAGCGAACGTAAACACCGCCTTTATACGGTCATGCAATATGTATGGACCGGGAGGGGAGGGGAAGGGGAGCGTGTTTTTCTTCGGGGATGCCCCGTTGTTATCCACCAACTTGATCCCGTTTGAGCTTCGCAAACTCTTACCTTTTCTGCAGTCTTTTGCCTCCTTGGTGTCGGCGTTTCTGGCGGATATCGGTGGGTATTCTTCGGTGTTTTCTGTATCTGGGACGCGGGTCGGCGCAGGTGCTGATGTGGAGCCGTGTGTTCAGTCCCTCCTCTTCGGCGTTAGCTAGCCCGCTGCCTCCGCTCGGCTTGTGGTGCTGAAGTGGACAGCGCACCGAGGAGCTCTGGCAACGAAACCCCCACACTGCGCCTCTCCGACCCCGCCTGCAGCACAGCGCCTTCTGTCGGCCCGGAGGAGCCTCTGCAGAGTCACATGGCGTCAAATGCGCTGGGAGAGAGACACCTAGAGGGGGAGAATCCCCGGAGGATTTCATCTTCAGCCTTGTGCGCCACAGCCGGGTGGTTCACTTTCTAATTTAGAAGTCATATCTCTCAAAACGCTCATTTCACAGCCGATAATTGGACATGTCACAGTGGGAAAAGTGACAGAAGTGGAAAAAACTGATAGTTGAATTCCATTTAACTACTTTGTCTGCAGGATCCTGGTATTATATGTACAAGCACCTGAATAGAACAGAGCCATTGGTAACGCTATTGTGACACTTTCCAATTGTACTACACCAAGTTGTGAAGAAGCCTAAATATCAGTGCACTCTGTAAAAGATGTGATGATCATATTAGTTGCAGGGGCTGTTTTAAGGATCCCCATTACATATTTCTTAAAATAATTTCAAATAAATTTGCACACCTGAAAAATTAATTTTGCTGGTGAGGCCCAGGAACATCTTTATGGTTGTCTGCAGACTCCACTTTAAGAACTGCTAACTTCACAGTAAATACTGCCCTTTGTCACATAACACTTTCTCTTATCATTTTACTAATACTTGCACTGATTTGTGGTACCCACTACGACACAAGAATGTGAGTTTTATTTGGACATATTGCACTGATTATTTTGTTAGTAACTGATGGCAGTAATATATCATACTCACAAAATATCCTGAGCTGTCAAAGAAATAGAGAATAAACTCAGGTGGCAACTGACATTATATTATTATAGATTTCAGATATATATCTATTGTAAATTAGGTAACTAATCCCAGTTACAGTGAGTGACATCTCCTTCATTTCACCTGAACTTTAGGTTGACCAAAGACAATTATGTGAGGCTCAGAAATGAGTTTATATTACATGTATTTATACATTGATTGGACATTGATTGGACTTCAAGCATTCATCACATATAGAGCCTATGATTCTACTTGAATATGTTCTTTTTGCAGCTGGTACGTTTTATTGGAAATATGATTATGCATCATTAAAAGTCTCGGAGCTGAACGTTGAGTCTTTTTTAATCATCCACAGGCTGTCCTCTGTCTTGCGGTCTGCCTTGACTCTGTTCTTCAAAGGTTACAACGGGGTGTGTGTTACTGCTGGGTGGCGGGGTGTAAGGAGTGGTCGAGGGCAGCAGCGGGGTCACCCTGCGTGACAGCGAGTGCGGCCTGCTCGGGCAGCAGGCTGGGGTCTGTTAGGATGGCCGTGGTGGTACTCAAGAGACGGAGTGAACTCAGAACCACTGAGGGGGACAAACAGGAGAATGACAAGCAGGGGTTACAGCCAGTGTGATGGGATAATACAAAACATATGTATAGATAGCAGTATGAGTGGAATATTGATGGCTGCTGTAAAAAATATGGCTTGCGATCAGTTCTGACGGACTCACTCGGTCTGAGGGCAGGCAGGGAGCAGTGCTGGTCCAGCCAGGACAGAGTGGATCGACACAGGTCCTCCACACTGGCAGTGGACACCATCCCATTGTAGGACTCAAACAGCGGCTCAATGATGATACTGAACTGACACTGAGTTGAGGAAGCATGCGTGTAACACTGTTTAAAGGTTTAGGCTACTGTTGTTATAATCAGCAACTACCACAGTAAAACCAACAAGGTTAATCTTTCAGTGCTTTCCAATTTAATTAACTTGTAGGTGACAGTTGGTCCGAAGCTGGTTGGTTCCTACTGTAGACATAATCCTCAAAAATATTTAGTTCAATTATTTATGAAAAAATTAGGCTCACTGATTTCCTCAAACAGCTTGCCACCATGTTTTTTTAAACAGGAATAAACTGTGAAATTGTCAGGGACTATTTTCTGCTGGAGATTAATGCACAAGTTGGTGCACTAATGGGATATAAAATAAAATAAACAATGCAGACCATCTTCACCATATAATAAAGGGATATGCCACCCGGTGCAACAGTGTAGCTCACTGATGTGTTTTAATATATTTGTAACACGGTGAACCTGAGTGACACTGAGGAATAACAGTTTGGATACACACATGATATCCTTCAGGAAGAACTATATATTTTGTATTTGAGTCTGTTGGTGGGATTTGTTCACTATGAAAAAAAATAAATAAATAAATAAAAATGCTGTTTTATTCTTTAATGGTTCTTTCACTCAACAAAAAGCCAAATAAGTGAATTGTTTCTGTTGAATAGCACTGTTTCCTGAGAGGCTGGAAAATTAGATGCCAAATATCTCGTAAATACTCCCGCAGAATTATATGTTTTTAATTTAGAATATCTGCAGTGACATTAATGCACAATCTCTTGAGAATACCATGAAAAGTTCCTCAATATTCACAAAGAGGAAACACCCTCAAGGTGTTTTTGTGCAACATACAAAGATGATAAAGTCGTTATCTAATCTTATCTTGCCTGCAAGATAAGTGCAGCAGTAACGGGTTAGGTAATCGTTAAGGAAAGAGTTATGGATTCAATTTACATAATCATTTTTTTATGCAACACAGGCATTCATTTTATCTGCCTGATCCCTCTGAGGAACCCCATTTTAATAATGTTCACTTTCTGATGTAAAACCATCCAACTATTAAAAATTAAAACTGCACAAAAATGTATTGTACCAAAGGATCCATTTCAGGGGATAGTTTCTCTGTTAAATTTATATTTTAAAAAAAGTATCCCTATTAGGATCCATTCAGATTGGTATAATCCAGCCTCCATTATCTATACCTACATGATCCTGAACAGGGTCAGGGGTCTGGAGCTCATCCCCAGCTGACTTTGGTTAAAGGTGAGGAACACCCTGGACAGGTCGCCAGTCCAGATTGGTTTAATGCTTGGTACAATTAGTTTATTTGGAAATAAATAACAAGGTTTCAGCTTGATTACAATCTTGTCAAATCTTTGGAGTACGTCTTTTAAGTTTTCCAGATTTATGGTCATAAGGATACGATCCAGAACTTCCAGTTTTGCAGAGTCTGGGCTTGGACATACTCTCTGAACTTCTGCCTCATGTGGTCGAAGCGCTGCCGTGTGATGGGAACCCCGGTGGCTGGTAGCTGCTGCTGGCATGCACTGCATAGAGAGACACACTGAGTCAACAAAGCAGCGCTTTGCATCCTCATGTTAGCAGAGAAAGAGGGATGAGTATACAATGTTTTCTGTCTTAAATTGAAAACCAGGTGACTATGCATATTGGTCATTAAAATGGAGCAGGGATTAGGAGATTAGAGGTCTTTAATGTCCCACCTATGGAAGTACAGGGGGGAGAAATTCAAAAGGCCAAAAACAATTGAATTTATCCTTTAAATCTAATCCCATTATTAATTTAATAGAATGTTGGAGCAAAATAACATTCATAGTCCTGGAGGACGTACACACACTCACATGCCCTCTAGCATATACACACTCAGGGTCGACCGATTATTGGCCTTTATAAATAAATAATTTGGCTCTAATGCAGCCGTCTCTCTCAGTCCAGTCATGTCATATTTGTCATATATTCTTTCACTTTGTCAGAGTTTAATGACACACGTTGTGTTTCATAAAATTTCATCCCACACCGTAGCGACTTGTATCTCACGTCATGTTTGTCAGTTTAACGACACGCACGTTTACTTTTCTTTCTTTTTATGTTATCATGTGTTCAGCTAATGACATGGCAAAAAAAAGAAGCATCACACAATGTTATTTAAGACCACAGACGTAAGATAACGGCATTGGTGGCTCTAGCAGGGGGAGATTGTTGAAGTTGAATCCCCCCCCCCAAAAAAAATAAAAGGATTGATATTTTACCTGCCACAGAAAAGCACATATTAGAATCATGTATCAAACATTCTACTGGTGCTTCAATAAAGGATTTCTTTGTTGTTATTGCATTTTTTTTTAAACATTTTTACTGCTAATGTATATAGGTCTCCTTGATTACCAACAATCAGAATCGGTATCGGCCCTGAGAAAACCGCATCGGTCGACCCCTAATACACACATGCAGGAGTCGAGCTAAAGTTCTCACTTGATGGCAGAGTTGAGGAGCTGGATCTCCTCTCTGAGTCTCTGAGCCTCCTCGTGCAGCTGAGCTCTCTCCTGCTGCATCTTACTGATGTATTCAGCAGTCTTCTGCAGTGTGGTGGCTTTACTGATCTGTGGCAGCAGACAGAGGGATTACCACACGTCAGCCATATGCCATAAACAATCACAAATATTAGGCACTGCTGGGGCTGAATTCCTAATGCTGAGATGTTGCAACTTCCAATGTCATATGCTATAAATTTTCCAGTTAAATTCTGCACCAACTCAGCTGCTCTTTGATGCTCTCCGCCTCCACCTTTCAGCCCAGCTCTCTGTAATGCAGTTGCTCTTCTTTTCACAGTACCTTTATGCTCGACTGAGAGCTGAGTGTTGTCACAAGGTTATGTAAAGTGTCAAATCCCAGTTTGATGTTGAAGCGCCTCTTCTGCTCCGCCGAGATGTGAGTTATCCTCCTGGTCTCTGTTTGCTGCAGACAGCCCAGAACAGAAACATGTCTATCACACTTCACACACAGTTGATTAGCACTCAGCAAGGACTTAATTATACGTTATTTATATAAAAAACGTGACTCGAAAACAAATATAAATGAGATGAGACAGCATGTCCTACCTTACTTGATTCTATCTTTCCATGTCCTGAGAAGCCTGAGTGTGGGGACTCGGAGTTGGAGGCTTTGTCTAAAGGGTTTGGTGGTGATGTTTGACCTGGATGTGCGGGAAAATTAACTAAAAGAAACAAACATATAATATTTATTTGTTTAATTTGCATGAAATGAGATGACTGCGATACAAATCAAACTCTGCAGGTAAATAATTTGATCACATCAGCCATACACAATATACTAGGGCAGAATCTAGACTGCTGCAGTCAACTGTATTTGATCCAACTTTTTGTATGATTCACCCTCAACTGATGAGGACATAAAGGAGAAACCAGAATAATCCATGTGCTGTTAAAAGATGCAGAGATTTTTGAGTATGGTGTGAAATTTATTGAGCCCTGAAACTGAAAAACAAAATCTAGTAAATGGTTAATCAGACAGAATATATACTGTAAATAGATATTATTCATAAAATATTTAAAATGTGGTGTAGAAGAACATGTAATATTTAACTAACATTTTTTATTCATGTATTCTCAAAGTTTTGACTTGTCTGATTACTTTTTACTAAATTTTTTACCATTTGTATGCTCCACAGAAGCGTAATAACAAACCAGAAGCACTGTCCAGATTAACAGTGAGTTTCAAGTTCAAGTTTTCTTTTTTTTTTATGTCATGTTTTGAAGGGCACGTTATTAGACTTTACAAGGCATGTAAAGTTTTTACAACTTCTAATGCTTTGTCTTTTTTTATTATTTCACTCATGTTGCTACACAAAAAACATCCACATTCTACCAATGTCTTCCTTTGACTGTGCTGCATGCCATTCGGTGTTTACGTTAACTTACTTACTGCTATAAATTCTTGTGTACCCACTTTGAGATTTTACCTCATGCCTGCTGAAATTCAACATATGCTTTTGCTAAAGTTTCACAATCATTTTTGATCCTATCAGTTGGTTTCTTAGCCTCTCTGAAACGTTCTGCGGGGTATTCCTTGAAAAGATGCGACATGTTTCCCTGGGAACTCCTACCGGTTAAGCTGCTCCTGTCTGTCCCGTAGAGCTGGACAGGTGATAGTTTCTCAGGTCTTGGGAATGAGGAGGGTCGTGCCGGTGTGTGTGGAGCCGTGTGCAAGCAGGGCAGACACCGCAGAGCCTCTGGAGGCACCGGCGTGAGGTCTGCTGTGGCTCAGGGTGGCGCTCTGGTTGCGCAGAGGTGTCAACGCTGGAATGCTTGCAGGCCACGAAGGTCCGTGCTGCAGCGGCGATGAAGCTCCCCCGACGTGTGTGCTGCTGCTCGTCTGTGGAAATGCACATAATGTCCATTTAGAAGTGCCGCCTCACGAAAATGAAATATGTTTTCCCAGTGCACGCAGGCAACAATAGGGCAAATTAATTTGTAATTACAAACCTCTAATGTACATATATTTGGTGCTGTTGAAAAGAAGCTGTAATTTACTTTCATTAGCCAACTTCCATTTAGGTTCTATCAACTGTAGAGGTCACAGGAGCACAAATCATCAACCAGCTCTACAGATTACAGGCAGCAAACAACAAGGAAAGCTAAAACAATGCAAACAAATCGTACAAAATGCTGGTACAAGATACGTGCTGAAGTATTTTCTGTAATACCCAGTATATATTTAATAATTACAGGGCACAGCACTATTATGAATGATTGAACCTGCAGCTGCAACAAAAAAGTAAATGTGTCTGGGGTGAACGCATTAATAAACTAAATCCAAAGAGACATTAAATGGAGAGGTGTTTGACCATTTTGGGTAATCGGCTTTTTTGCTTTCCCTTGATAATGTGAGAAGATAGATACCAAATGAGAGGGCTATCTTAGCTTAGCATAAACACCAGGAACCTGGTGAAACAGCTGGCCTGCCCAAAGGCAAAAAAAAATGTCATTTTTCAGCATCTGTAGAGCTCATTAACCTGATTTAACTGCTTTTTTTTTTTTTTTTTTTTTTTTTAATCTGTAAAACCAGAGAGTAGTAAATCTGTGGTGTGTTCGGTGGTTGCATGTAGACTGTTGGTTGGTTGGTTGGTTGGTTGGGCTGATGGGCCTCTTTGAGCCTCGTTGCCACCATGAGTTTTAGTTAAGCTTCAGAGGTGTATTTGTTACTGTCGGACCCATTTGTAGTCTCTATGCTAAACTAAGCTAAACTGACTACAGGAGGTAGCTTTACATTTAATGCTAATGAACACATCTTTATATTATTTGTTTTATCTTTATAAAAACAGGCAAACACCTGGGGTACATTGACTGTATGGAGTCTCGCCCAGAAACAATAGACAACCTTGTAAAACATTTTTCCAGTTAAACAAACATTCTTTAGAGGTGTCGGAGAGCAGATTCAGCGTTGCCCTTCTTTACAGTGTTTATGCTAAGCTATGCTAACCAGCTGCTGGCTGGAGCTTCATGTTTTGTGTCCAGACATGAGATCCATCTTCTCATGTTGCTCTTTGTGAGAAAGAAGCTTTTCCAACATGTCAAACTATTCCTTCGAGTTAATTAGTCATTATGTTATTGAGATGTTGGACCGAGCCATTCATCAACACTTGTGGTACTTCAGGGCAGGCTCACCGATCGGTTGGGAGATGATGACCTCTGACCTTTGGCTGTCACGAGAGCAGCATCAAATCCCAGCGTTGGCTTTCCTGAGAGCAGAAGAAACAGAAGCGAATCAGTTTAGTGAAACAAAAACAGGTTTGTTCAGGTTGTAAGTGAGAGAACTGGTGTCAGAACCGACTCACGTTCGTGGGCGCTGGAGGAGAGCAGTTTAGCCAGGCAGCTCGTAGGTGAAGGGGCGGTGGACGGGGGGCCGGACGGCACCACGGAGGGGCCAAATGTCCGCACTCCTCCCGTCTTCTGCTTGTGCTTCCCTCTGACTCCTGTAACGGCCACCTGCTCCGGGACTGAGAAGCAGTGGGCCGCTGTGACAGAGGGCAGCGCTGGGTGGACCGCGTCGGACACGGCAGCTGGGTAGGTGAGAGAGTGGCAGGGGGTCTGGGAGTACGTGTCCCCTGTGTGAGGGTAGCCATGAGCCTGGTGAGCAGAGCCCTGAGCCCCCGTGGTGGAGGCGGTGTGAGTGATGACAGTAGAGGTCACACCGGTCGTTGTGTAGTAACCAAACTTGTGGCACGGCAGCGGGTACAAAAAAGGAATACTTGCAGCGGCCGGCTGCTCGGTGCTGCTGGTGAATGAGCTGGAGACAGGTGCATCATGGTACAGCTCAGGTCCATATGGCATGGCTCCGGATATGATGCTGGAAGTGTGGTATTCACCGCAATCCTGTCCCGGCCAGGTCTGGTCTGGCCGGGTGTTGGATGTGGAGGGCTGAGGCAAACTGTCAGAAGACAGACTGGGCTGGAAAAGAAAGGGTCAGTCTATTTTACACATTTTGCATTAAATAAACGAAAGCATGAGGAGCTGCTAACATCAGCCATACCTGAGCCAGCTGGGTGTCAATAAATAGCTGAGGGGTTGTCACCACCGTGGAGGGAACTGGAGCAAACGCTGTGCTGGATGAGCTCTCAAAATAGCCACAGTCAGCAAAACCAGTCTGCTCAGTGGGCTGACCGCGGTAGTTCATAAAGATATCTGAGAAAACACACGCAGACTGTTAATCACACAGGGTACTGATACAACTATAAAAAATAGAAAACAGCCCCAAATTTACCATTTTGAGCCCAAAACCAATATTGGTGTTTGGGACTTTAATACAAATCTGATATCATATATCAGCCAATAATATATTATTTTCAAAACAGCAGCTCTTATTACAGAGAACCTTGGATTTTTTTTTGATTTTTTTTTCATTGTGAAAAGATACATACCAAGTGGAACAGTGTCCTCTGGTGGAAAAACTATGTAACGGTGACAATATTTCTGAATAATAAACATAATTTGAACATTTCTATTTTGCATTTTCTTGTTACTCAACAACGACATATACACCATATAGCTGTAATAAGCTGATGTCGGCAGATTGAAGAGTTTAGTTACAATTCTTTCTGACTTAAAATGCAAAATAAAGCACAAAGTATACAGTTTCGTGAGTTCACACGAGTGCAATAAGCTCTTCTATTTTTTTTCAAAATCTCTTTTAAGACAAAATGTAGTTGAGAAGGTGGCATAAACTTATGATAAAAACATGTGCAATGAACAAGTCGAGAAAACTGTCACACTATTTACAGAATACATCCACAGTCAGTGTTTGTTTACTTAGAAGAGAACTAATGAGGAAAATCTACTGTGTGGTCACCTCCTGAGGAATCAGGTCAATGACTCAAGTTTGAGTCTACACTGCTACTACAAACATCAGATGTGTGATTGCAGCATTTCTTTAAATTTCGGGGGAAAAATACTGAATAAAATGTCCATTAAATATAGAAAACAATGTTAGGTCCAAAAGCTCCACATGTTTTTATTATAAAACTTGCACTGCATGGCAGACATTCTTACTGATATGAGAGTCATGGCTTCAATTCAGTTCAAACTATAAAATTACAAAATAAGAACACAGAGTCAAAACGTGAAACAATGTGCCTACATTTAAACTGTTGGGAAGCTTTGTGCATGTGCTGGTCTCTCAAGGTATTTGCTGAGTATCTGCCAGGTCACATTTTTGGAGCCTCGCTGGCAACTGACTGAGGCAGGCTGCCATCTGTGATTAAGAACAGTTTGTTCACTATTGACGTTACTAAATTTCAAAAAGTTTTAAGCAGACAAATATTGACACTTGCCTCAGTCGATCGGACATTGATTCCAGTTTTTTTTCCAGCACTGAGCAGCTGTCATTAACATGTACGGTATTCAGAATGCAGCGTGATATCTCAGGCTTAAAAAATACATACCAGAGTGTCTGTGTTTTCATCTCAGAAAGAGGAAACTACTGGCGTAACATGCTGTATTTCCATGTAAGAGAAGCACAGAGGAGGACTGTGCATGAATTAATTTCATGGCTGTGTCGCTCTGACTGACACTCATTAGCTCCCTGGACCTTGTGACTAAAAGAGAGGGCAGACAACTGATCCGTCAGGACGCTGCCAGTGCTGTGAGAACATACGCTGGCACACAGACAAAGACACACATAGACACACATTACACCAGTGGGCAGCAGGTTGCCTGTCGGTTACAAAGGCTGACTTGTAGCAGGGCTGCTGGATTGCTTCACTGAAAGTAACACAAAGGCTAAAAAAAAACCACAGGCATTGTGGACCCGAGCAAGGAACTAGACTCCAACCTGCTTCCTCCCTCCTCCTCTTGTGCTCTCTTGCTGTGTGCTATCAAGAGGCCAGCAGCCCCTGGTGTAAAACTTTTTCTGCCTCTCACACACTGAGGAATCCATTAATAAGTATTACATTATAAGTCAGTGATAAGAAAATGTATTAAGTTTGTATGAAAACATTTGAATTTGATTTTTTTTAAACTTACTGTGCTTAACATTTTCTCAAGGTTTACTTAACTAAGAAGTTTACTTATCTCTGAATTAAATGTTTTTATTGCCACTTGGGGCAGCAAACACAAGCTGTAAACGAGTTAAACTATGTAATGTTCTAAGCAACGCTGGTGTTCATTTGGAGACCTGCTTTGAACGTGATGAAAATCAGTCCGACTTTCACTTCCTTTCAATTCTGTGTTTGGTCTCCACCAACTCCTGCGTGATATATTGTACGTTAACTGGTCACTAACTTCGTCTGGCTGCCGTCTGACACCGAGCACGTTGAGTACATGAATGTTTTTAGAGCTTTTTGCTGAAAATAGCTGCTTACTGTGGCAAAGAACTTTACTATGAGGCCGGAGAGAGAGAAACAAAACACTATGCCTTCCCCAAAACGAACAAAATTATTGGAAATCTGAAACAGCTGAGTAGACCGAAGGGGAACAGCAGAATTGGGTGTCAATTCTCTGTGGGTCCATCAATTCAATTCAATTTTATATATCTAGCACCAAATCACAGAATACGTTATTCAGGACACTTCAAATAGTAAAGTCCCAACAATTTATCCCAACTCAATTATTCAACAATTCCCACATAAGCAACAGCAGGGAGGGAAAACTCCCCTTTAACAGGAATAAAAAATCTTGGATAGTGGGAAGGAAAGACGTCCTTTCTAACAGTAAGAAACCTCCAACAGAACGAGACTCTGCCTCAAGAGCAGAGAAAAAAAACAGCAGCATAGCGATACAAGACAATGATCACTACAAGTGACCACTTTCAGACTGCACATCGTCATTTGATTCATTGTTACTATGAAAATATTGTTTATAGCCATAGCTTTAGTTAGTAATAACAATCACTCAGGAAAGTGTATCAGTATCCTGTCGTAAACCAAAAAAATAACCTCAACCATCTTCTTCAGCCCGTAACTTTATTTATTCTGTAAAGGTGATGCCAAACCCAACAGTGGTGGTTAAATACATCCTCTTTCACTTCCTCATCCTCCCGCTCCCAGCTCAACCCTGCCTTTGACCACCCTTTAACCTCTGATTACCAAATAATATACTGCAGAAACAGAAGTCACTAAAGAACACATTTTTTTGATTCATTAACATTTAGACAATAGCACGTCAAAATTGTATCTTAAGTTCTGATTGAAACACTTAATTACATGATATTTGGTCTTTTTCGTGCTGTGCAAAGCAGAAAAGGACTGACAATTATGGCCTGACAGAAATAGATACCCTGACTGTCAGGTCAAAAATCGAACATGACATTAAAACTCTTATCAGACTTCTTATCAGACTTCTTATCAGAAGTCCAGAGGTTTCCGTAAGTGCAATCAATTTTCAAGTACTAACGTACTGCACTGTCTCTGAATCATTAATTAAGCTGAACAAAAATTTAGCAGGGTGGATCCCTGCTGCCGTTCTTTAACATGTGAAGATCCCACTAGCAGGCAGGCAGACGGACAGAGAGACGGACAGACAGGAAGTCCTATCAGTCAGACAGGCAGGCAGGCAGGCAGACAGACAGCTCAAGGGTACCTGGTATGTCCATGAAGTCATCCAGGTTGGGCTGCAGCGGAGTCAGGCCTGGCTGGATCATATCAGCATTGGTCGTGTATGCTGGGGAGGAAGAGAACATAACATCAGACTTTTAGAAAAGTCATATTTCATCAGAGGGAATTTCCTTCTTTGCGGGGAAGGTTCTTCTGTCTGAGTCATTGAACCTTGTGGCCAACAGCTGCGCCAAGTCAGAAAAACATGGCAAAGAAAATTCAAGTATTTCTATAAAATCTTAAATAAATAGGGCTTTTTGGAGTTAGAAGGTTGATTACTCTCTCGTTTATGTCAGCATAAACAGCAGCTGTTAGCTCAGCTTAGTATTAAGACCTGGAACAGGTAGCTTCAGCCAGCCTGACTCTGTCTGAAGGAAACAAAGTCTGTCTACCGGCACCTCTAGAGATCAATAACACATTATATCTTGTTTATTTATTTCATACAAAACGCAAAGTCTAACAAAAATCATTTGTGGTATCACGGCCAGTTCTGTGCAGACCGGGCACTGTTACACCCTGGAGAGTTGATGTCACTGTGAGTCTGCACGGCACCGAGCGGAGGCTCCAGAAACTGATTGCAGCGGTACAGTTAACGGACAGATAAGAGTGCTCTCAATCATCTTATCTAACTCTTAGCAAGAAAGTATTTCTTAAAATGTCAATCTTTTCCTTAAAATTGTCACAATTAAATAACCAATAACTACGTTCAATGTTAGAGGGAAATGTTGCTTCTGTTGTTGAAACCTTTGCAGAAAATGTTGTGTTCACCCTGTTATTCATAGAAAAAAACAAAACTGAGAAAATCTCAGGAGCTTTCAAACAAGAAGTATTACAGATTTTTGTCAAGTCTAAATTTTAACATCTCACTGTATTTTATACTGTACTTATACTATCAGTATATTACATACATCCAGTTGTACATGCAGTTAATCATATCTACTTGTAAGTCTGTCCTCTAACCTCCTTCTTAAGAGAGAGATGATACTGAACCAGCAATATCAGTTTTGACATTTACTTGTTAAAAAAAGGAACTAAAGCAGACCCAGGAATGTAATTCCAGCCAGACGATGAACAATTCAAATGTTTTTAATCTTGTCATGCAGCCCCCTGCATACCAGCCTTGTTTTTAAACAATTCTTTCGATGCTGGATTTCAGACAAAAGTCACAGCTGAAAGTCTTTCTTAAGACTACTGCTTGTGGACTACTCACTGTTGTATCGGTCACTGGTCCAGGGACACGGTTTCTGTGTCATGGTGAACAGGGTGTCGGAGATGTCGGACAGAAGACAGTCCAGGTCGAACATGTGGGCCTCCACCGGGGCAGCCTCGGGCTCCTGGTAGATCTGATTGAACCGTTTGTCCAGCTTGGCGTGGCAGAGCTGACCCTGGAGCCCATCACCCAAAAAAAAAATAAACACACAGGATCTATGAAGTGACACACCGAGCCGATCCCTGATCTGTCCATTAGAGGGCTCCCCACAAGTAGGGCCGCAATGTAAAGGTCTGAATGCACTGAGAAAACAAAATTAGTTTTAACTCTTGTTTTAGTTTCAGAGGATCCAGATATCCTTTAAAAAAAACAAATCAACTCACTAAAATGCAAATATCAAAACAGAAAAAAAACATTTTATATCCACATATATATACAAATCTAAATCACACAGACACAGCTCCTTTCCTGTGCATCATCACATACCGGCAGCCAAAACTTATAAATCTTATTCCAAGTGCTGATTATCTTCATGAAACACAGTAAAAAAAAATTTTTTTTAAATCACAAAAATCACAAAAAAGGTAAGCTCCAGCCCTTTTCCGAGATGCTTTGCTTCACCCTGATCTTCTCCTTTGCCTTTACCCTTCACTTCAAAGTCTGGGACCACATTTATAGGGAAGCCCACATTGAGCCGGAAACATTTTTGATTACGTGTGAGCACACGACATCCCCTCTTATAATATAAGTGTGTACAAGCAGAAATGAGGTAAGATTGTTGTGTGCATATGCATATGTGTGTGTATATATATATATATCTGTGTGTGTGTGTGTGTGTGTGTGTGTGTGTGTGTGTGTGTGTGTGTGTGTGTGTGTGTGTGTGTGTGTGTGTGTGTGTGTGTAGTGCGTGATGAAAAAGCACTTTGGACATATTGTTCAAAAACACTAGCCCCTTACAGGTTATCATTATGTCGGCTTTGTTCATTCCTTTATTTTGATGTCTCACCATTTCAATAAGAGTGGCAGCCTTTTGTCCCTGACCTAATTCTGGCAGTCACACACACACGTGCATGCAAACAGGAAGACTTGAGGGCCCGGACAACACTAACTGCTTTTGCTCAGGTGTAGGAAAATAAATGCTACATGCATACGAGCGCTTCAAAATTTCTCCCTTCCGATGGGATTATTTACCTTTTTTGAAGGATTTCCTGCAACTACGTGGTAAATAATATTCAATTTACCTTAATGTGAAGTGAGAGGAGATGAGCAGAAGAGAGGAAAGCAAAACAAAAAAGATTATTTCAAGAGCACAAATACAGCAAGACTGTCCCAACACCTACTTTTCAACAACTGAGCACACAGGTTTGTGTTCATATGACCGCAGGGAGAAGGAATGCGATGCATTGCAGCATGCTTTGCTGTGTGCATGGTAGCAGTTATTGGGAACGCTCACAAGAAGGCATTTGACCGCTCACACATACAGTACCTCAAGAGGGGAGAGTGAACATGCGAAACACTCTGTCAGACTACACTCAGACAGAGTGGTGCTTTGAGGCAATACGTGACACTGACACAGTATCCTCTAGTGGACTGACTAATATATTGCACGCTTTAATGTGATACCAGGCTGGAGGCTGATGGGAACCTCTTTTGTACTAATGTGGTTATAAATCAAAGCCTTGGACAAAATGACATTTTGAAGTTTTGTCTCAATGATGGCACAAGATGAAAACTTAAGAGATCCCCAAATTCTTTATTTTCTGGGCACCTAAAATATCTGTTGCATGTTTCAGAACAATGCATCAAGTAGTTATTAACCATTTAAGCCTCGTAGTGGTGCTACATGAAATGTCAGGGGACCATTGAAGTCATTGAGGTTCATCCTCTGGACAAGAGACCATGCATGTCTGTACCAAAGACACACTTCAGCAATGTTGAAACTTTGATGGCTCTCGAAGCAAAGTCAGCTGCAGTCATTTCAATTAATCCTCTCAAGACCACGAATATCTGTAGAAAATTTCAGCGCAGCCCATCCAATACCTTTCACCCTGAACCAAAAATGCCAACATCATGGTCGCACTTACTGAAAAGTGAGGGGATCATGGGAGGGATTGATTCTTTAGGGACCAGACACATCTGTACAGAGGATGGACTGAGTTTTAAGATGAGAACTAAGTGTCTTGAAACTTGTGTCTAGAAATCTATTGAAATATGACGGCTGCTGAATGTAGATACATCTACTCTATCTGTGCATACAGGATCATATTTTATGATAATGAGGCTGATACTAAAATTATTGAGCCAATTAAATTTCAGATTGGAACTGCGAGAGCTGAAACTTTCGAAAAGTATGACATAAACACTAACATTACAAAAGCAACACTTGTGTTTCACTGAAGAGTTTTCCAGCCTCTGGACATCTTCTGTTATAACAAAGGCAAGATAACACTTTGGGAATGTGAGCATAAAAGCCTGGTTCAGTGACCTTTGACCTGGCAGGCAGAGGCACAATGCATCAACAGACAGAGGGTGGTCGGACACCGTATTATTCTTCATGTGACCTCAGTTAAAACGTGAGCTCCCAGTGCCACAGGAACTCTACGGTGGCTGGGACTTGGCACATGGCACCTTCTCATGTGACTACTACCATGAATGAGGTGTTTCTCCAGAGTCCCTCCCTCTCCCTGCCGCCCTGCTACCTCCTCTTTACCTCCAAAAGCTTTTGTTTCTGCCACCTTTGGCGTCACTGTCAAACTCTCTGCCCCTTCTGCCCCTCAGCTTTAACAAAGCGTTGCTGGAAGTAGGTCAGATTTGATTAAATGACATTCAATTTTGCAGCTATTGCACTTTGACAAAGATGAAAAAAAAAAGTGAAGGGGTGTTGAAGGTATTGTCGCTCCCGGCGGTCAATGTGTGTCAGTTGCCTACAAATGTCAGGTTGTGACGCATTGCACGGGTTGTTTCCCCCGTTTCTGTTTCTTTCTTTCAGTCATCCTCTCTCTGCCTCTCTAGTTAATTGAGGGAGGCTAAATCCACATGCTAAATATAGCTGCTTCTTTGATGATTATATGTTGACTCCTACTGCATTGAAATGTAAACAATGTCAGTGGGTCACTGACATACATAAAGCGGGTCGGAGCAGTCGGCCAACTTTGGGCTTCCAAAGGTCAAGATCAATATTTATCAACCTTGACACGTTTCCAAAATCTACAGAAAGACACGTTATAACAATATGAAGGCAGAAGGACTTTTCTTGTGTCATACCTCTTGTAGCATTGATAGAATATCATCCTTCTTTTTCTGAAGCTGCAAAAGAAAATAAGAGAAACAGTGAGAAGTTTTGATTTGCAAATCAAGCACAAATTAAAGCTAAAACATTAACCGGTGTATTGGACAAATTACAATGATGATCAAAGTTTTTACAGGTCATGACAATCCATCCAATAGTTGTTGAGACATTCAACTTAAAACCTCGCCCATCTACCTCGTGGTGATGCTCATTTAAAAGTCAATGGATCACCAAAGTCAACAGGATTCATCCTCTGACGACTACGAATGTCAAAACTCACTGTTCTGCAGTCACTATTCATCCGACAGTTATTGAACTACATCAGTCCGTACCATAGTAGTGGAGAGTAAAAGTGTGTAAAATATGAGTTCTCACCCTCTTCTTGTAGTAAATCCTCCACTTGTGATACTCCTTGATCACCACCTCAATCCGTCTCTTCCAGTAGCTGCCCTCCAATATAATCGCCTGTGGACAAACACCGAGTTTAAGACTGTCTGCACGGAGGACATCATACACATGCTCAGCTTCATCAGTACGCAGGACAAAAAAAACAACAACAGAGAAGTTCTCAGGAGAATAGTGGACACATCTCGCACTTCAACGTCCACTTTGAATCACTCACTTCAGGCTTTCGATGTGCATCTGCCTCCGAGCCCTCCAGCGGGCTGACGAACCCACACACCCGGTTCTTCCTCCTCTCCACATCTGTGCCCAGCAGACACACAGCGAGAAAATCAGCAGGTTTATACTAGAGCCGCTGTGGATACATTTACTCTGGTGACACCACAGGTCAATACAGTAAAAGATGTATCTCATATATGTCACCATGAAACTTCCCCAGCTCATTACAGACCATTATCTTTTTATATACGTAAAACACGTTTTCTGAAGTTGTATGTTTTAACATAAATATGCACCAAGTTGCATACATTTCTAGAACATTGATAGGATTTGAACATTGGATAAAGCTTTTTACAGAGGAGATTATTGATATCTCTTTTTATCACGCCATAAAATGTTTAAATACTGTCAATGATCTTAACCTTAAACCCAAATTCTAGTCAGTTTTGTTTTTTTTAATTAAAAAAAAATATTCTAATGTTATAAATCAGGTTATGAATAATATATGAACAAAACCTTTTGTAAAAACCTTCAGAACATAGGCAAGAATAAAACCAGTGGGAAAAAAACAGCTTTTGAAGATACTTTGTAAAATGAAAGGAAATTTTCTCAGGATGAGTTTCTTCTCATAATCTAAGCCAAAAATGTTCACTTGGAAATCACTAACATAAACCAGACTTTTATTGCTGTCTATATTGTGAAGGTTTGTTCCTATACTACAGCCTGATTTATATAACAGCTATGTTTTTGCCCACAGTGTCATCCTTAATGTATGCAGGTAGGAAATGTGGATTCTTTCAACTCCTTATTTATGTTTGGTCACTCCGTCTTCTTTATTCGTTTTTGTAGGACTTAGAGATGACGTACAGAGAGAAGCAGCAGCGGCGACTAGAGATGAAGAGCGGTGGACTCACACTGAATGAACCAAGCTCTCCAGATCGCATTGTTCAGACGGATCTTGTCCCTCCACAGCAACCGCAGACCCTTAAAAGACTTCCATTTGGGAGAGACGATCTTACCGCTGCAAAAATACAGAAGAAAAAGAATACACAATTCTACAAATTAATTGTTTGGGGGAGAAATGTGAAATATTCAAAACCCTTTATAGTTTATCATTTTTATACTGAAACTATACCAGAGAAATATGAGGGAGTGACATGCAGAGACGACTGGATACTCATTAAATGTACAATGGAAAAAAAAAGTGAAAAGCCTCACTGCTGCATGAAACCTGTCCTGATTTTGACTAATAGTACCATATCAGCCCATTGTCCACTACACTACCAGACTGTTTGTGCATGCTGAGTGCTGAAAAGAGCCTCTCCTAATGCAAGGTGCTCTGGGAGTTGCTAGGAAGCCAGGGGAATCATTTCCAACATGCTTTTAATGGAGTGACATGGATGCATGTTTCTCAGCTACAAACAGCACAGACAGCAGAAAAAAGAAACTATGAGGTGAAGAACCAGTTAACACGAGTTCGGTTAATGACAAATAGTGTGCAGCAGAGCAGAGGGTGACACATAATACATTACATATAAAACACTTAGATATATATTAAAAAAAAAAAAAAAAAAACAACAGTTTACAACGTATATTTTTATGTTGATGTACATTTTGTGGTTAGTTTTACTGGCAAACATCCAGGCTGAGGATTTACTGTGCAACTATCATCAGGCACACAGTGACTGGAGGGAAAATATGTCTTCTTTATCAACAACTTATAATGTGTTGAACACACTTTTTGAAGCGATTGATGCAAGAGAACTCGTTTTTCTAAATCAGAAAACAAGAGAGACAGATTAACAGTCTGATGTCTGACCAAAGTTTCAATCATTTAAATACTATAGAATAAAAGAACGAGCAACTTTCCATGTTATACAGTAGCTTTCCATTAGAAAAAGACGTGTAATAATTTATGTGTATCCTAAAATAAGCAGTAGGCTGATTTAAACAAAAACAAAAAAACATTATTTCAAAACCTCTGTGGCATCATTCCAGGACCTTCTTCTTCCCCTCAGATATGCTGTAATCTTTCCAGTCTTGCCAACTGGAATCAAAGTCCAGTTTTCAGTGAAGATTTTCCAAGTTGTTGTGCAAGAGACTGTCAATACATCCACACACGGACAAAGCCTGAACTCTCCCTTTCAAAAGAGAAATCTGCAGGAAAACTGATCACTTCCAACAGAAGTCTTTGTGTGCAGTGAATAAAACATATGTAAACTATCAGTAGCCTGCACCTGGCTTATTTAAATGATTTGGGATTTTGTAACACTTGAAGCATAATTCCTGCAAAATCCACTAAACTAATAAATCTGGTTAAAATTCAAGTCAGCTCCAAGTAAGGCCCCCAGATAATGTGCAAATCTATTCCTGTAAATAAAAACGGTGGCTAAACTGAGCTGCTTATCTGGGATAAAACTGGAAATGAAAAGGGCGGTTACACTCAACTTTAGGTGGCATATCTTTGACTATGAAGCAGCTGGAGTGAGTTGGTTCTGTTCCCGGACTGTGGAGAACAGGCACCCACCTGTAGGCCAGAGACATGCACTCGAACAGGCGGGTCAGCGTGGGGTCGATGCTCAGGCTCCCGGAGCTGAGCGGCCCGTACCGGTACGTCTGGCACCACGTCCTGTTCACCGTGTCGAAGTCGTACCTCAGAGACCCGCCGCTCTTCCTCCTGCGCGCCGCCGAGTCGTTGTGGGGCGACGACACCATGAAGTGGCCGCTGTGGATGACCTGGTTGACGGGGAAGGATCCGGCTGACGGTCCGGTCCCGGCCACCCGGGCGGGTTCCGGTTCAGAGTCCGACTCCGAGGAGTCCTGCAGCTGGCTCTGTGCTTTGCTCGCCATGGAGGGCTGTCACTCAGCAGCCTGTCCCCCAAACAGTGAACTTTCTCCTCAGCTGACACCCCTTCCCACCCCCTCTTCCTCTTCCTCCTCCTCCTCCTCCTCTATTCTCCAGATATTCCAATATTTTCCGAAAGACGCGCCGCTTCTAACAGCAGAGGTTCATCTGCGAGCTGAGACTTCTGTCCCTCCAGCAGCAGCGACACATCTGGACCACTGTTGTGTAAGAGCATGCTATTATGTCCTGTAGTGGTAAAGTCCCGATGGTGGTAATTATTAATAGACCAAACAAATACTATTAATCTAGTAGTAGTAGTAGCCCATACTGTCTTCACACTATGTACTAAATTTGAGTTCTAAAGTATATATACATATATATATGCATATATCTATATATACACATATATATGCATATACA
This sequence comes from Brachyistius frenatus, assembly GCF_029030835.1. NCBI lineage: Eukaryota > Metazoa > Chordata > Actinopteri > Embiotocidae > Brachyistius > Brachyistius frenatus. The sequence goes on along the minus strand of NW_027210633.1, from coordinate 3,810,642 downwards.
TATATAGACATACATATATATACATACATACATACATACATACAGTGGTGTGAAAAAGTGTTTGCCCCTTCCTGATTTCTTTTTTTTGTTGCATGTTTGTCACACTTAAATGTTTCAGATCATCAAACAAATTTAAATATTAGTCAAAGATAACAAGTAAACACAAAATGCAGTTTTTAAATGAAGGTTTTTATTATTAAGGGAGAAAAAGAATCCAAACCCACGTGGCCCTGTGTGAAAAAGTGTTTTCCCCTAAACCTAATAACTGCTTGGGCCACCCTTATCAGCAACAACTGCAATCAAGCGTTTGCGATAACTTGCAATGAGTCTTTTATGTATATATGTGAGTGTATATATATATATATATATATATATATATATATATATATATATATATATGTGTATATGTATATATATATGTGTATATATGTATGTATATATGTGTGTGTATATATATATATATATATATATAAAACCCTGTAGCAAACAGACTAATGATTGTCAACCTGGTGCAAACACTCAGCAGTCATGAGCTTCTCTATGCAGCTGGGGATCTGAAAATGAAGCTAACTGATGCTACGAGGAAGAAGAGGGTTATAAATGAGATGTAAAAGATCTTCCAACATGCAGTTTCAAACGTATAGAATGCAACTAAGAGATGCCACCTCAACACAGAAGCCAGTCGTGGAAATAAGTGCTGTGAACACAAACTGAGCTCTTTCTCCACAGCGAACAAAGTTTTAGAGAGAAAAGAAGCAGCATATAGCGATCAGAACACATTTCTAACTGTTCAGCATGAAGGTGGATTTACTCGACTTCTGGCTTCAAGAAAGTGAAAAGAGGCTTTCTGACTACAACAGGACAAATATCAACAGACGCCGTATAAATCCAGAATAACCTACCTCAAAAAACACAAGCTGAAGCTTTTAGGTTGAAATTTCCAATCAGATCTCCTTAGAGGACAATCACATTCAGTGCCTGCATGTTAGATGTACTTTAGAGAGGATAGTATTTTAGCTTCAGAGGTGTCAGCAGTTGAAACAAAGTACATTTACTGAAGAACTGAAACACGCTGCAGCTACTTGAATCTAAATTAAGAGTAATTCAATTTCAAGCTACTTCATTTCTATTCCTTTAAAACAACCTGCTTGTCTAAACTGTAATGTGTTTACATTTTATGTAGTTAAAGTAATTACAGATTACATGTAAAAATATAATCCGGTGAAAGAATAGAATCCCTTGTTATAGATTAAACTGTACCAGTATATAATGTGATTATAATTAGCTCCACGTTGACAACTTTGAAATGCCGATTACACACTGATGCTTTTGTAATTATACCAATTACATACTCGACACTGTCTGTTGCAATTGTTCAATAAATTTACTATTGGTACTTCCAAAAAAATGCATTTTCAAAAGTACATTTTTATTGCGGTGCATAAAATAGTGTTGTCAAAAGAAACTGTAAATGATTTCAGCGCTTCTACCAGCATTGCTCAAAGCTGTAAAAAAATTAAAATGAATGTTAACCGTTATTTATCCAGAGTTTCACTCAGGAGGTCACGTCTCTATCAGGACGCCTTGATCTCATTCACACCTGGAAGCAGCTTCACTGGACCAGCTGGGAGTTGGTTACTTTGCTAAAGGGCACAACGGCGGCGCTGACGGAGGGACACGCAAGTGTGTTACTTTCTGGTCACAAGCTGGCTTCTCTCTAAGCTTTAACACAAGACTGCAGTTGGTTACAAAATGTGTAAAGGCCACATGATCTGATTCACTTGGTGTAAAAACTAAACAAATCCATCTTGTATCAAAGTGTTTTATTGGAGACCAAGCTTCCATCCTCTTAGCACGCTGATCTTTGCCATTCAAATTCAGACTTTATGGTCTGACAGAGTCAAGTCAATATGAGCCAACATGAACTCTCTTACTGGGCGGGACAGAAGTAAGAATCACAGCAGGTTCGTCAGGCTGTGAAACCAAAGTCTGTCCCGTGGATGTCTTCTGTTATTGGCTCGAGAACAGTTGGGACTAAAGTGACTGGACCGTGTTAAACCACTGCAGCTGAGACGGCAGCTCTACCATTGATGATCATTTCTAAACATTATTAAACATTATGTAATAACTGCGTTATCTGTGGCTTTTATATATTTAATTTAAACTATCTGGCTTAAGTTACAGGAAAATAAAGTCATATTTTAACAGAGAACACATTCGCTGATGTGACACGTGCGCACCGTCTCAGACACTGAAGCGGGTCGGCATCAGTCTGTTTGGGGCGCCAAACGTACATCGATCAACCAGCGCTTTAGTCTCACTGCAACATCGGACATGACATCGTGATGTGTGTAAAAGAAAAGATCAATTGAAGCTTATGTCTAACTTTAATTACATTTGACAAAGCCTTGGAGGTCCTCCAGGAACTTGATGTACTCTTGATGCTCGATGGCGGTGCTCAGCTCCGTCAGTTCGTCGGCAAAGGTGTTGTCAACCCCGCGGTCAGCCAGGAAGTCCATCAGGTGATCGTACAGGGCCTGAAAAACAACACGGCAGTCCTCAGCTCACAACACCTGCTATTCTTTGTCTTCCGTTAGTATTTTCCGTTTCTGGCGTCAGCTCTTACCCAGTCCAGGGAGTCTGTGTTGAGCGTGTAGCTGGTCTCCTTCCAGTCCGAGTCTCCCTCCGGCTGGAAGCTGACCTCCCGGATGGCAAAGATGTCGCTCTCCTCCTCACCTTCACCGTGACTCATCTACAAAATGCAAATCCAGTTTTTCTATTTCACCGAAACACTTGAGACATCCGAGAGGGTCAGAGACCAAACTGGTGTCGCAGCAAAGCCCGTTTATACACCCGTGGGTCCACGACAGCACGCGTCAGTGTCATGACCTCTGATCTTATGCACTTTTGTCCTCTGTCAAATGTCCTCTGTCTCGTGACCTCCTCCTTTCAACCTTGGTCATACGTTAGCGTACTTTTCTCGCCAAGACGAAGCAAAACACGACACTGAATCCTGTGATGGACTGACGCGTGTTTCATGTTGTGGTGTGACGCCGGGCTGCAGCTGTTTCTGACGATGTTACACATCTGTCGTGTTTTCTTTAAATTTGTTTACCTCGTCTTCAGGAAAATGGCAGTCGAACACCAGGGAATGTTTCGCAGCCTGTTTTGTTACTTCCACGACGAAGTTGGGCGTCGACATAATTTCTGGCTGTGAAGGGAAACACAATTTGAACTGATTTATTATTCACATTTCATAGTTAAAGGATCCTTGATCCTTCTTGCCAATACACGGGTGATATTTTCACATGCATCTTTTACACTGTTCGGTGGTTATGGTGGGAAGGTTGGCCGAGGCTCACCTCTTCTTCTGCTGGTTTCTGCTGTCCTTGTTCCGCCTCTTCCTCAAAGTCAGGAGGGATGCTGTTGTTGATGTTGAATGTGACGGCGACTCTGTTCAGAGCAGATACACCGTGAGCTTATTCAAGTTCAACATGTTGTCATCAATCACCGAGTCATCGCGGCAGCCTTACTTTTCTCCAGAAACAGTTCTTGAGAGTTTCACCTCTGTGCCGTTCATCTCCATTTCCCATCCTCCGGACATCTTGGGAAGCGTTTTGCTTTTCTGGATTTTCCTCTCTTCTTTGATTTCATCCGACAGGAAGTCACCGAACGCTTTGTCCCCTGTTGGTAGTGAGCGACAGGTTACACGAGTTCATCATGGGGAGCCGGTGCTCGTCTGATCATATTAGTTTATTGACTACTGAAATCAGAAACTCAACACTCTCCAACATGTTTCCAACACATCATGAAGACCGTCTTAGTTTGCTTAACATCACAGGGTATAAAGGACTGATCATATAGTAGAAGCACCACATCACTAGAAGTCCACGAGTGACTTTTTTTTTTAGCCTCAAACTCACGAAGCTGTACATGATGTTAACAATGCACACAAGAGGGATTCGTTTCTGACTCATCGTTTCATTAGTGAGCTCTACTTCTCATCCTCTCTCAAGATGAAGACCAAGTCGTTCAGTGAACAGGATGCTGGTTTCTGGCTTCACGTCTTCATGCAGGCAAGAAGCAAAAACGAGCTGACGAACTGCTGCACGTGTTGATAACGGAGAGGAGTCCCGCTAAATCGGGTAACGTGGTGAAGTCTTGTCCACGCGGCTGACGTCAGGCTCAGCTGGTCACCGTCGTTAGCTGGCCGGCTAGCTTTTATGGAAAAACGTGCAATTCAAACGTTACCTTCCGTGTGCAGTCCTCCGCATCCGCACGACACCGACGGACTCAGCACTTTGGCGCTGAACAGTTTGGGCCTGTATCCCGACGAGGCTCCGTTATTGCTCAACATCCACAGAGACCGGGTGAAGGGCCGAGTTGTTGCCGAGCTCGGAGAGCATCGCGCCGGGCAGCTGAGCGGCAGAGCTCGGTGAGCGGCGGCCGGCGTGGCCGAAGATAGGCGGACTGCGGCTCCCACCGCGCGCACGACCGACTTCAGCATGATTGTGTGAAAAATACTAAGACGTGTAACAACAGAATAAATGAGTGAGCCGACACACACACACACACACACCGAGCGCAACTACCTCTGTCACTGCGGAGCCTGGAAGCTGCCGACAACACGTGTGGAAGGACACATTGACCTACCGTAACGATGACCTCTGCGCCGGAAGTAATACTTGAAAAGCGAAAGAAATACACCAGATATTTTCTGTAGCTTTTACACAATATATATATATATATATATAAAGTCACAAATACGATTTATACAATATCAATAATGGATCAAATATAACCCAATTAAATAAATTAATTAAAAATTAAAAAAAAAAAAAAGTATGGGTCATGTTAACCGACAACCCAAATCAATGAGCGCTCCATGTGGCTCCAAAAAACACGACGCTTTTTTACCTTAAATCTGCCCTCAGCAATGACTGAAAGGCTTATATTAGTATTTCTTCCCCTGAAACATCAGTTTAAGTCCATGACTCCCTGCATGTGACAGACATTAAATGCAGTAAGAGACATGGGGAGATGAAAATTAAAATAAAATCAGTATCATCACAACAAGGACCGCCTGTTAGTGTCTAATATAATCAGATTAGTTCCCTCAATATCTGCTGCAACACCAAATCCTTACCATAAAATCAACAGTATACGTGCTCATTCTGTAGCACAGGGTTGCATCAGTCTAAATACAATTTGTTTTACTGCAATGAGGCGAATCAGTTGCATCATTTAGACGTGAAGCCCAGCTACCACAAGATGGAGTTGTTTTACATGTTGTGAACAATATTTATTCACAAATATTGGATGGGTTGGCCAGCAGACATAAGCACATAGTTATTTTTATACAAGTGAAATCTACCAGTTGTAAATAATACCAAGTAACAAAGGCCATAAGTCTTTAAAAAGGATTATTATTTTGAATCTGTACTCATTTTTACTTGTGTTGGATAGGTTGATGGATTTTTTTTTTTTAATCATAAATTATAGGAAGCGTGGTTATGTAAGACTAACAAATCATATCATGTATCGTCAAATCATTAAAGGCATGCATTTAATCTTATGAACTCCATGCAGGCATGTAAAGTACATGCAAAACTTAACTGATGCACTTTTACTGATGAACCACAGGGGCAGCACGATGTCAGAGAGGTTCAACCACTGAAAGTACAGCATCGTCTGACGAGTCTCTCCAGCCACCTCGGATGCATTTGGCGTTTGATTACAAAGTTAGAAATTGTTAACGCAATTTATTCAGTGTTTATTGTACAATCCTGAGTCCAGTGTAAAAAAAAAAGGAGGAGCATCCAAACTATTCCTCAACATGGTGTGAATTACATTCTACAACGTATGGAGGACCTGAGGGATCCGATCGTTGACGATGATCTCCGTGCATTGCATACATTTGCTGTCAGCATACATGTGGTTAATGTGTGTGGGGGCGGATCTGGGCGGCACACAACAGCAAAGAGGAGAACCTGGAGAATAAGGCATGCTGCTTCTCCTCACGTGCATGTTATTAGGTGAAGAAGTGGTGACAGTTGTAGATGAGAAAAAGAGCATGCACAAGATAACAAGGCAAGTGCTGCATGTGGTCTATCCAGGTGAAGTCATGTCACTGTAACATGTGAAAACCTTACGTTTGAACTTAAATTTGGGTGTTTTTTTATGGGTTTTTTTTTTTTGTTTGTAGATTCAGACAAATCTTCTGTCTTTGCATATAGAAAACCCGTGAACGCCACGTTGTATAAACCCAGAACTACATGGTGGGAAAGCTTAAGACAAGACCGTGTTTGGTAGCTTTTGAAAAGCTAATACTTTAGAGGCAAAGTCCTCACTCTTATTCAAAAGTGTCCTTAAAAGAACAGTCACTAACCAATCAGCAATAGCTTTCTGAATCTTGTTAAGTACAATCCATTGTGAAGTGAACATATGAAGAGTCCTGTGCTGACTGTGCTCCTATGAAATTATCTGTGCTGCTAAAATGCATGCAAACGCTGAGAGAACTGAAGCACAGCACCTCGAAAAGAATCTCCTTTCAAGGTGTTCAACGTGGCTGAATGGTGAGATGAAATTCTATCAGGCAACGAAATACCGCTTATAAAATCTGACGTAGAGTCTGGAGGAAGTTGTGAGGCCTCAGTGCAGATTCCTGCTGCAGTGACACATGCCAGCTGCTTGTCAACTGGGAGGTAGTTGAATCCAGACGAGTTTACCACGCAGAAAATATCTCCATCCAAAAAAACACACGGTGATCTGAGGCAGGTGTCCTGTTTCTCCATTGGTTAGCTCTTGGGGAGGTGGAGCTTGCGGCCAAAGTACTCGGGCGCTGCGTCCAGCAGCCAGTCGGCGTCCACCAGACAGAGGTCCCTCATGTAGCAGCGGGAGGTGTGCAGCAGCTCGTTGAAGACCACGTACGCTGGCTTGGCCTGGAAAAGGACGGAGGACGGGTGGATGGCCACGGGCTGGTGGGTGTCCAGGGCCAAGTAGCTGCCGTCGGGTTGGAGCTCCGCAGCGTTGACAAACATCCCGTGGGCGAGGCAGCGGCGAACGTTCCCCGTTTCCGCTCCACATGACTCCAGCTTCAGATTCAGCTGAAAACAACAGGCGGTCAGTGATCAGTGAGGTCCGATGAGCTGCTGAGATACAACAGTGGGACCGAAACAACTGCCAGGATGAAAACACATGATAGCGTGACACATCTCCAGGTGGCTGTTTAATCAGGCAAATTTACACGTAACAACAAAAACAAATAGAAAACCACGTCATTAGAATATTTTTCGTATCACATCATGATATCATAATCGTGTCTTTGTCTTGGTTCTTCATGCCTGCAGACACGACTAAGGAACGGCAATTAACTGAATGGTTACAAATTAGACTTAACGGGACTCCTCTCAGTTATCATCACGTGTAGCAGTTAGTCAGGTCGTTTTGCTTCTTGCCGGCATGAAGAAGTGAAGTGATTGGCCCTTTAAAAATACCTTAAAATGTTCTCATAAATAAGCCTTGCTCAGTTTATTGTTTAGTCGAAAGAATCAAGCAGATGTTTACCTTAAGGCAGATTTCTCTGAGTTGCGCCTGGACCTCTTTCACCAGACCCATGTTCCTGCTGTTGACGAAGTTGTCCCGACACCACTCCTGTAACAGCAGACACGGAGCAGATTATAAAGTGGAGCAGCAGCAGCAGCAACATTTCAGCATCATCTGCTTGGTCACATCCCAATCATTTCCTCCTGATGCAGCCAAACCTACCTTATTACCACTGACTTTCTTGAACGCTCTGTAAATGTTGAGCAACGACATGTGGTCTCCTTCGCTGGAGTTGAACTTCTTGCGCGCGGCGAGCACCTCCTCCCGCCGGGCCGGAGGGTTGTACAGTACGGTGTCCACCGACAGCAGCGACACGATGCTCAAAACCTCGTCTGAGCACGAGTAGTCCGGAGACAACAGGATGGTCTGTGGGGCAAAATGACCCGTGTTATTTTGCATGCGAGCCATGCGCTGCTGTGGGATACCGGCGGCCGCTTTACCTTTGGCTGGATCTACAAACAGATCAGAGCAGAAGCAGCACTTCTTACCTTGGCATATCTGGGCTCCAGAGGGAAGCTGGCCATCTTCTTCCCCAGAGCGGTGAGGAGAACCTGCCCCTCCTTCCTCTCCACAGCCCCCAGCAGCTCCAGGTGCTCCACGGCAGAGCGGACGGCCTCTGGGATAAACACGACACGACACGACACGTTACTGCGACTAACTCCGCGTGAGCCGAGGCGCGCAGTGATTCATGATCAACGGCATCGTTACCTGGAGAAGGCTTGGACATGAAATCAAAATTCATCACATCTGGAATCCCCAGAGCCATGAGCTGCAGCATCACACCGGAGAGGTTACACCTGTGGGACAGGGAGGGACACACACACACACACACACACACACACACACACACACACACACACACACACACACACACACACACACACACACACACACACACACACACACACACACACACAGGAGAAGAACAAGGCCATTCAATCACACTGACCTAAATAAATCACTTCTGCAGAGCAGCACACGCGGCACTGAGCTCATTATCCGTGTTCTGTGCGAGGAAACACGGCGACGTCTTTACCTCTGGATCTCAGGCACAGTCATGGGGATGAGGTTGTCAAACTCCTGCTCGGTGTAGAGACGATAGCAGGAGCCGGAGTCCTCCCTGCCGGCCCGGCCCGCTCGCTGCCACGCCTGCGCTTTGGAAACCCGCTGCACCGCCAGCACCTCCAGACCGCTGTCTGAGAGCCGCAGCACACGGGAACAACACAAAAACAGCGTCACGAGTACGTCGCGTGGGAATTGTTGACTTCAACATCACGTTTGATCCTCGTTAAAACGGTGCCTATCGTTAAACCTGATCTACGACGACAAATGACACAAAACATGACTGACGTTTTGTGGTCGTTTTCATAATTTCAATGGATTTAAATGAAACAAAAAAACAGATCAGTCACATGGAAAAGGTCAGTACACCTCAACATCTACAGCGTTGGGTATCGTTCCAAAATGTTTGATCCTAGTTTTTTAATAAAAAAGAAAAGCACATGACAGTTTGGAGTAGCTAGAATTGACATATGTCCCCTAAACGCCTCGCGTGGTATCAGTAGACGTTAGCTGTGCCTCCAGTTACAGCAGTGAACGCAACTCAGACAGCATGTGACCAAGATTTAGTTTAAAAACAGTGAAATAAGGTGTCCTAATGTAAGATTTATAAAAAAACAACTTTGTTTATTCATTTATTTCTTTATCAATCAATACCTGACATCCGTGTATTGATACAATAGTTCCACGCAAAATATCACCTTACTTTACTGTATTGATTTTCTCAACCCACACAGTCGCATTTTATTCCTGCAGCTCGTGGAGTTCTGACAAGTTTACATTTAGTCATGCAAAAGTTCCTAACCTCGGGGTTGCACCCTCCAAAAAGGTCCCAACATAAATCTAAAAAGTTAAAATCAAATCTGCTGCTTACATTTTTGGGGTATTTTTCTCAAATCTTATAGTAAATCATAAAATAATTTGGCCTTTTTGGGTCCCAAAAGGTTATTTAAGTGAAACCCTATGAGAAGTTTAGAGGGGGAAATTCTCTTTAGTGGAACTGCTAACAACTCTCAGAAATCTGAAAATGTTATGACAACTTTTTCAAAGGGGCCACAAGTCAAAAAGGTTGATGCTCTATTATATAAGTGTATCATGTTTTATTTTATGTAAAAATCTTAAACAGAAAGGAAGTAAAACCGTCTCTTAAGCTGTGAGATAAATTAAAATACACAAAATTGCCCTCTGAGAAGTTCAAGTGAAATATAGCAGCAAATGGAAATAATCAAGTACAAGCACTTAGCTACACGAGTATGAGTGTGTGAGTGTGTGAGTGAGTGTGTGTGTGTGTGTGTGTGTGTGTGTACCAGGATTGAAGCGTTTGGCCTTCACCATCCCCGTGTCGATGACGTATTTGATCCCAGAGATTGTGACTGACGTCTCAGCGATGTTGGTGGAGAGGATGACCTTCCTGCAGCCCTGGAGGAAGTGAGACAGGAGACGTACACGTGGTCGGAGGTGTACAACAATACCACATGTTTAAAACAGAAAGCCGTGTCGAGAGCGGCGGGGTCTCACAGTTCAGACATTGTTCTCTCGTCTCTTACGCGTTTGCTCTTCCAATTACCTTCGGAGCCGGCTGGAAGACCCTGAGCTGCTGCGCTGGGGGCAGCGATGCATACAAAGGGATGACGACCATGGGGCCACAGCCGTCAGGCAGATGCTTGGCGATGTCCCGGCACGTCCTCGCCAGAGCCTCGATCTCCTCCTGGCCCGTCATGAAGACTAAGATATCGTGGGACGGAGGTGCCTCCTGCACGCAAGCAACGACACGGACTGTCAGAGAGGATCAGCGCGGTGCACGCACACGGTTTACTCACAACTCTGTGAGCCTCGCAGGGCTGGAGGAGGAGGGAGGAGGGGGGGGGTCAAGTGGTTGTTTGGGTTTGATTTAAGATGGTTATTCCTCCGGTTGAGACAGATGGCCGCTCACCCCTGACCCTGGTCCTATCGGAGGTTCCTTCCTGTTAAGAGGGAGTTTTTCCTTCCGTCTGTCGGAGGTTTTTCTCCCTTAAAGAGGAGTTTTTCCCTCCGAGCTGATGTGGGAATTGTTGTATTGTTGTGTTTCTCTGTATAATGTTGTAAAAGTCTTGCTGTAAGGACTTTAATGTGTTAAGTGCCATGAAATAACCTGTATTGTGATTTGGCGCTGTATAAATAAAATTGAATTGAATAAAAGGCTGATACGAGAAACAAGAAGTTTTTCTCCTGCAGACTACCTGATGGATCTGGAAGACGGTGACCAGTGCAGCCTGCAGGTAGTCTGACTGCGGCTGCTTGGTGTAGTAGATCTGAATGGGATGCTGCCTCCCCTCCAGGTACAATACAGGGGACTTGTTGAAGTACTCGGAGAACAAATCCACATCCATGGTGGCCGACATCACTACGATCTGTGCAGGTGAGACAACAGAGGAGAGAGGGGGGGGGGGGATCAGGATCGGCACCGTGTTTACCGTGAACGTAACGGATCTGACTGCCGTCCTCGTACTTTCAGGGGAATCTTGTTGAGCTCTCTGCGCCGGCGCTGCGCGGTCTTCATCACGCCGAACAGCACGTCGGTGTGCACGGTGCGCTCGTGAGCCTCGTCCAGGACCACCACCGTGTAGCGCAGCAGTAAAGGGTCCCCGATGGCCTCGCGCAGGAGCATGCCGTCCGTCATGAACTTCAGCTTCGTCTCAGAGGAGGTGACGTCCTCAAAGCGCACCGTGTAGCCGACCTACAAAGACGTGACAGGAACATAGCGTTAAGGCTTCAGCTCAAACACCCGCCGCGGGCCGGTGTGACGTGTTGCTGGTAAATGAACTGGGAAGATGAACAACATACACACAATTGTGATTGATTATCTCTTTGTTTTAAGGAACACCCTACAGACACGTAGGGACGATTGATTCGGAATTTTGGGGGTGAATATTGATATTAGGGAGCACAAATATTCTGCTATCGATGTACTGTATTGGCCGATGTTGTTTCCCTACACTCAATATACGACATATTTAAACACCTGTATTTTGCAAAGGTCCCCAATGACACTTGTCATTAGGGGCAGGATATTTAACAGTTTGTTGTCCACACTGACATCACTGGACAGAAACAGTAAACTTCACTGCAAATTTGATAATCATTAAAAAAAAAAAAAAAAAAAAAACATTAGAAAAAACCCAATAGAACCATTTCTACTTCAGGCCATGCATTTTTCAGCAACACGTTGTGTATAAAAAGTTTTCATATCAGCCAACTTTTACACTGACACTCGTATATCTGTGACCAGCCAATATCGGCTGATAAAGCCAGCCGGCTGGTACATGGTCCGGGCTGAATGGGGAACGAGGCTGTTGTTAATACCAGCTTGCCAAGTTGAGTCCTCTTCTCCTCCGCCACCCTTCCTGCCAGCGAGATGGCAGCGACTCGGCGGGGCTGAGTGATGGCGATCATCCCCTGTCGCCCGATGCCGGCCTCGTACAGGTACTGAGGGATCTGAGTTGTCTTCCCTGAGCCGGTCTCCCCTGATGAATGACACAGAAGGGGGGTCACGTTAGAGACGAAGGGTCCATCTGGGGAGCAAGCATGACGTTTTTGTGAACAAGATGGTCACCTACGCGTGAAATAAACTCATTTATACGGGTTGACAAATATTTCTGAGAACGAGGATCCTAAACTAAAGCTGTGCTGTGACGTGTTACAGACACGTGTGGGCTCAGAGTGGACTTCCCCTCTGAGTGAGCGGCTAACATCAGCTGGGAGCACTTTACCGATCAGAATAGCGCTGTGAAGCTGCCTCAGCTGGTTCAGCAGCTGAGGTTTCGCCTGGTAGATGGGGAGCTGTTTCCTCTGGACTTCTAGCGGAGTGGTTGCATTTCCCTTCCGAGGCAGCAGCATTCCAGGTTTCTTCTTCTCGAGGCGGAAAAAAACGGACCCCGGCTTGAATCTTTTCGCCGGAGGAGGGTCGGGGTCGTGGGGCATGGTCTGGAGAAAGTGCCTGCGATAGCAAAAAACCTCTGCGGCTGTTTCTTGCGATTCTTTAATGTCAGAAAGAAAGCAAACAAAGTTTTGTCATGCTCACTGACGGACGGGGAGAGCGTCACTGCGGATGTTTTGCTGCCGCTGCAAAAACGTTCCCACGTGGTCAAATTCGGCGCAGATGTTTGACGTCATAGGATTGATGTGAAATTTGACCCGTTCCGAGACTGGCAGGTACAAAGCTCTGCTAAAGCAGGGATGTTCAGTACGTGATTGAAAGAAGTCAAATCTATTTGTTTGTCATTCTGGATAATGTTCGGCTCACTTGCTTTATTGGTGACGTGATTACCAACCTATTATCGTATCCAATTTTTTTTGTGGAAAATGTAAAAATCCCTAAATATAAACAAATAAAGCACAAAAATAAAGCTGGATACACCCATCATGATATTTATTTCCTTTTCATGTCTGCATTCACTGTCATATATATATATATATTTTATTATTATTATTATTTTTTTTTTAAACATGCGTTAAAATGACATGTTTGTTTTTGGTCTTCCCATGCCACAGAATCAAACCAAAACTAAAGACAAAGTCAGAAGGTGTATTATATTTCAGTGTTGTGCAACAGGAAACCACGCAGATTACATTAAAGCACTGTCATTTATTTCATGGGCAGTTACAGCAGAGCTTTTTTGTACTTTGTCAGTGTAAAAATTAAAAGCAGTCAATTGAGCATTCATCGTGTGATGGTAGAACCATTGGTGATGCTTAACATCTACAAAAAGCGTCAAGTATACAAGTTACACAACAGATATTTTTCATGTCACGGCAGGAAAACCACAAGTGTGTCGTAAAAACAATTGAATTCCATTTAGGTGAGTAGTACCAGGGAACTGGTGAAATAAAACAGGCAGAACCTTTATTGATTTCCAGTACGGGAAATTCAATTTGACACAGCAGCACAAGTGAACGTAGTTAATGTCAAAGAAAGATATTTAAATACATAAATCAGAAATAAGAAAAAAATATGTTAAATAAGGAATAATGGATACTTTAAATAGATCGATGTGCACATATTATTCATGATAAAATGCTCGAGAGTATACTGCATATAAAAGCCAAACAGCTTGGTCTGGATTCATACCGTATCTGTATACTATATACTGTATGTGTGATATCTTAGTGGTGACAGGTGACAGTTAAACTGTGGGTGGTGTATGGCTGTGAGTGGTGAAGTGTATGGTGCCGTGGCGTTCTAATGGTTAAAGGTATGAAAGAGCCCCCCAAGCGCTTCGAGGCACATGGCCGGATGAGTCAACAGCTGACGTGCCCGTGAGCTGCCTCAACTCGGCATAGAGAGGATGATGGAGTGTCCACGATAGCTTCGTGCTTTTACGCTTCGCTCTCATCCTCCTCTCTGACACTGCCTCCACACTGTCCGGCTCTATTCCCAGTACGGACCTTCCTCACTAGCTGGCCCAGTTTGTCGGCAGCACCAAGTCCAGATGCGGCCTCTCCAACATGCCACAGCGAAGGAGAAAACACTGGAAGGACATTCAAAGCAGCCTGGTCCAAACACTCAGAGACTCCTCAGAAATAACTGTCAGGGTTGTCTCACCAGCCCCGTTTGTTGTTGAATTGCACCCACTAGGAACTGCCCACCACCTTCACCAGCTCACCTGTTATGCAGCCGATGCTGAGCCGTGACATGTCTGTAGGCAGGAAGTAGATGAGAGCATTGCAACATCCCTTTATTGGCATGTGGGCTATGGAGGATGTCTAACATGTCTAATTACTATTAATTAAAAAGGAATGTGAGAACATGATACAAAACAGTTCAGATGTTCTGTAGTGCTCAAGAACCGAAATATTTAGGATTACACCACAGAGGTCAGTGTGTCAAAAGGTTGTAATTTTAAGCAACAGCGTTGGGGCAAAAAAAGTGTCCTCAAAAATCTACCGTGTGGCTTTTGAAGACTTACTTTCTGTTGAAAGGATTGCATTTGTCGAATTTACGAAACCAGTTCAAGGTAGATGAATACTGCAATACAGGAGATTATGTAAGCAATTCTTTTTAACGATTTGTTTGTTTTTGCATCCAGCCACCACTGATTATATTGTACCTGAGGCTGACCTGCACTTTGTAACTATTTTATTTTACTTTCTTCCTTATAGTTGAACAGATGCTGCAGCAACACACACTTCTTCATAGATTAGAAGACTGAGTCAGGAACCATCATGGACGACCTGACCGTAAAATGCTTCCTTGCTTCAACCTTGGAGTGAACTAATCTCCATTTTACGTAATTACTGCCAATCCACCCAATGTCAATATACACTGTCAATATCAACTAAGGTTTCAACCTGACACTCAAATTGAAACTGAGAGCTGTAAAGCTTTGAGTCGTATGTTTGTGTTCAAGGTTCAAAGACAAAAAGCTTGTCAGTCTTCTCTGTCATAAATGGCTGGAAATATTGGTCTGTCAGCCGGTCCACCACTTTGGTCCAAACTGAAACATCTCATCAACTACAGTATTTGATGGATTTCAGCTAAAGTTTGTAAAGACATTCAGTTCTAATCCTACTGACATTGGTGATCTCTCAGTTTTTCATTTGGTACCATCATCAGGATCAAATTTGCACGCCTCTGCGCCGACAATCGCTGAAGCTGGAGGCATTATGTTTTTGGCTTGTTGGTCGGTCCGTTCCTTTTCTCGTGAATGTAATATCTCAAGAACACCAAAAGGACATCTCTTCAAACTTGCCACAGATATTAATTTGGTTCCAAAGATGAACTGATTAGAATTTGGTGGTCAAAGGTTAAAGTTCAAGGTCAATATGACATTACGTCTGTCCTATTGGTCAATCCCAGTTTTTTGAATGCAGTGTCTTAGTAATGGTTCAAGGGAATTTCTTAAAATATGGCAGTTACAATAGCTACAATAGTCAATTTGAGGTCTCTGTCAACTAGGATTCAATGACTGGAAAGAATCCCCAATGTAGCGTGGCCAGATCTATATATTCAAAAAAGGAATTTGGGTCTGATGATACCAGACTAATGTACATTACTTTTTCAAACAAATTTTTTGCAGTGTTTTCTGGAGCGCAATGGACCAATTTACAACATCAGAATTTGGACATTTAAACAAATTGTCGGGCAGTAAATACAGAGCACTATATAGTGAACATAGAATAATTCTACATGCAGCCTCTCTTGTTTCTCAGTCATTTATCTGTGTCCCTTTAAAAAATAGCACTTTGTTCCAATTGGCGCCCTTTACTTTGTTTTTTTTACCAGAGCATTTAGGTTATTATTTTGATTTTCATACAACCCTTTTTGCAATCCTCGTAAAATCCTGCCAAATCCTTGCAATCCCACCAGATTCTAGGCATGGCCATTTTGTGGCAATTTCCAACTCATATTCATGTCTTTTGGAATAGGCTTTAACCAGATTTAGATTTAGATTTTTAACATGTTTTCAGGATAAGATGTCCTATTTACTAATATCTGAAGATTAGAAAGCACTGCTCATAAATCGGAGAAACATTTTTTTTTCTTTCTGATGGGGAAACATTTTATGTAATATTCTTAATATTTCAACTTATTCATACTGTAACAAAGCAATTCGGGTTTGGTATAATTGCATGTTCGCCACTTCACTTCCTCCATGAGGGAAGATTAGAAATGCAAAGCACCTCATGGTATAAGAGGGGAGAGTTGTTGAGCGGGTTGAGAGACTGTTGTTCTGCCCCCCCCCCACACAAAAATGATAAAACATAAGAAGGCTTACCGCCTGGCAAATAGTGACATGAGAGGAGGCAAACAAGCTGAACTGTTGAATATGCACTGGGTGTTTGTGCTGAGCTTATGTGCTTCCTATCTGTGCCCAGCATGCAGGAAGAGAGTGTCAGTGGGAATGATAAGGAATGATCACAAAGAGAGGAGCAGGAGGTCCAGGGATTGTGTGGCACAAGTTGAGGGCTTTGCACTTGAAGTTGAGACTGAAATGCAACAGATGTTGTTTTTTTTCCAATTTAGTGAATGATGATGATGCATCAATGGGGTCAGTGAAGAGGGAGTGACCCTGTGGAGAGAGAGAGAGAGAGAGAGAGAGAGAGAGAGAGAGAGAGAGAGAGAGAGAGAGAGAGAGAGAGAGAGAGAGAGAGAAATTGAAAGAGCAGGGTGGGAGGGAGGAAGTCCTCCACTTCAAGACTTTTCATGAGTCGCATCAGACGTTACTTATGAGAGGTGGCACAGAACCCCGTGGCCCCCAGTGAGGCGAACCAAAGGGGAAGAAGTAGTGGATTCTTTGGTGGGTTTTTTTTTTATATATATGCGCGTGGGGTTAAGAGAAGCGAGAGACCCTTCTCTCTGTGGGTCAGCCGGGGAGAGAAGATGAAGAGCCAAATCACCAACGCCCTCTCCGACTTCTTCTTCGAGTACGAGACCCCGCGCCAGGTGCTGGTGAGGAACAGAAGGGTGGGAGTGGTGTGCCGGCTCATCCAGCTGGGGGTCCTGGTTTACATCATTGGGTAAGACCCCTCACCCGTATGCTTTTTGTAGCTGTTGTTCAGTGTAAGGGCTACAGGTAGACTTGCAGAGCGTTAAATTGTCGTGCATGTCTCAGCTCGCTTGGAATTTCCTTTCACACAGACCATGCAGCTTCTTAGTGGCTGCTTCAAACAATCAAATACAAAAATTAAAGGAAGATGTCTTTAACTTCTGCAGTGCCACCGACACTGTATTATGTATTGTAATACCTAGGTCATGGGAGTGTTGACACAGAAAATGAAAGGGCACTGTAAACGAACTGTTGGCAGCGCAATGACTGACGGACTGATGGCATCAGGGGCAAGAGCATGAGATAGCGGAACCTGCGTTGTTGAGACAAAAAAAAAAGCAGCATTCTTGTTAACTTGCGTAAAGCCAACCGAACCTGTCGCAACCTTTACACGATTGCGTTGACATGATGGATCAAGCACCGAGAATTTCTGAAGTCAGAGAGCTTGTTTTGTTTTTTAACCACTTCCCTTCAGAGCGTCCTGGTTTTTGTTTCTGTAACTTTTGAAATTACTCATGGGCTGTTTGTTTAGGCATTAGTATGAGTGTGATGCCCCTCCCGCACCTCTGAGCAGCAGAACCTGAGGAGCTGCATGTGATGAACACGCTGAGGCACATGTTGGTACAGATCACGATCAACCGCTGCCCAATTCACCGCCAAACGGCGCACAGACGCGTTATTTTCTGCTGGTGTTGTTGATGGTGACCAAACATGGAACAGAGAAATAACAGATTACAGAACAGCTTCAATTGCTAATGGTGAATTTTTTTTTTTTTTTTTTTTTTAAAGGAAAAAGCGAGATACTTTTCAACCAATTTGAGATGACCCATTGAGGGAAGTTTTAATGTCAATAATCTCAACTATCAGAAAAAGTTTATGATGATCACTTCTTTAAATTTGAAATCTTAAAAAGATGAAGTGTGGTTTTAGTTTGCACTGTGCATTGTTAAAAAAATATATGAAAAAGATTTGTGCCTGACAGATCTCTCTCCTCTCCCTCTTTCCTAATCTGTCACCTGCCTTTTGCAGCCATCAGGCCACATTCATTTTTGTGCATTCATTCACGACGTGCATTCATTCACATGTCATTTTTGTTAGAAATGAGTTGTTTTTGGGGGGCACTGGTTTAAAGTTAGATTTACGTAATTTATTCTTATGTTTAAAAAAATTAGGCACATATGGGCATCCACAGCTCAGTGCTTTGAATACATCTCTCAGAAATACATCAACATGAATGGTTTTCATTGAAAGTTTATCAATCAGTTGCAGGCAAATCTCTTTTTAAAGTCCAAAAGCACATGAATTTAATGAGAACAGAGAACAGCAGCTTTAGTGACCCGTAATTACTATTTTTTTTAATTACCTCCTTTTTTTGGGTCACTTTTAAGTTGATGGAAATGACAATCTATTGTTTTTCTAGCTTTTTCATCTAAGTTTTTTTTCTTTTTTTTCAGTCTTATTGTCTTTGCCACAAAATGAAGACTAATCTCAGGGCCACAGTACATGGTGGGAAGAAAAGCCCTCCACACATCAAGGAGCCTCCTCCCTGCTTCCCTGTTCCCCTTTTGTCGCAGCAGATACAGATCTCACTTAGACTGCTGTTTTGGAAGATCCTTCCATTATTTCCACGCTCATCAGTTTCTTTATTCCATTAATGTGCTCTATTTTTTTTCTCCACTTCCCCTTCAATGCTAGCTCCAACTTACATAATTTGATTTGCCTCGCTGATAGAAATTGCGGCATTGTGCATATTATTTTACTCTGCAGTTTGAGAGATGTCTCTGTTCATCTGTTGCTGTGAGGTGCTTTCATTGTCCACAGACAAATGAACGCGTGCTGCAACACACACTGTCCTGTAGGTGTCCTGCCAAGGGGTAATTTCTTTTCACACCTTATAAAATAGCTGTGCATGTTCAAGAGGAAAGAGAGCATGTGTGTACATACAGTATCTTCTCAGTGCACACCAGCTGTTGCCCATAATACTTACACACACACACACACACACACACACACACACACACACACACACACACACACACACACACACACACACAAGGTGCTACACCCCGATTCTGAAACTCATTTTTGCCGAATGATTTAGGCCTGACTTTGTCAATTTGACATACTGTAACTGCAGGACAAATCTGGATTATTTAACATTTGGTCTATAAAGTTAAAACGCCTGCAACCCGTTCTGCGGTTGATCTCTTCTGTAACTCTTTATATTATCACAAGGGGTGGAAGAAGTACTCAGATGCTTTACAAAGTACACAACTAACATATCACAGCCATAACATGAAAACACTGACAGGTGAAGCATCAAGTATAATATAACAGCCCAGCAATAAATCCTCCCTTCATGAGTATTATAATATTCAGTTGTTAATCGGTCTGACTGAAAGATGAGTTGATTTTTTTAAATGCTCATTTTGGCAGCTGTAATATGTGCTGCTCTTAAACAGTAGAGTTATACTGAGAGCTGTTCCTAATATTTTGACCCTCCCCATTTAAATGAATCAGGAGGATTTTTTTGCTCACGTTTCACCTGCCAGTGGTTTTAATGTTGTGGCTGATTGATGTATATTTACAGTATCAAAAGTAAAAGTACATGAAATTGGCATGACATTATTGAATGATAATACTGATACATCAATGTGTATCATTAAGTAGTTGTAGCTGATTAGGGGGAAACTAGTTTAAGTACTTAATGTTAGTTAGTTTAATTCAGTGGTTCCCAACCTAAGGGTCGAGCCGTTCCAATGGGTCACATGTTTAAACTGAGGTATGTGCTGGGACAGAATCAGAAAACACACTTACATACATCGTTTTAACTTTTTATTTGATTTTGTTGGTGTTTCAGTTCGCTAATATTTGCTTTTTTCCTCTTCAAACCACAATTAGTTATTTAAATGAGTCCATGTGAGAAGTTTGGAGAAGAAATGTGTCTGGGATTGATAACAAGTCATAGACATCTGAAACATGACAAGGGGCCCCAGCTGGGAACAAGCCAAAGAGGCTGGGAGCCACCAACTTCATCTTTAGCAATGCATTGGGTTTTATGATTTACTTTTTTGTTGTTGTTGTTTTACAATTAACACATTATTTGATAAAGGCAGGTAATATCAATCTAAATCTAAATCAGACTCCAAAAAAAGGAAATCATATTTCAGTTTAAATTAAACATAATTACAACAGCAAGATGGTTTAGTAGATTTTCAGACAATGTTAATTGACAGAAAAAAAAGAAATGTTTGTCTTTTTTTTTAATGTATAATCCTATACTGAAACCTAGTAACGATATAGCTGTCAAACAGTTGCAGTGGAGAAACAGTAAACTAGAATCAAATGGAATTACAATATACATGACTTAGATACTTCAGTAAATGAACATAGTTACAACTGATTCTCGTGATCAAAATCCTTGCTGACAGACATGCGAGCTGACATTTGAATGACACTCAGATTCTTCAGAAATACAATCAGTGCCATCAGCTGGTTCACAGCCAACGATCAGCATTGTAATTCCACTGATCACAATTGTGATAAAGTGTTTGATTTGCTTTCTACTTGAGCTGCTGTGACACCGTCATGATTCCTTCTCACACGCTCTGAAGCCAGTAAATGTCTGTACTCTTGAGGTTCAACATGTCAGATCTGTCCTAGCGGTGGTGGCAGGATAAGCAGGAGCACCATGACATTGTACAGCCACAATCACTCGCACACATTTCCCTTAGATATGCTACTGGCTGTGGAGAATGTCATGTCAACATCAGCCATATGCATGCCCTTGCCCGTGGAGGTGGACGGTCGGGACGGGGTGGAGGGGGAGTCTGAGGTGCTGACAGGACTGACAGGATGCTCTCTTTGTGTCGGACAGGTGGGTGTTCATCTACGAGAAGGGTTACCAGTCCACAGACACGGCAGTCAGCTCCGTCTTCTCCAAAATGAAAGGCGTGGGCTACACCAACGTGAGCGGAAGCGAGAGAGTCTGGGATGTGGCCGACTACGTCTTCCCTCCTCAGGTCGGTGACTGCTTGGCTGAAAGCCTTTCACACATGCAGGAGCATTTAATATGAGCTCGTCAAATGACTCCTAGTTGGTCAAGAATCTGTTTTGCCCTGGACACAAGTCAGTGATCACTGTTAGGATTATAGTAAATCTGGGTCGGAGTCATAAATCATGAAGTCAACATCCAGAGTCCATGAATCAAACTGTCAGGGTGACTGAACATCAGGCTAACTGACAGTAACAGTAACAGTAACTGACTTGCCTGACAAAACTTCAAAAACTTCAAAAACTCTCGGCTCCCTGAGGAAAACTAGTCACCACTCAGATCACGACAATGTTTAAAACATCATACGTTTGAAAACATCCGTGTTGGCTTAATTTAACGCCGGAGCCAATCCAGTGACGACACCGGTGATAATCTGGGTTTGTCAACATGAAGGTGTCTGCGTACATTCCCA
Organism: Brachyistius frenatus; assembly: GCF_029030835.1. Taxonomy (NCBI): domain Eukaryota; kingdom Metazoa; phylum Chordata; class Actinopteri; family Embiotocidae; genus Brachyistius; species Brachyistius frenatus. The sequence goes on along the minus strand of NW_027210633.1, from coordinate 3,788,987 downwards.
AATCCCTGCGTGCAAGAGCCGAGCAAACAGACTTCCAAATGGGACGGTGCTCAAACACATTTCTGTGTTTACCTAAAATGAGTCCTCTTATCTGTGGGAAAGAAATAAAGAAGACACAATGATGGTTGTCTTGTTTGCTTTGATGTGTGGGTGTGGGCTGTTCTTTTACTTCAGAGTAGGGTTAGCACACGGTTTACTCTGATAAACCCAACCGATGACATGAAAAGGTCACTTTTCTTCATCACATACTTTGATCAAAAAGGTATTAACTTCCAGCTTTATTCTGAACCTCTTTTTGTGGTTATTCTTCAGGTGGTCATTGTTTCAGTAGTCATCACTTTAAACGTCAAACTGGCCACACTTAATATCACAATGAATATTGTAGTACGGGATCCAGCATCGTTTCCAGTGTATCATCCTCGTATACAATACCGCACCATCAAGAAAACTCCCATGGAAACAAAAGGAAACAATTATTTTGAAATGATGAAATTCATTGTTTGGATGTTTGTCCCGATCCTCTGGGTACGATGCAGCCGACCAACATCATGGCACAGGTTCGGTTTAGGCAAAAACAACTTGGTCGGTTTTAAGAAAAGATCAGGATTTGGATTAAAACAGCATTAACAAACATTATCAAAGGGTCACGAAGTAACCTTAACTTTTTGGAAAAAGGAAATGAAGAGCAGTCTCCCATGTTAAAATCCAGTGTTTTGTCAACCCACAGATTTACCTTGACCTCGTCCCTACATGGTCTCTGTGGCTGTAACTACGGCACCTTTCTTGCTCCTTTGCTACTGTTATGTAATGGACCACAGGTCGTAATAACCTGCTTGACAAACAGCCACATTTTTTTTATGGGAGGACAGTCACACCACAGACATGGTCACTGTGTCTGTTGTTAGCGAGCTTAAAGCCAATGTCAACAATGAAGCTGTTCGAGGCCAATCAACAGACCACACACACGGTCCCGCAGTCAAATTTGGACGAATGGTGAAGATACAAAATGGGCAGGTTTATTTTATATGGCTACTTTTGAGCTGACCCATGATAGCTGTTTCTTCAAGTTTCCAGTCTTCATTCTAAGCTAAGCTAACAGTATCCGTGGCTCCAGCTCAATCATACAAACACTGCATACATTTTCCTCCCCAACTGTCAAAGAAAGCCAAAAGCACTTTCAGAAAAATGTCAGACTATGCCTTTAAGATGAAAACTGGCCAAGGATGAAACAACATGACTTTTTGGGATGTAAAAGTTTCCATTTGAAGGTGGTTGTGACATCAGCCGGCTCACCAGCGGGCTACGACTGACTAATGTTTGACAGGCTGCCTACAGTTAAGTTGAGCATGTTACATAACATTTGTTATGTGATGTTATGGCACAAATTCATGAGAATAAAGAAATTGTAACACATTCCTTCTTCTAATCCAAAACTTCAGGGAGACTCATCTTTTGTAGTGATGACTAACTACATTATAACTGAAGGCCAGAAGATGGGAACGTGTCCAGAGGTATGTGAAACATTCTCTCTCTCTCTCTGTTTTCTCTTTCTCCCTTTCACTTACACACTGCCATAAATAGTAAAACAAAACGGAAATTGCGTCTCATTCCAAGACTGTTTCCATAATTGGGTAATTGTGTAGCCGTTGTAGTGCAGAAAAAAAGAAGTATTTTTACACGTAATGGTCTCAAGATGACGTAAACAGCAGTTTGTGTAAACAGCAGTTTGTGTCGGCTGCCGCATGTACCGATGAATGCAAAACTTTACTGTCATATTGTCATGTTGTTTTCCTGTTTAATATCTACTAGTTTCTGTACAGCCACATTCCACAGTTGTGTACACACTCTGACCCCAGTCTCTTGTTCATAACAGCTCAAAGGCCAGCACAACTGCAGCTCAAACGCCGACTGTGAAGGAGGGAGTTTCAAACGTACGGGACATGGTAAATCCTGACGGCCCGACAGTGTGTGACCTCAGCAGTCCTCACTGAGTTTCCGTCTGTGGCCAAACTCAGAACAGTCCTTGACTTCTTATTTCCTTGTTTTGTTTCGCCAGATGACAGCCTATATTAAACCTACTCAAGCCAGTGCTTGTACTTGACCGTGAGGGAAGTAGGATTATGAAGCAGTGTATTTACAAAATGGGCCGTGGCTCTTGAGAACTAGTTAAAGGAGGCTGAGACACTCACCACTGCAAAGGTAAACATTTACAGTAGATGTCGCTCTAGATTACTCTTGTCCAACACCGATATACAAAAAAACCCATTAAATAGCAACCTAAGTCTTAGCAACCAAATATTTGGTGTATCATGGCTTGTTGATCACTGAAGTAACCCTGCCTTAAGCAAACTGACACAAGCATGTATATATAAGCTGGCACAGACGTCTCAATAACTGTCATGCATGTCAGTGGACATACACCATATAACCACACAGAGGCATCAAAAACAAATAGCCATCACACGTGAGCTTTTTTAATAGATCCAACCATATAGACTATCGCTGGCGAGTTCAAAGAGCAGTTACATAAATGTATTGTCCTCCACCTGTCCCACGGTTACATCCGGAGCCTTTGAAGTCCTCTGTGTCCCACATCGACTTCAATAAGACCGATGTTAGCTAAAGCTTTAGATCTGTCTGTTTCAGACCGGTCAAATTCACCTTGAGGTGCCAGTGTGCCTTTAGAGGCGGCATGCTGTCCCTACGCTTGCAGACAAGTAAACATGTGGAGGCGCCCCTGTGGTTAAACAGACTGCTGGGCTCCAGAGGAAGGTCAGAAACCGAAGCTGAGTGACCAAACGCCTGCTGGAGGACTGTCTGTAAACTCATCCAGCGCACGATGAGAGAGACTGATAGCAGCACAGCTAATCACATGCAGAGAAATGATACATTAGGATGAGGGTGAGATAAAGGAAACAGTGTTTTCAGCGTTTGCTTTGCTCCACTTTTATATCTTGCTTCCTGATGTTGATGTTAATTCAAGATAAGATGCGAAGAGGAGGCAGAAAATGCTTAAATTGCTTTTATGTTAAAGCCTACATCCTTTCTCTGTCTTTTTTTCTCACTGCTTCTCGATGTTGTACTTTTGCCAAATACTTGCCCCAGTTTAAAGTTTTGTCTCCAATGATGAACTCTTGTGTGTTTCCATGTCAAGGACAAATGACTGGAGTCTGTGATAATGACACAAAGACCTGTGAGGTGTTGGCTTGGTGTCCAGTTGAGGATGATCACGAAATACCAGAGTATGTGGACACCCTGAATTATTCACACTGCTAGCAGATGCTGAGTTGTGATGATTGAATATGTAATGACTGTGTGTCTGTAAAGGACACATTTGCAACATTTGATTCTCTTCTCTCCTCCGTTCCAGTCCTCCTCTGTTGATGTCTGCAGAGAACTACACACTGTTCATCAAAAACTCTATAACTTTCCCCTTATTTCAAGTCACAAGGTGATGGACCTCACACGTGTCAAACTAAATTTAGCCTAGCAGAGGCTACTAATGTCAATAAATCTAGATAAATCAATACAAATATACAACATAAAATATGTTCACATGCACCACTAAAAATGTATTAAAACACAATTTTTAAAGGGGCACTCAACTTATTTTATTCAGGAAGGTCAGTTCACTCTGATGATGTCATCATGGGTCCTCTAGAGTTAATCAGGATTGAAAAATATGTTTTTAGGTTATCTGTGGGGACATTTAGTTTTAAAAATGAGGGCATTTACCAGGCAGGGACAACCTTATGAAGGATTTTACCGAGATCCATTGTAGGAATTGTAGGACCCAGGATTTTTAGAGTTTGAACCATATTATAAGTCAGGATATCTTGGTTCCTGCTGTAACCCTTTCGGCCTTATTTGTAAAATCAGTCTCTAATGTGCCCCACCTTTTTAATAACGCGTGACACTTAAATCATTGGAGTACCCCTCAGTGGTTCAAAAGGTAAAGTTAAAATGGCCTTTAACTGTGCAAATAAGTCAATTTCAGATCACTATTTTAAGTAGAAAAGTCAGTAAATCAAAATCAGTTGTGCAGACACAATATAGAGCACTGATTAAACAAATACATGTAATTTGAGGTTACCATGTTTTCCTGGACTATATTTTATAATGTCTAACTGTGTTCTCAGGAGTAACCTGGTGGAAGGTGTAGACGCTCATTACATCAGCAAATGTCTTCATGATCCAAAGAACGCTCCACTGTGTCCCATATTCAGACTGGGAGACATCGTGAAGGAGTCTGGCTTCAACTTTGAAACAATAGCCCGAGTGGTGAGTTTGCTGCATAATCCCTGCTTCAGGCCAACAGGAGTGGACATGATTCGCTTCTGAATGAGCGGATTTACGTTTTGTTTAACCACAGCTGCACATGTGTTGTCTTTTGATGTTCTGTTTCTCTTTTTGTGCTGGGGACTTGAGTATTGTGTGCTTGTGTCCTGACAGGGAGGGGCCATTGGTATTGTGGTTGACTGGACATGTAACTTCGACTCAGATGTAAAACACTGTAAACCCAAGTACAACTTTCACGGCCTCTATGGAAACCCCACGGAGACAGACAAGGCCAGAGCGTCAGTGGGCTACAACTTCAGGTGTGCACTGAAATAACATGAACTCAGGTGTAACACTGTAGTAACACATGCCCACCTCCATATTCTTGGTCCTCGCTATGGTGCTTACAGCAGGAGTTTGACATTTTGAAAAATGTTGCTAATTATTGAGTTAGCTAGAAGAAGCTGGACGTTACAGCAGGTTATCTTAGCTTAACATAAAGATGGGGAAAGAGCTACTGTAGCCTGGCTCTGTTAACACCCCATAGAACCACAAACTTGCTTTTAACACTTTGTTTTTAATCAATGAAACATTATAGCATGGAAACTAGTGACTTTAGTTGTGTTAAAGTGGATTATGTTATCTTTGGACTGAGCTAAGCAAGCTGTTTCACACTCAAGACTTATTTTTATGTAAAGCTAAGCTGCAACTTCTCTGACTTTTAAATTTTTTCCCAGAAAAATATATTTCCCAAAATGTTATTGGGCTCTACTTTTGTACAAGCTTAAAGCTGGTCTTGGAGTATTTGCATTTTTGGTACAGTACAAGAGTCTTTTTTCTGCATGTGCATCGAGTTGCTATCTTTGTGGCTCAACATGAACCCGGCTGCGGCCAGATAGGCAGAACGATACAACCAGGGCTGTGTCGGTAAAGATGCCCTCATGCGGTGCAATTTTGGTGTAATTTTTTAGGTGAATTCACGGTTGTGTTTCCGCCAGCTCAAACCAGGTCTAAGTGCAGCATAGCTGATGCAGGACTATTTTTGCGGCTTTAGTGAGCAAGAACACTCATAAACAGGCCCATCCAAAATCCCACAGACAGGTGGTGGATGTCCTACATATTTAATCCCACTTACGTCAATAATTAAAACAAGATTTTTTTTTATTTTTATGCAACCTTCTGATTCACTTAATCATATAAAAAATTAAGATGACTCTAGTTCTTGGATTGGATGTGAATTAGGCAGTTAGTGTGCATCATGACACAGTAGAGAATCTCAGCCATGATATACAAAAGGTTAACTACAAATTAATTGAAAATTACACATAAAGGAGTAAGGAATTCAAAAGCCCTTTCACCTATTCATCTGGTTTGTTAATGTAGTCAACCATGTAACATTGGTCATTTATGCACAAAAGATTAAGCCCATTTAAATAATTATTGGCAAGTAAATTCAAAGCACACTCAAAACTTCCGATGCAATTCGTTTACTAACAAGATCAGTGTGATTGGAGCACATTGTTCTTCAGCAGTGTTATTAATAAATGAATTGCATCAGGAGCTTAGTGTGTCCCTAATTTACTTCTGCTCACTCCTCAGCATCAGTCCAACACCTGATTTCAGTGTATATAAAGTGTTCTTTTTTCACTTTGACATTTCATTAATGATGAAATATAAAGTTTTTTCCATTTTCAACATTTCAAATAAATCACCTGGTATGCTGACCTTGACACCCACAAAACCCTCAACGCGCACAGCTGAATATGTCAAAGCTGCTACATCCTCTGACAGGGTCAGTACGTCGGTTGTTAACGATTAAGATCTGATTTGATCGGCGGTGATTGAAGTCGGCTGTGACACAACTTCTAGTAAATGATCTTTTCCTTCTACGTCACCACTGTGCCAGATGCACTTGCTTTTGTGTTTACCAAATTCCCCAAAAAGTTGGCCACACCTACATACGCTCCCTGCACACAGAATTTAGACCTTCCTTTTACGCTGCGCCCCGATTTAAATAGAATCCATTGTCTATTATTTTTCTTGTTAAAAACCAACCAAACACTGGTCATTGAAATTTCTAAATTCATGCTGACATATTGTCACCAAATGCAGAATCAATATTACTGCTCACTTTATTTTCCATGAACTGGACTGAGCTGGGGCGGCACAGTGGAGCAGTGGTTAGCATTGTCACCTCACAGCAAAACAGTTCCGGTTTCAAATCCGGGCCTGGGCCTTTCTGTGCAGAGCTTGCATGTTCTCCCTGTGCCTGCGTGGGTTCTCTCCGGGTACTTCCTCCCACCATCCAAAAACATGCACCTCAGGTTAATTGGTGATTCTACAAATTGCCCTTTGTTTCCATTTGTCTCTTTGTGTTGGCCCTGTGACGGACTGGCGACCTGTCCAGGGTGTAACCCTGCCTTCACCCAAAGTGAGCTGGGATAGGCGCCAGCCCCCCCTGTGACCCTGCTCAGGATAAAGCGGGTATAGATAATGGATGGGTGGCTGTTTCCTCCTGATATTGCTCTCCTTTTGGTCTGTTGAGTCTGCAGAGAGCAGACTGGCTGAAGTTTATGATGTTTACTTGCTTTCAGTAAAAGAGCTCTGTGATTTGTTTTTGAATATGTTCCAGTCTGTTCTCTGGCACAGCTATTAATTTAGATAGTGCTAATTGGCTTCATGGGTGTTGATTGTAGTGTAATTGCATGGGTAGCTTGTCGTAGTTTTTCATTAGTAACAATGAATCAGAACAATTTTGGTCTCTAATATGGTGATATTAGCAGAGGGAGTGAAACCTTTCATGTATTTACTGTTTGCATTATGACAGTTAAAACTGGTGTCTCAGTAGTTTAGTACGTAGGAGTGAATGAATAGACAAATACATTTCATGTAATATATTGTGATAACTCTGGTGTTTGTTTGCAGGTTTGCAAAGCATTATATGGATGAGAAAGTGCAGAAAAGAACCCTTCTCAAAGTGTTTGGCATCAGGATTGATATCATCGTGCAGTCACTGGTAAATCATGTTACTATTTTATTTTACAACGTATATGCATTTCTCACTTGAGATATAATCAAAGTTTGTTTTGTATCACTAAACTCTGTCCTTTACAGGCACGGAAATTTGATATCATCCCGACTTTGACAGCAATAGGCTCTGGAGTGGGAATTTTTGGAGTGGTATGTTGTAGCCTGAATTATACTCACAATAATTAATTACTCATTATTTATGATTTTTTTTCAAATACAAATGAATGTAACGCTTCTTTTCAGGCAACTGTAGTGTGTGACTTGGTACTGCTCTATTTGCTACCAAAAAGGGAATTTTACAAGAACATGAAATTCAAGTACACAGAGACACAAACACAGGTAAGATCTACTCTGTCTATAACCCCAAAAAATAATCTCATGTAAATTCAGTTTGTTCAATTTGAACACAAGATGGCAGCAGATAACAGCCAAGACATCGACAAACTATTTAGAGGTGTTGTTTCTCTGCATCTTTTGGATGTATTTCAGTTGAATGCGACATTCATCGCAGCTAGAAATCCCAGCAGTAACCTTCAGTAACTTTCAGATTAATGCTGTGTTTATTTCCATAACATCAGCCAGTTATTTGATAGAAGATGAAATCTGCGTCTGTCCCACCCAGACAGCTTCCCTGTTCAAGTGAAACAGGCAGAACGTTTTGTATTTACAGCAGGACAGTGAGTCGCTCGGTTTAGACACCAGCATCTATTACACCCTTGATGCAAATGCGGTACGAGTCCCAGGCACTGACAAGTCCAACGTGAGTGCACGACAAAGTGTGGACAGTTCAGCAGATGCTCTTTATTTTTAATGTGTTCTATCATAGCATGCTCGTTTTGCACGACACCATAGAGGTCTAAATGGCTCCTGTTCTGTGGCTTTGACTTCTGTCCTACAGGATCCCGACTCAGAGGCAGGCAGCACAGAAACTGAGGTATCTAAAGTAAGCCTTTAACACGTATTTGTCAACACGGTATCAAGGTGAAGCATGAAATAGACACGCTCGTCCACTACAGCAAAATGTGAGATAGGAACGCTTTGTGCTATCTAGGCGTTAAAGTTACACGTTTTCCCGTAGTGGATGAAAATGAAATGAAATGTTTAGAGCCATGTGATTTACAGGAAAATTGTACTTTTAGCAAGAACAAATGGTTGAGGTGACTAAATAAGCACATGGTTGGGCTTTGGAAACACATAACTATTCAAGATAAAACTTTGTGACCTCCTGGATTCTAACTTGCTAACATGCTGCATGGCAGTCTGTGACTAATACCACCAGGCCGCCAAAAAATGTCCTTGGTACTCTGTCTCAAAACTTCTGTTGTGTGACCTTGGTCACATGATCCCACATCCAATGACATTTATCTGTAATTTTCACAATTTCAAAACGTGTAACTGTCACGCCTAGACAGCCCAAAGCTTGGCTATCTCACGTTTTGCTGTAGTGGACCGGCGTGTCTATTTTACGCTTTGCTGTGATACTAAGTTGTTTTGTGCTTTGACTTTTGTGAAGGCTCATGTCTTATTTATCTGCTGTCCCTGTGTAGAAGTGACCTGGGAGCACAAGCCAATGGCCGTGCTACTTTTGAAGGTGTACTGCACTGGAAGTCTGCCAAAAACCATGCAAGAAAACACTCTTTAAATGGACTCCTGAGACTGGAAAGCACACAGTGAAACAACATTGCGCCACATGTCATGCATTTCTCTCCAATCTTCAGCAGCATCCCTTGCCAACAACATCCTCCCACTCTTAAAGCCATCCTGAGTAACTGTGACTCTTGCTGTTGTATGTAGAGCCACAGGTAGCCTAGCTCAGCCGTGTGTGTACTTTTTTGGGTGTAGCTCGGTTTGCTTTTGTTCATACGTTGGGTGTAACCTCCACCTCTTTAATTGTCTGCATATCTGTACAGGTGAAAGATTAATTCCAGGCACTTCAGTGTTGCTTGTGTGTACACAAATCATCCATGACCTCTTTCACTGACTGGAAGCAAGAAAGAAAGCCAAAGTGTGAATGGATGTGCCACTGTCCGAGCGATTCATCCTTTGTGTGCACCTTGTGATCAACAGTTGAACACAATAAAAGATGTACAGTAACATTTCTGCTTTTTGCTGTTATCAAAGAGGAACAGACCAAAAATATCAAAAGGATTCCGATTTTCTTCTCTTTATTTTTATTGTCTTTGATTATGTTTACGTGTACAAAAAGCATGCAAAAAATAGCTTATTTATATATATTGGTACATATTTACATTGTAACAACTGCATTCAATAGGGATGTGACATGCTTTGGATTTAGGGACTTGACACAGGCGAGTGAGTACATTCAGAGAAATGCACAAGACAACACGAGACAGACACCCAGGAACACAGAGACAGCAGGCACCTTCGACACACACATCAGGACAGTCACATAAGATACACAGCAGTGATACAAGAGTCCCTGACATCACATTATGTAGACACTCACGCTCCCACACTCCTCCTCCACTCCTCCTTTGGATATATTTATGACCTGAAATCACAATAAAATTGGTCCTGCCACTCACTTCCTGTGGCAACTACACCCATTGATTTTTCGTCATTCTGTTTTTCAATGCAGTATCGACACAAAGCAAGGGAGCGTTCTGGGAGAAAGCAGGCATCTGACTAAGCCGCAGGATCCAGTGCTTTTGAGTCATTATTGTGCATTTGGGATCTGCAGATCTGCAGCAAGCAGTGATGGAAAATCACCAACCTGAAACCTGAAGGCTGTTAACAAGGATCAATTGTGCGGTATTTCAAGACTCATATGCGTGCCCACACATTTTTGGCCATTTCAAAATGTATTGTGCTGTAGAACCACACAAACATGATGCGATCAGTGGTGGGGAGTTATGTGCAAAATTGTGTGAAAATTGGCAAAAAATGAGGGAAATCTCTGGAGGCGGAATGGGTGTGGCCTATATGGGTTGATTGACACATGTTTAATTAAGGTGTAAAAAAAAAAAAAAACTTTTCTTTTTCTTGTACATCTCAGTTCAATAATGTTACTGTAAAGGGCTTTATAAATGGCCACAGAGTAACGCAATGTGAACCAAAAAACAGTTCAGTGTTTAAAAACTCTGGATACATAGTACAGCCTGGTATCACAACATGTGTAATACACCCGTCAGTCCACGAGAGGATACCATGTCAGTGTCATGTTTTGCTTCGCCTACGAGTGAACACGCATATATGAGAAAGTCTGTGTAAGTAGGATGTCGGTATGGATTGGATGTAAAAAAAACATTCAACCACCTAGTCTGAGACAACAAAAATCCATGTGGATTTCTTTTAAGTAAAGTATGGTCCATACACAACATAATGTATTTAAATGACTTACTTAACGTACATTAAGTGATGTATATTAGGTAACTTCTGTGAGGTAAAATTCCAAATTTTCACCCTGTTCCTAAACTTAACTTAGTTGTTTTGGTGCCTAAACCTGAGGCAGTTTAGCTTTCACACCTTGGTGACACAAAACGTTTCACTGTCACGGTATCATGGACTGGTGGGTGTATGACGTGCTCTGGCCTGATACTGGGTTGCAGCCAATGTATGCTTGTAAGTAACAGAGATGGAAAAGTGGGACAGGAAACGAAGTTAACATTAAAAGTGGACTATAGTGGGAGAGTTAAATGTTTCCTCTTCGAGGACAGTTAGTGATCATCCATCACTGCGCTGCTCCAGTACTCTGAGCCATGCGTGGGGTTTTACAGCGTTTCAGCAGTAAAATCTAGAAGTCGCTTGCCCCCGGTAAAAAAACATTCCCAAATCTGATCTGGTGTGGAGATGCACAACAAAAACAACGATTCAAAACCAGTCTTCGGACTGTAGCTGTTACATCCTTTTCTCAAACATGAAAAGTTGTTTGTGAAAATTCTCAAAAAAAAACCAAGTAGCGCTGCTGTGGCATGCAGATCGATAGCAAAGAGTAATGCTTCAAAAAGCACAGTACATATGGTCTTTTACAGGTGAGCCACACAGGTTTTCTTTTCATCGGAAACTGTACATTGTTTCATGGCAGCTAGTAATCACAATAATATGAACACGTATCTGTGAGTTGAAAAGTGCAATTATTTAAATGTAAGCCGTGTTTTAGCTTCAACACAATTACACATTGAAGGATAAGTGGCCCTGGAGCTCAGACAGCAGGGGGACGGGCCAATAACACAGTGATAAAGATGACAGCAATATTGCACCTCTGACATGGACAAAAGTTCAGACAAATGGCATTAAAAAAAAATATATATATATATATATATTCAAAATGAAGAGCTTTTTAGGAAATAAATACAGCAAATATAACACATCATGTCACACTTTTTGGTTCAAAAAAGCATTATAAATGCTCTCATCCAGATTATTTCATTGAACATGAAGCTGAAAACAACAGACACAAAGCTTTACATTCTTCAGTACCCACATGGTAATACAGTCGACTCTCTAATGTCAACAGCATTCATGATTAGGGTGCCCTTGTGGAGATAATCCCCTAAACACAGCAGCTCAACAAGGCCATGTGACATGCTGCATCGTTCAGAGTCTACCAGTCCCCGTCTGCCCTCTGCGCTTCAGTTAGCATCCTTCACTGGAGGATACTGAGGGCAGGACTAATTGAGGAAAGGCAAAAGGCTGCAGCGCTTGCTGCTTCTAATCAGCCACACTGGGGAGGGTGCTGAAGTGGATGGGGAAGTGGTGTTGTTGTTGGCAGCCTGGACCTAATCATGACATTGACATGCTCCTTTTAAAGCGATCAGAGCCCTCTGAGTCTTTCTTTCACAGAGGCGACGCGTCAGGCTGCCAAAAGAGGAGGAAAGAATTCAAACAAGTTAAATAAACAACTCTGTGCCAAAGCTGCAGCAGAGGCAGAAACCAGTACCAGGACTGTTGAGTGCACTTTTATGACTCTGTGCACATCAGTAAACATACACAAGTTTCCCCCCCGAATAGTTTGTGTTCAGTCCCTTCAGCTTGATTAACTTTGCGCAAGTTGATTAAATTTCTTCTGCAAGAGCACCCATCAGTATTTACTTCAGCTCTGCCTCCAAGAGTGTCGTATAATAATATGCTTCTAAATTGGAAGTGGAATTATTTAAAGTATCGGCAATTACAGTATTTTTTAAAAGTCTTTTCACACTCGCCATTCTATCACATCAGTATAGAATGATATGAAAAGAAAGCGACAGCATCAGAGAACAGAAATCATCCGACAAACAACACATAACGGAGTCGGAGAGGAAGCGTGAAATGAACCCTAACACAAAAACAATTACACATCACACGGCCAGGAAGCGCACTATGAAATGTGGTCAAGCAGAGCAAAGCTACGGTCCTTTCAGACAACTGACTGCTTTCCCTCTGCCAGGCTCTGCGAAGAGGACTGACCTTCATCACCCTGCTTCAAAATAAAAGTTACCGACTGCACAGATACGAGAAAATGGGTAGAGACGATAAAACAGACACCTCAAGACATCTATGTACAAATTTAAAATGACTGATCAGAAAACAAGAGCCCTGTAGTTCACTGAGGAGGCGACAGTGTCATTTACATGCTGAAGTCTATGATTAGTCTTGAAAAGGGTTTTCTTATCTCCGTGTGATTATGACAGTCTGATAATGAGGCCTAATTATTCACCATGCATGAAAAAAAATCTTCTTTTTCCATGTTAGTTTAAAGGCCGGCAGTCAAACATGTTCTCATCTTTTCCCGGAACAATAATGTAAACTGTTAATGATCCAGAGTTCCTGTTATCGGCTCACTGATGCCAGTCACAACAGTAAGTGGTTGAGCAGTTAAGAAAAGCAACGTCGGAGATCAAACTTTGTGCCCAGAAGCTAGAAGTAGAGAGGGAGAAACTGCGGTAAGAAAGAAGCTAACAGGAACCAAGAAGAACAGCAAGTCTGACCGTCCAAATGCTTTTGACGTTTGTGTTGTGTCGCAGATTTTTTGGGAAACGTGTGGATGAAGGTGCGGTTCAAGCAAAGGGATGTAAAGGGAGCAGCGTTCAAGACCAAGCTCTGTTCACAGGAGTGTCATTATGACTCAAGAGGAGGGCTCGTCTTCATGCAGGTCCTCCAGCTCCCCTTCTCTGGGTCCGTCTCCTGTGCTGCCCTTTCTAAAACAACAAAGGAGACACAGAGAGAAAGAAGTCAAGATCTGCATTTCTTTTCATCATTTCAAGCTGGACAGCCTCTCTGATCTAAACGGTCACACTGTTCAGCTTCATCTCTCAGAAAAGCTCTTTTCCCGTTTCCGTATCATGATGAATGTTTAAAAACACACAGAATGCTTTATCAATGTGACACAGCGTTTAAATGACAGCAGCGGGGAGATGACACAACAATCTCTGAGAAGACAGCTGCGGGAGCGGCTGCTGCATCACTTCTCGTGATGGGGATAAGCAAGAGCTGATGGGTCTACGATGATGATGAGGGGCGCGGCGGCCGGTATAAGATGAGGGACAGACAGTGTGCCGGACTGCTTCGCACAAAGTGTTACCTGAGTGAGGGGTGGAGTTTAAAAGAGGGCCGGAAGGGCCATGAGTCCCTGCAGCACAGTGGGAGAAAAGATGGAGAGGTCACAGGTGAGAGGGCAAAGACATGCTCGCAGGTGGACAGGACCCACCCCCCCAACAGGAAGGTACTAGGTGAAGATATTTTTTACATTTCAATATTAGTTCTGATAATTCATCATCCAATATAATAATACAATAATAATAAATAATCTATTTAAACCTATAAATTACTTCGGAGTTTAAGTTCAAACTGCCTCCAAATGTAAGTGGAATATTTTGGGACAAACAAATTTCCACGTTTAACATTTAAAATTCAGAGCTTCCAGCTTTCCATGACTCACGATTCTAAATGTAAATAATCAACATGGGTGTCCACGGGAAGCTCGAAAGAAATGATTTATTTGCAGCATCTAAAGAGTTGAATTGGTTACAGGAGCAGAGGGGTAATGTTTTACAGCTTAATGATGATATTAGAAACAAGATCCGCAGAGTTGATCAGATCTTCCATTATCTATACCCGCTTTATCCTGAACAGAGTCACGGGGGGGCTGGAGCCTATCACAGCTCACTTTTGGGCGAAGGCAGGGTTACACCCTGGACAGGTCGCCAGTCTGTCACAGACAGAAACAGACATGCACGCACGCTCTCATTCACACCTACGGGCAATTTAGAATCACCAATTAACCTGTCGTGCATGTGTTTGGATGGTGGGAAGAAGTCAAAGTACTACGGCCAGGGTTCGGACCTAAAATCTTCTTGCTGTCAGGCGTCCGTGTTGTACCACCACGCCTCCCATCTAATCAGATCTGTTTTTGTTAATAAATTGTGATATAGTTGAGTAATTTGTTTAAAAATGTGATTATGGTAAAGATGACTGGGAACATCCGTCTCACAATGTGAAACCACATTACCCATAAATCCAGAAGGGAACTATTTGACCCACGACTGAGGCATCGCTCTGACTGCAGTTGTTTTCTACTCGATCATTTAATTCATGTTTCATCAGCCTTTCTTAAAAGTGTGAAAGCTTCAGTCAGGTTTGGAAGAAGAGCAGCTCTTAAGGCGCTCAGAGCCTTGTAGTGATTTTGGTTATGGTCCCATTTGTGTAGATAAATAATGTTTCACAATGAAAGCCAGTGCTAAGACAGTACCTGTACAGATTCAACATTTCAGTTTATGGTTTCATGAACCAAAACAAGACCTTGTTTTATCATTTTCCAGCAGGGGGCAGTGTTATTTCAAATTCCCCACTTGTCCTCTAAAAACACCTTCACCTCAGATAGCAGCTCTCTGACAGCCTGGAGTGTAACAGGGGAAACCTCAGGCTAGATAGAGGAGAAATCATCTAATAAAGCTCTCACAATGGGAGATTAGCATCAGCTCCACTTTCAGCACAACAATGGTCCATCTTCATGACAAAGTCTGCTGGACCATCTAACAGAATATTGCCCCGGCAGGGAACAGCTATAGATGCTCCAACTCGCCCTTGGCTGTATATATCAAAATTTCCCGATGGGCCGAGACGATTGGCCATTTCCCCCTGTGATGCTTTCAATCCATGAAACAGAAAATCCAAAGTCAGCCGGAGGCGCTCGCGGCTGTCATTCTGTGTGACTCTGAATCCTTCTAGCCTTGAAAGCTAAAAGCAACACACAAAGAAACACTTATAAAAGCTGTAAGCTCCACTGCATACAATGAAATAATTAATTATGGTGCTATGGCAACACAAAGCAGCAGCTGCTACTGCAAGAATGAATGCTAGTTAACCTGATACAGCAGAAAAAGGAGACAGGTGTGTCTTTGTCAGAATCCTGAGCAGTGTCACCAGTAAGATTGTGCTTGTGTGATTTTGTCTTTATGTTTGAGATATTCAGTAGTGAAATGTGGATGTGATGATGTCAGGGAGTGTGTGTGCTTACATGAGCAGGCTGCCAGGTGCAGACATGGACCTCTCCTCTCGCCTGCTCGGGCACTCGAAGGGGTTACTGAAGGAACGCTTCCTCAGCATGGCCTTCACCAAGATCTGACACGTTCACAAACACAGGGGGGGGTTTACAAAGAGGATGTCGTTTTGTCTTGAACTCGTTCTGAGCAGCAGGCCGGTGGGCTTATGGCTGATACCGTCGTGAGATGTGCACGAGATGAGCGGAAAACAAAGCAGAAGGACTCTGACCTTAAATGAGATGAACATGATAAGTAGATTTTGTGCCACAGGCAGAACAAACCTCGGAGCTAATTACTGGAAAATGTCCGATATCTTTGCGACCACTGATAAGAGGTGCAGACTGATGCTTTCGGATGAAAAATGCATCAAATCTTTACGCTTATAAAGTTCCAAAAAAAATACAAGAGTCCCTGCGGCTGTTAAATAAAATAATTTACTGACACAGTTTGTAATGAGTGAAGCTTTCCATGTAAACACTGCAAGAATCTGAGTTTAAAGTTATTGTTAACTTCAGACACTGATGTGCGGTTTACAGTGTTTTGACGGTGAAAACAAGGAAGTTAATACATGCTAATGTTGCTGATACCCAGAATGACGTGGGACAAACAGCAGGACACGTACTAAAACAACTTTTTTATGGTGAAAAAGTCGCGCAGGAGGTCCCCCTTTGTCTGCTGTTAATCTTTGCTGCTCAATAATAGTTGTGAGATGAAATTACAGTTGATTTCCAACCACCTGAAGAGCTAACTTTCTCTAGTCTTAGGTAGTTAGTGCTGTTATTGCTCGTGGCTGCTATTTTTTTATGCCATGCTTGGTAGCTAGGGCCGATCAATACCGATCTGCTCTTCCATCAGCATGAGGTGTGCAGTAAAAAAAGTTTTACAAATGTAAGAGCTCCATACAAATACACTTCTAAAATGTCAATTTACTGGTTTACGACATGTTTCTTTATTTCTAAATAGTTTAAATGAACATATTGAATCAATGACAATGTGATGACCTGTTAGGCCCTCCCTCATTAACTGGTAATCAGAAACCTGTCTGTTACAGTCTGGTAATTCTAATCTTGTGTGCATAATATTTTTAATTGGTAAGATTTTCTTGTTAAGGTAGTTTTGCAGAACATAGGCTACATCTTAATTGGGCGAGTCAGCGGGTAATTAGTATGGATAATTTAAAGGAGCCAGATATGAGGGTCTGCTATACTGTGCAAGTGTTTTCCATTTTTCGAGCTCGTTTCCAAATTACTGCAACATTAAAGAAGTTATGGAGCCAGATGGTTCAGAATCTTGATTTCCTGCATTCAGGGATTAAAACAGGGTGCCACCAAACGAAAAGCTTTCAGGATACAGGAAGATTCTAGCTGGAGAACCTTTTGTTTTGTTTCAGGGTTGAACGAAGACAAAGGAAACGTTGACCTCTGTGAAGGTGAACAGTGCTGTTTCAAAATCACGGTTAAGAGGGGATAACGGTTGTTAAGGAGCGGCTCCTCTGAGTGCTTAAACGTTTCAATTTGATGCAAAAGTGCTTGATGAAAGGTGAACACTCAAGTGTTTCTTACCACTGCAGAGAGGCTGGGAAATAACTTCACCGAGTTCTGGATGTCCTCTTCTGTCACCTCCACAGCAGAGCAGTGCTCTTCCTCCAGAGGCAAAGGGTCAGTGCCTCCCTGGGTCACCCACTGGTCCATCTAAACGCATACGGAGAGCAACGAAAGAGGACAGTTTCATAACATGACAATCACCCGGAGGCGCCGCAGAAACTCAGAGCAGGCTTTAAAAAATCCAGGATGGGCAGTCAGTGTGGCAGTTTAAATCCCAGTAAGACATTCGGTGCTCTGTGTATTGTTTTATGTATAAAATATTTCAAAGTGTGACTGCGGTTTTTAAATCATGACGAAGCTCTCGTCCAGCTCAACGCTCATATTTGTCATTACTACCGGCTGTTTTCTAAAGCCAGACATGCTTCTTGCGAGCGAGTCCACCAGCCAGGCAGCCATCACTTGTGATTACTATTGTTATTCTACAAAAACCCAACTGCAAAGCCTGAAGAGTTGCTTGAGTGATAAATGCATCACTGTGACTTGTGAGATAGTTTTAGGGATATACAATTACCGGGCTGATATTCGCTCCCTGCTCTGTCTGTTGCTGACAGCTCTGGCCTTTTTATTCTTATTTTCAGCAGCAGATTTGGTGTTTTTGGACAACACTAGACCTTTTTCACAGACAACATTTTTACTTGTCACAGTAAGAAAAGAACAGGTGGAATTATTGATGGCTCAGGTCCATGAAGTGTCCCTGTGAGCCGTGTCAGTGAACCAGCACGCACAAACGTAGGACCTCCCCTGAGTGGAGTGTAGCCATCATTAATATACCTTAGAATTTCCTGCAATGACAAGCCAACATGTCTGATGGCGATGCAGCTCTATGGCACAGAGGAATAATTGTGTATTCAGAAAGATGGGAATTGGGAAACATCCCACTTTTTAGTTGAGTGTTCACATGAGGAAAACAAACAGACAGCGTGGCGCCTCCAGAAAATCTGCTCAATTTCTGCTGTTCTGAATACAGAAGAAAAGACAAAAAACCTCATCATCATCCACATAAACCAACACAGGAGGTCAATATTTTTGTAACTGGATTTGTTGTTTTGATGTGCTGCCATTTTTTATTTTTAACAGTTACCAAACTAGAACAGCTAGGCTAACCAAGCTGGGCTAATTCCCCTTATTCTCACCTTGTTTGTGCGCAAAGCAATTACATTTCTTACTTTTCACAGCAAACGCTGCCTTTTCAAGTGACGTCAAACCTCCTTCTCAGAGCTCTCAAACACCTCCCACTGACTGTTCGTACAGGGATATCCCTTCTTTCAACAGGCGTTCAGGTCTATTCCCCATTTGGATGTTGGAACTTTCCCACTTCCCAGTTGCTCATAAACATCCCATGCTGAGTCATCCGGTTATCGTTTACATCTGGCTCAACGGGCAACAATTGCTGATAGGATCAATTCATTGCTGGTTGTGGTCTTTACTTTGGATTTGACAGAATTAACTAAAAAAATATTCTTTAAAATGCTTGCAGGCACTTCTTCAAGGCTATTTGGGAAGTTTTGAAATCCAGCTCTTCAAAGACAAAGACAAAATATTTATACAACTGTTGTTGGAAAGTCAAACACAATCATTAACCATAAACATCCTAAATAATATGGTTGCCTCTAGATGTTATGATTTAAGTTGTAAATTCACTTTTCTCAAACGTATCAATCAAAAAAATCTCCATAATCCAGGAGGACACCAGAAGATCTGCTTATGTTTCAAATCAGTCAGCGTCACTCCGATTCATGCACATAGTCATTAGTTACTTATTTCAAGCAACTTTAAGTCTCTGGCAGTTCACTTTTGTGGACTGTGGTTAAATGACAGTGAGTAACAAAACTACTAGAACATGAATACAAACTGTGAATTGACTCAAACTTAAAATAGAATTGCATTAGTCTGCTACAATTTCTATAAAATGTAACATGACTGAAGTGTGCCAAGAAAAGTGTTTGAGTAAGTGCATGTGTGTACATGTGCAAAGGGACATGCATGATGCCTGCCATCCTCTTCATCTCTTGTTCCCTAAACACAAAGAGTCTTTGGTGAAAGAATGACTCACTGACAAGTGATTAGATCGTGTCATGGATACACGACTGGTAGTGGGGGATGTGATTTGCTCATAGCTGGTCCTGGACCCTCCCAGTCCTCCATGGTGGGCAAACAGGTTTCATTATGTCCTAAACAAACGCAGCATGTCTAATGAACCCTATTCTATAGACCACGGTGAGGTCAGAGTCTGACAAGCCAATCACGGGGGAGAAGAGCAGAGTTGCGTTGTGTGTGGACGTGAACAGTGAAATGAGCTGCCTGTCATCCTGAACAGCGGGTGTCTAAACTTCTGATCTCACTGTACATGTTCTGTTCTTTATGTTACCTTGATCTCAGGGATGGTGATCCTGGTGTCCGGGTTCTTGTCCAACATTCGCAGGATCAGAGTCCGCAGCTCTTCACTGATCGTTAGTCTGCAAATGCACAAGATAATGATCTGGGGAAGGTTTTTGGAGACGGGCTTATTTGTACATGATGAGAACCCGCACCCTAAAGTCATCCACGTCCTATTTGTATCAGGCTGTGACATTTTTTTCTGCATCTTATGATTATATTATGAGATGTGGATTCAGCAGGACCACAATTCATTATAAACAGACTGAAGTTGCAGCAAACAGAATTTACTAACTTGAGAGTAAGGGTGGGCTATATCATATAGTTTACAATGAGGTTGGTGTTATAATAAAATAATTCATATCGTCATAATGCCAATATTCTGATGTATTGTTACTCAGAGAAATGACATATTTTACATGCGTAATTTACAAGAACAACAACAAACATGGCTGAGAGCGCCTCCATGGTGGCGGAGACAGGTCAGAAAACCACAGCTTGATGTTAGTTTGAGAGCGAGCTGTTGGAGAGGTGGGCTCAGGACCACAGGGTCACCATTTCAATTCTCTGGACTGTCAACGGAAAAACACAACGCTTAAAAAATGACCAACACGTTCCTGTCCCTCAACATCTACGGGTGACGAGCTCATGAACAAGTTGAAAGAATTTTGCACTAAAACTCGACTTTGAATACGGGCTTTTAAAATAAAGTTAATCGAAAAATCGACATAACAAAATGTCCTTGAGTCAGTATGTAATATTCTATTTGCTGCAGAAGTTTAAATTTTCTCATCTTTAAGGTGATACTTATATTAGGATATTGGAAAGATTGGAAAGATTGGCAGAGATGGTGATTAAGACCCTCTGTCATTTTTGGTACCCATGTTGTTACACATTTAACTCCTAAAACATATTCCTAAACTCGCTGTGAACACAACAGGCTCTTTTTCAGAACAGTGATTCCCAACCGTGGCTACTTGTACTGCACGGCATTTTTGAAAGATTGTAGCATGATATAAATCTAAGTTGGATCAAATAAACAAACAAATATACACACATACGTCCACAACATATCTTTGTATTAAATCAGCTATAACACCTGATGACCCCAAGGTTAAAAGTAGTAAGCAGCTGGGCCAGTAACAAGCTTTAACAATTAGCCAAAAGTCATGGCTGAATGGTTGAAATAGTCAGCTGCTTTAAGTTTTGGGATGGTTAAAACAGTTAAATAACTATCTATCTTAACGGATAAACAGTGAAGATAATTTTCAATATGTGCTGATAAATGGTTGAAATAATGAGTAAATAGTTGAAACTAATAGTTAACCAAATAATAATAAAAAAAAGGTTAAAAATAATAGCTAAAAAAGCCCAAAAAATAAAAGCTAAAATAGTTAGATAGCTTGATAATTAGCTAGCTAGACGTAAGGTTCCAATTTCAAACTATAAGCAATAGATAAACAGTTAAAATAGCTAAAAGTAATAGATACATGATTACAGGTAGACAAAACTATGATAAAAAGCTGATTTTGATTTACAAATGATCATATCTGTTACATTTCACTTACAACAGAAAAAGACAGAAAATTTGAAAGAAAAGCATGACAGGAGAAGTCCTTCAGTATCTCAGTAAAATAAGTTTATGTGAGCTCAGCCATTTATTATACTGGCAGTGACATGATATTTACTGCACTACACCAACAGTATGGCCCTACCAACGCTAACAACAAGGTGCTCATTGTCATTGATTGGTACATGACTCCATTATTTGGGAGGACGGTAGTATCTAATGAATGAGCTCTCTGCACATCCGTCTCTTCAGCCCATTGTGGGAAGATTTACATTTACAATCCTCATACGCCACTCATGTCTCCTTCACATTGACTGTTTGTGCTTCCTTAGCGTGTTCCCTCGGTCTCTCTTCTTTCTGACTGCTTATCTTTTGTTCTCTCCCTGTCTTTTCAGCCTTATTCACCCCAGAAGGTTTTCTTTAACCTTTTAGGTGAAAGGAAGATCGGGGAGGCACATCGGTTTCTGTGTGTCCAGGCTGCTGATGCCTTCGCCTGCTTTTTCTGTGCCTGTTTTGATCACATGCAGGTGACATTTACCGTGTGCTGGTACTGAATGCTGTGCCAAGCTATTTATATTTGTGTTGGTGCAATTTGTAACAAAAGAAAATAGAAGGAAATGTTTTTGCGACTGAGATGCAGATGAAATGATACCCAACGGAAAAGGCGATCGACTTCAGCTACGGACTGGAGGTGGTTGGAACAACACTTCTGTATTTTTTAATAAAGAGTAAGAGAGAGTAGGATGCAGGTGATGGACTTACGTCTCTGGGAAATCCACAGGCTTGGTCCTTATCTTATTGTGCAAAGCCAATATGTACTCGTCAATAAACGGGCACTGCGGATAGAACAGAGGAAAGGAAGGTACACTGAATTACTAGAGGACCGGAGAAAACCAGAACCCCTAAAGACAGCCAAGACAAATAACAGCAGCAGCAATCAGCCTCTTGTTTTCATTAAAATGAAAAATGGCACTCGGAAGCTGCTGTATCAGGAACATAAAACAGTCCTACTGAAGTGCCACTGGGTGCTGTTAACAAGCAGGCAAGTCTGTGAAAATGACACCTAATCCAGCCTTTACTGTGACGATTTATAGACCAGATGCTGATGAATGACAGAGAGACAGAACATGTGCAGACTTGCCTTTCCAAAGACGAAACAGTAGAGGGTAACTCCTATGGCCCACACGTCCAGTGCCTTCAAGAAAGTGACATTAAATGCAACTGAATGGCAAACAGACTGAAAAATATACATTTAGAGACACACCACAGTGATGCCCGCACGTACTTTCACTGACAGACACAATGGCCTGAATCAAAGCAGACTGCTTTCAGTGATTTATGGCACATTTTAAGGTTATTTCTGTGGGGTATCTACTGTCAGAGACCTTGAAGATGGGTTTGTGTGATCAGAAAGAAGCGGCTATGCTGCTACCCATCATGCTCTTTGTCTCTCACCCAGCCTCTCTGTCTCTCCCTGTTGCTCTATTGGAAATCCTTTTCTGTTCCTTTAAAGAAATGCCTTGATTAAACTGGCCCTCTGAACCTGGGAAATTTATCGCAATGCCACCGACACGTTATCAGACACACAACGTACCGCTGGGACTGACAACTGAGGGGGGGGGTGTTAAGTGACATATGAGTGTCGGATATTAAAAATTTCACTTCTGATTTATGTGCCCTTTGGAACATGGTGTGAAGAAATCCAAATCTTGACGGGTGCGAGACTAATCAGAGAGAAAGGGGGAACAGGACTGGATATATTTCTTGAAAGCTTGAAGAAACAGCAGGCTGAGACACTTGAATGACTCTTACACCTTGATAGCTTCCTGTCTGCAATCAACTGTTCTATTTTGGCCCCTTATTTTATGAACATGCAAAATCCTTCTTTAATCAAGTCCCCCAGTCTGGATTTTTATTCGACCAGTGGAGGAAGGAACACGACCCGTACCGACAATGTTGAGCAAGAATATGATGTCAAGTGTCTTCATATATTAAACCCTCTGACCACCAGCTACTGGTGTAGAGATGCCGGCGTGTACAATCTCTTTACATGTAAAACAAGTTGTTCATTTACACAAACTAAAGTCAACAACATAAGAATGCGGGTCTCAGAATTAATGGCAACTTTTAAGCTACACGTACGAGCAATATTAAGTGTGTAAGTGTTACTGTTGTTTTAAAATGAACAAAAAGCATCTTCCAACCTCCTTTTTTTAAGATTTTCAACCGAGTGCTCCCTGTGCACATCAAAGACTGAAACCAGGAAATGTAAAAAGAAGTGCAAGTGTAATATATTTTCATGAAGCTAAATAAATAAAGTAATATATGTTTCTACATTTAATGGTAAAAGTGTTTTCTTCAGGTTTAAGCCATTAACTATATTGCATGAAACAGAGGTCGGTATAATCAGGCAGAAATTGACTGCAGTTAATAACCCTTTACAAATCTTACAGAAGATTTTCATCAATCACTTTTTTATTGTGATACAGAAAAACATAAAGCCTCGTAATGAGTTGGCTTGCAGATAATATAGATTTAGTAGCGAGGCAGGTGGTAATCAATCCAATCATTACAGATTAGTGAAATATTATCCTTCATAAATGTGAGCGAACATTCACTAACTGTAGAAACAGACACAGTATAATGATGGGAAACGTTCCCAAATCAATAAATGGTATGTCAAATAGATTACATTGTTCGATTTCTTTATCCTGGTATTACCGGCTTCCTACTTCTTAATACAAGCTGACACTCATGATGATTTACAGGCCAGCAAAGTCCTGCAATTTCATCCTAGCTTAAAGGTTCTAATTTTTTAATCATGGGGTTGAGGCTTAAAATAGCATTTGTAGCTTCTGCAGCTAGTTCAACAAACTTAGGGATACACACACACACACACACACACACACACACACACACACACACACACACACACACACACACACACACACACACACACACACACACACACACACACACACACACACACACACACACACACACACACACACACACACACACACCGGACATATAATGTGATATATATTGATAACGTTCACTCACCTTTCCGCTGAAGCTCTTGCGTTTGTCTGACAGAGTCTCCGGTGCCATAAATGCAGGCGTTCCAGCAGTGCCGGACAGCAAAGCATCGTTTCCCTCAAACTGGTTACTGACTCCAAAGTCTGCTATCTTCACATGGCCGTCGTCCCCCAGCAACAAGTTCGAAGGCTTGATGTCCCGGTGGACTATCTTCTGGTAGTGCACTGAGGGTAAAAAAAAGAGTAAGTCATTTATCATATTTTTATTATTACTATTAATAATCAGACCGACAACATCCTGATGATTATGTGAGTCGTGGACCCGTGGAAGAAGAAGGGGTAAAAATATAAGCCGTTCCCTCAGGGCGCAGAAAAGCTCAAGGAAAACCAAAAGTAATTAAATTAAAAAGAAGAAAAAAGAAAAAGGTTTCTCCCCTATGGTAGTATGAATGCAGTCAGTAAATTTCATAACAATCTGCTACAGTAAACAGATTTTTTTGTATTTCTTCCTTCTTCCCAGATGTCTTTTGGGAACCATAATATGGAAACTGGGACATTTATTATTGAGATACTTTGTCATGGGACAAGATGCTGCCAGACTTGGGGACCACCAAAATAATTAGGAAAGATGCTGTGAGGAACATACACAGTAAATGGGAGGTTCAGTCTGATCATGAGTTGTTGAGAAATTTGACAAGAAATCAGTTTGGACCACACAGTTGGACAGTAGTGGAAGAAGTATTATTTTTTATGTGTAATGTATTGGTGAGTAAGCAGCAGTGAAAGCTACAATATTTAACTACTTTATTTACAGCTCGGTAGTTTAGTCCAGTGGTTTCTAACCTTGGGGTTTGGGCCCCCTCCAAGTGTCACTATCTGGGGGTCATGAGATGATTAATAAGGAAGGAAAGAACGAAACAAATAAATTCCTGCTTGTTCTTTAAGACTGATCATTTCCTTCTTCTCTTTCCTTTTTGCAAAATTCAGGATCATTTTAACTTTCAGGATTTTAAACAGCAACCATATGAGAAGTTTAGAGGTGAAATGTCTCTTTGGTGGAACTCATTGTCATCTGAAACTCGACCCAACGACTAGTCACTGAATTTTGTAAAGCATCACAAAGCGCTCAAGATGGCAGCGATTGACGGCGAAGCGCTACGAGCATCTCTCTCCCAGAAGGACAGCAACAAAAACATAACAAATTATAGAAGCACCACTGCCTCCGATTCAGGATATTTACATCAGCCGCGGTAAAAAGAAGGCCCGGAGCGGGACAGCAGCCACCGAGCACGGCCTGCTCTCCCTCCTTCCATCAGGATAAAGGTTACAGAGCATCAGAGCTTGGACCAGATGCCTCAAAGACAGTTTCTACCTTCAGGCTGATGGAACAATGAACATGCACTTTACAGCTCCATGAGTATTTATTGACTTCAAGTCATATAGATAAGATTGCACATGAACCTTTAGTGTTACGATTTTACCATTGTTGACTCATGATTGATTATTTATTTTTTCATTGTTGATTACTTTCTGTTTTATCTTTGCTGTTTTTAAGGGCTGAGAGGAGGTAGCTGTGGCAACTGTATTTTATTACATTAGAATGTAGAGCTGTACTATTAACGGATTTAACAAAAACAATAAATTTGAAAAAATAAACAAGCCAAAAAGGTTGAGAACTTAGGTGTAGGCCCTCAATAAGTGTTTTTACAATTCTGTTGAAAACAACAACAACAACAACAACAACAACAACAACAACAACAACAACATAAACGTCATGTGGGCAGTTTTTGTTATGAGTCTCTGTAACCTTATTTTCAAGATGGACCTCAGAACAGCATTAATCCTCAGTCATTAGGCTCAGAGCCTGCTGAAAGTGATCCACTACAGTAAATGAGGACCGAGCTTGAGAAAAAAAAACTTTCCACTAAACAAAAGCTCGATACTGACGAGGTGGACAGCACACAACTGCAGCCGGCCTCGGGGGCAGGGAAGCACAGGGTCAACAACACCTTGTTCCTTCAGATAAAAATCAAAAGAGAAATACTATTGTTTCATTGTTTTTTAGAGAGTAGCAGGAGAGCGTACTGTAGGACATGTTTCTGCTAAACCTTTTACACTTATAATATCATACTGTGTATGTTAAGAGGGCTAGTATGGTATTAGTAATACCATATCTAATGCTTTCCTGGCCACTAGAAACAACCTGAAAACTACATATAGCGCTTGAGGTGCTTGAAGTGCTGCACGAAAGAATGAATCGCTAAAAATGTGTACATTTAGTTCACTTAAACACGTCACAGACAGGCCAGGCTCCGAATCACTTCAGCCACTCCATGTGTGTGAGGTACTTACAGTACTCTATGCCCAGGATGACGTCTCTGAAGTATAAGCGTGCCTGCTCCTCTGACAGAGGATTGTCTGTGGGCACCTCCATCACTGGACTACAGATCCACACAGGCAGGCAACGTGGAAGAGAAACAGACACAGAGAACATGACAAACAAAATCCACAGATTATGTTGTATCAGTTGTTTCATTTTTGGAACTGGAGTTTGTCTCCTGATTAAAGAATTCTGATCAAACATCACTGATGCTCAACAACAAACAGGAAATCCAAACCAAACACGGCTTCGTATCCGATTGGCTGAGTGGAAGATTTGTCAAAGGACATAAATAAACATATATATATATATATATATATATACATATAAACAATGCTGCATAGCCAAACAATATATAAATATATACATGTATTTGTGTTTAGGGTAACATATAGAGATTGTTTTCTAAATGAATCCATCATAATTTCTGCAACATGAACCATTTATCAGCAACAGAGAAACAATGAATACACTATAAAACAATCTATTATAAATGTAAGCAGTATACATGTTGGTTAATAACTAAAACTCATTTTTCCAACATTAACTGTTCGAGTTACAAACACACATCTGCATAAGAGAAACTATGATAGGAGTGTAATGAAGCAACAAGTAAAATCTAGAATAGTTCTGATATGGGTTTAAAGATTTTTCAATGACGGTATTCATTCATTAGCTGATCAGTTTTACAGTGTGATATGTTATGTATCTATTACATGTTTTCAGAGTTCGTTTATCTTACTTTTATTCCTTCCTATTCCACATTGGATTATAGGACAGCCCTATTTTATAAAACAAGCATCTTCTGGGGAAAAAAAAAAAAAAAGTATTTTCAAAAGAATATTCACTGCATATCCTGAAAAAACAGCACCTTTTTTTTTTTTTATCATGTGCCTGGCTTTCTCTAACTCAGCTAAATGTTTCATGTATGAACAACCAACTCAGGGTTTGTGCATCATCCATATTTACAAAATCATTCTGTTTTCATCTTAATAACCAAGGTATTGTGCAGCTCAGTAAAAAGAGGACAATAAGTCATCAGCACTGCTCTTCACTCAGAGTAGACACAGATTCTCTGAACAAACAAATGTCCAGTTTTTCGTTATAAAAATGCATCAACAAACTCAGAGTTGTAGAACAATGCAGACATGTCTTTTGATCAGGAGCCAAGGATTTGTTTATCTCAAATATTTTTCTTGTCAGCCGACTTTCTTCAAAGAGATTCCATCACTGAGCTTCACAAGTATCCCAGTGAGCCTCACAATGATCAAATATTAACTATTTGAATCTATAATTATGTTTATCTACTAAACACATATGCTGTTACAGGATTATGTCATACTTTAGTATCAAGTATTATGTGTATGCATCAGTTATGAAACAAAGACATCAACTAACACCTGAAAAACGTCCTTTCAGCTACAAATACACCATAGCATTTTATTGTTATGAATCATTTATGGATTGTTTGTATATTGCTTGTACATGCTCAAGGGGAACAATCAAAATAAAATATTTCAACTCATTGTCATATTTCAGTACATTTTTGCTTGATATGTCTCTATCTGTCTCTTTCCTGGCCCTGTCGGTGAACCTGCCAGTCAAGGTGCGGATCACCAAATTCCTTTCCCTAGTTCTGTGTGAATATGTGGGTCTGGACACGCTCCATTGGGGACTGTTCGCAGTAGTTGCATCATACTGGGTGCAGACCTTTGACTTGTTTTGAAACTATTGGGGCAGCCATTAACCAATCAGCATTGACCACCACATACTAACCACCACGAACTACTTAACGTCACTGCACTTCGACCCCTGACTGGTCAGTGATTCGCCCGCCTTTCAGACTGGCTGAGAGAACCTTAACGCAAAAGGGGCTTCCAGACTATCATCACAGTGAGGACTGAAGCTGTGAACACTAGTCCAACGCAGCCAGGCTAACTGTGGTGCTCCATAACAACTGCTTGCTGTATTAAGAATGTTTTATCACTGCTGAACTTTCATACAATCTACTGGATTTTAAGATGGATCTTGCAATTTTAATAAAAGTGAAAAATAATTTGTGCATCCACCCCGTGATTCTGACCCACTCCAGATTTAATGGGTTCTTCCTTAACCTGTGATACACCCTTCTATCCAGGTGCAAACCAGACCTAGTCTCACTGCTTGAATATCTGGGTCTGGGCATCCTCCATAGGGAATCTTTTGCAGACGTTCCATCCTACTGGGCGTAGACCTTGGGTTCATTTTAACCAATTAGCATGTGGCGAAACCGGCCGACAGTCTGCCATTGCTGCAACTACCTACCTAAGCATCCCCCCCCCGAGTACAGCATATATTTTAAATCGTTTTAATGAACGCCAGCAGCTTGATGAGGCGCTGAGCGTTTATTCCGCGCTGAACTCTTAACGTTCAGTTTTTTTTCCCAGTCAGCGAGAGTTGAGAAAAATGAGCGCAGCGCTCATCACTGTCACCAGTAGTCCAATCACAGTGAAGGAGGGGCGGGACAAACGCTGTTAACCACCGTCACTGGTCACTGATTGATCTGCCGTTCAGAGTGACTGTGCAAATGCTAATACGAGCCGAGCTATCATGATACACCCTTCCGTCACGTTTCAAGAAAATCAGCACAGCAGCTTTTCCATAATGCTGCTGACAAACACAAACAGACAAACCTCATTGGTAGAGCTAACTCATAAAATTGTTTTTACCATTGTAAAGGCAGATATTAAATCTTGATAGATAGAATCTGTTTCACCTGCAGTATTAGTAGCTGTAGAAATAACAGTAGAAGCAACAGTAGCAGCATTTTTAGCCACATCTTTATGTATAAAAGCAGCAGGACAGAAGAAATTATTATTTTTATATCAGTAGTTGTAGCTGTATTAATAGCAGCTCAACTGCCTATCATCTTTTTCCCAGAGAACAAACACTTCACTGTGAAAAGGCTAACAAACAGAGCATCTTTTTATGAAAAGGGGAATATGCCTTACATATGCACATATGTGATTGATACTGGCTTCCCCCCCACCCTCCTACCTCCATTCCCTTATAATAACCAAAGGTCTCACATGATTGGATCCTCACAAATCTTTAGCGGTGGAGGAAGAAATGGCTCTCGCATCAGGACCTGAAACACTTACAGAGCTGGCTGCCACTGGTAATAACTGTGAAAGCCTAAGAGTGTTATGAATCCCTTTGAAGCCTGAGATGGAATAAACACCCACACTGTGTCAGCGTGGAATAACGAAGGCTGCCGAGACAGAGGCAGGGACTGAGGGATGGAGAAATGAGGAAGTGAAGGTAGACGAACAGAGATGAGCCTTGAATTATTCAAAAATAAAAGGACATGTTCTCTACTCACCCCTTCCGCATCAGCTCAAACACTGTCAGAGAGGGAAGGAGAGGGAAATAGAAGCACGTGAGACCAAACATTTTATTCATTCATTCACCTGCGTTTGACCACTGCTGCCACCGAGGCTTCACATTATTCATCGTACAGAGCAATGATTGTGCTCATGAAGATTTTTACACGAACTGTGACCTTGCAGTGCGGATGGAAGGTTTCTGCATAATGTGTGAGCCCTGAGGTGGTGTGGAGGGAAACAGGAGACAGCCTGAATACTGAATAAATTATATGAACACTTGTTGGTGGCATATGTGTCAAGTGCCAAAGGGTGAGCGAGAAAGGGGACAAAGATTGAGTGAAAGGATTTTGGACAAGGAAAAGCATGGTGAGCATACCCATGTGAAGGTTGTCCTCTGTTGGGTCATCCAGCACCTGCAACATCAACACAACCAGCATGACTGGAGAACAGACAGTAGGTCCTGGAGGTACAGTGAAGGTGGTTCTGCGATCTGATGTCATGTCATATTTCTTGTTTAAAAAGCTGACATGATGCATTCAGAACAAACACATCGCAGAATTTAAAAGTCTTTTCTTCCTTAGAAAGAAACGTTTGGCCTTTTTCTTGATTCTCATAAAAAGCTGCTTGTAATTCTCAAAAGTTAGGCTGTTGATGAGAGCTGTAATTTAAAACACCAGCTCAGCTAAATTTGTGCAACTTGACAATCTCTGCAGTCGACACTTGACCAGGTTCATGGCCGGACTAATAATGGGGTCTCTGGGGAAAGAGTGAGACACTGAACCCTCTGTAGCCCCTTTAGAGATTCCTCTGACTTTATGTTAAATTGGTGCAGTTTTCTATTGGAAAACAGTTTGCTTTGCATTAATTTGACCAATCACAATTATAAATATGCAACATACAGTCCAGACCATAAGTATGTGGACATTTTCACAATTTTGAATTCTCAGACTTTGCTCTTTGAAGAGATGAGTTTCAAATAAAATATGGATACTATATTAAATTGCTATGTCTCAGCTTTATTTTGAGTATTTTTATATTATCACTGAAAAAAACTGTGTGGGACATAAAACCCCCTTCACCACACAGTGACAAAATTGCAGGTTCAAAAGTAACTGGACAAACAAATTGCTGATGCAGTGTTATTGAGTTGATCGAGAGTTGAGAGTTACCACTTAGACTCAGGTGGATTTGTCTGTCAATATTAAGAGCAGAAAAGTGTTTAGGATGCATGCTGCATGGCGTCAAATAAAAACAAACAGCTGGCGAGTTCCTGACCAACTGGGCATTTTCTGTCATTCCCCTGCTGTCTTTCCCCACATTTCCTATCTGACCACACTGTACCTTTCTGAATGAAGGAAAAAAAAATTCTCACAATACTAGACTAAAAGAGCTGAAACATATCAAGTTCTCCCAAAAATCCTGGATACAAAGAGTACATTCTAAAAAAAAGCAGGAGCGCACAGGAAAACTAGTCAAATTCAAACGAGCTGATAGACTGAGGTGCACAAGTAGTGTGTTTGAGAAGAAAATCATTTGCACAGTAAAGAAAAAGCACTTCAGCCTCTCCAGCGAGTCAAGCATGCTCTCCAGGATGAAGGCCAACGAGTTTCCCTGTCAACAATTAGTGAGGAGCTGATTACTGGAGCCTCAGAGGATTCACCATGACATGCAAACCCGCGGTAAATCACAACAACAGAAAGGTGGGGCTGCAGAAACCGGTGGAGATGTGGAACAAAGTTCTATCAACTGATGAAACGAAAGTTAACTGATGTGAAGATGAAGGAACGTGTGGAGAAACCACCTCGTCTGTCAAACACAGTGGTGCTTCTGTTATGACTTGGACATGCAAAGCTGTCAAAGGAACTGAAACACAGGCGGTTATTGATGATTTCACGGCTGACGGAAGCAGCAGGATGAATGCAGAGGTAAACAGGAGCACTCAGTGTGAAGAGGTGGACTTATCCTCCACCTGCTGGAGATCAGACCTCACAACAAGCACGCTGTCTGCGGTGAAGGCCAACTGGGGGAAATTCAAAGTGTCTACTGATGTGTTTGGGATATTGAATATGATCATTTTGCTTGACTTCATGTGAACCTCTTAAATGCAGGGCACTATGTTTTCGTATTGATATAAACCAAGTCAAATCAAAGCTGAAAGTTGGCACTCTCATACAGTATCCATTATCTTATCTATCTAAAAGTTACAGTCTGGACTGCACACAATTTTACACCTAGATTGTCACAAACACCCTCCTCAAGTCAGACTCTCGAAGTTACATTTTACACATCACTTTCTGTTTTATGAGCCTAACTGCATATGTCAAGAAATGGTATTAATCCTTTTTTGACTCAAGTGATGTCATTTGAGTCCGTGTTGGTTGTGGGCGAAGAGTACGAGTTTAAAAATGAAAAAAATGTTGTTAGACAGAAGTGAGCTGCCCCGCATTGCTACATTAGCTCTTGCTAGCATAAGACGCATGCATCTCCGACCCAGCTGTTGTGGCAGTTGGGTTGTTTTGTTGGTAACGTCAGCACCAAGTTTGGACAAGAAAGAAAAACACACACATGCATCAATTTTCGTCACTTCCTTTTAAAACTGCCCATTATTAAAGCTAACACTACAGGATGCAGTGATGCAATGCAGGACCTGCCTTAAGGTCACGTCTCTCAGTAAATATTGAGCTTTCGTGGAAATATTTCCACAAGTGATAATCGGGTGGATATTTTGAATATAAGCATGGAGCTTCTGATAATCCAGCCTCTGCCGGTTTAATGAACACATCTCTCCCACTGGACTGCACGGCCCGCGCTTTGCTTCTGCAAGGTGACTGCTTATTGGACACATACTCCACCTGGAGCGTGTGTTTAAATATTACATCCTGCTGAATTTAAATGACCATGCTGAAGGTAAAACGTCTGCCAAGGACACACAGCGCTATAAAAATAAGAGCAGGAAATCACTTCTAAAGCAACAGGAGCACTATTTACTGAGGCCAGTTTTAACAGGCCGTGAAGCCGACAGTAGGTGAATGTCTGCTAACACTGTCCCATACAATTCACTTAAATAAATATTCTTCTTTTTGCACCTTATTTCTATTTTTTATTGTAAGCACAAAAAGCACTAAACAGTGAATGAGCTGCTGTTGTTGTGTACAAAGTGCACACCATGAGTAGCTTAGTCATTTTATTTGAAGTTACTGATTAATGCAGTGACTAAGATGAAGTAAAAGCCTATCTTGACTTTTGGGGAAATGGCATAAATTAAGCTTAGGATTTTAATAAAAGCGTCGACTCTCATAACAACCAAATGCCTCAATGAGAACGGGGTCGGTCTGACTGTCTCTTCCCGACCATCTGTGACAAATGACTATATCACTTTCATCAGTTTTAATCTGTTCCACTCAGCGTGGGCTTTAATGTTTTAAAACGAGGAAAAAGATATATTTCTAATTAGATGGACTGGACTGCAGTCTCACAGGAATCAATTGGATACCCCTAATGAATGTGATCCTGACCCAAGCACAGCCCACTGAAATGGGTGAACGGAGAGACAATGCGAGAGGGAGAGCAGGTTTTGCCAACAGGGCGGACAGAGAAGGGAAGAAATGAGAGATTGTGTGTGTGTGTGTGTGTGTGTGTGTGTGTGTGTGTGTGTGTGTGTGTGTGTGTGTGTGTGTGTGTGTGTGTGTGTGTGTGTGTGTGTGTGTGTGTGTGCGTGCGTGCGTGTCTTCTCTGCTGGAGAAAACCCACAGGAGCTGAAATACTCGACTTTTACTTAAAAACTCTATATTTCTGGCACATACTTCACCCGAACAAGCCAGACTGCTTTCCTGCTGACTGGCTGCCTGAGCTTAACTCCTGAACACGGCGGCGGTGCCCCCTGCCATCTGGCCAGGATTGAAAAACACTCTGATGAAATCACAAGGAAGCAGCATTCATCTTGAGTCACGTCTTCAAAATCAGATATCATCTTTCCTAAACAACCGTCTCTGCAGAAACTTAAAGACTATTAATCTTCAAAACTTCAAACCCAAACCTCAGTTTCATATATAAGGGTCTGTTAACAGGGTGGAAGCCTCTGTTTTCCCAGAACATGTCACTGAAACATGATGAGTGTGATAAATGTGCTCTCATACTGCCCACCTGTTTCCTGGGATTATCCAGCGTCTTGTCTGACATAAACTGATATGACACACATACAGAGCATGAGTCAAAGCACACAGCAACAGAGGTTATCTGAAGCTAAAGGACAACACTAACCACAACGGATTTGAAACCTGCTGCAGATGTCCACATGCTATCATCAGATATATGAAGTGGCACACAAGCCATTCCTTTTCATTTAACTCCTAATATGAACGAAATGGAAAAGCAAGTGTATAAATTATGATTAACCGTGTGTTTCATAGACAACAGCACAGACTGCAGCCGCTCAGGCTGCTTTCAGCTGAACGCCAATGAGAGCATGCTAGCATGATCACAATGCGAACATACTGATGGTGAGCAGCATATTGTCCAATTTTCCTTCAGCAAATTGATTGTTTTTAGCTTGCTGTTGAAAAATGACGTTATCTTACAGATTTCACCTCAATTGGCAAGTTGCCTAATTGGTGGGGAGGGACATCATATGGCTGTTGTTTTTGCTGGTTAATTCAGTGTCCTGTTGTTATTTGCTTTACTATTTGCATTGGCTTTATGAACAGTAAATATTTAGCAGGAAAGCCCTACAGTGATTAATATTTCAACTGCAGTAATTTCAATAACTACCATTTTTTCCCCCTGTGATTTTCATGAACTTTAAAAAGATCAGCTTGTTATAAGAATGTCATGGCTTCAGGCTGGTACAGTAAACAGATGCTGCTGTGAATGTTAGTTTGCTGTAAATATTGCTCTCTGATAGATGAATGGATGGATAGATGGATAGATAGAATTTATTGATCTCGCAAGGGGACATTTTTTCGTTACAGCAGCATAGAAGATACGGCAAAAGCAATAAAACTTACAGAATACATTTTTATTGTTTTTGCTGTTCTCGACCACAAACAAACACACAGTCCAACCTCTTGTGCGCAATACTGTATGACCCTGGGACTACCCTCTGATGCACATACATGCTTTTGACTAACACCTTTTACATCTCTACTTAGGTGTGTTTGGATTTGATGATGACATGATGATGACATGAAATTCATAAAATGTCTTGGTTTCGATCATCAAGTCTAAAAAGAAGCTAAAGCATGGGTTGGTTTCTGAATGCAAGTGAAGCACTCATTTATTTTTTTAGCTCAAGAATAACCAAAAGACAGAGGAACACTCACCTCCATCAGCTTGACGATGTTGACGTGGTCCAGCTTTTTAAGGATGGCGATCTCTTGGTAGACCCTTTCGAGGGGTCCTAAGATTTTAGGCTGCTCGCCTTGGGCTGCCTTTGGTCCTCTTGGGGGTGGGCGACCTGCAGACCCCCACACCAACCACACACAAATGTTTGCTAAATAATTGATGTATCACCGCTACAAAAGGTGATTATATTTAGTTGCATGCTAATCAGTATACCATCCAATAGTATAGTGAGGTATTTATAGGTCCATCATGTTGGTGAATTTTCTAACCACTGTTTCACTTTCTTTGTAAATGTGTCTGTTGTTGTTTATCTTTTGGCAGTTGCTGTAATGGTTTTGAAATCATTTTTAATGCACCTGAAAGCGACAACAGAGGATTTCTTTGGATCTGCTAGTCGTCTGTGCTGCTTTGAAAAGTCACACATCTGTGTACACATTGTCTGACCTTTTTTTGTAGCTGACAAACACTGCTCGCTAAATGGCACTCTGCCTAACATGATACACCTTCATGGCCCTATTTGTAACTGTCATTACTGGTTAACATCCCTTGTAAACACGCATACAGACAGTTAATTGTTTCAGTGTCTCAGCTGATGGTTGCGCTCCTTCATCTCTGGAGGATGCACTATGGGTTACCTTGTTCATCTCTTACCTACTTTATTTTATTTTATTGCATTCATTGATCATTTAAATCTGAGTCAATCTATGTACATCTTTATTGGTCAACAGAATAAAACTAGACTTACGTGGGAAACCACACTGCTTCATTAACTTCTTCTTAGACACAACCTTCATGGCCTAGAAAAGAGAAAGGTGCTTTAGATCATACAGGACGACCACAAATAATGAATGAATAATGTACATAAAAATCCAAGAAGAAAATAAACTAGAATGTAAGTAGCTATACAGATAAAATACATTTAAATACACATTTAGTTTGCACGCAA
Source organism: Brachyistius frenatus (assembly GCF_029030835.1). Lineage (NCBI taxonomy): Eukaryota > Metazoa > Chordata > Actinopteri > Embiotocidae > Brachyistius > Brachyistius frenatus. Next base: position 3,752,580 of record NW_027210633.1, on the reverse strand, counting down.
TGCAAGTGTATATAAAGTCTGAAAGCAGGGCATATAAGTACATTAGAGCCAACGTTAAATAATTCAACAAAACACCCTTAAAATGTAACTAGAAACCTGCTGATGCAACCTTCAGCAGTGTCCTAACACGAGCATACATCAAAGCGTGAAACATGAAAGTTTTGATGCCAGTGTTCTTGTTATCTGTGATATTCTCCTTTATAAAATGGTCAGGCGAGTTTCTGAACACATAGTGAGTCTGAGGCCGCTGAATCTTTCATGGAAAAAAAACAGCTACAGGTTTCTCAAGGACAACTCTCTCTCTGTGTGTGTGTGTGTGTGTGTGTGTGTGTGTGTGTGTGTGTGTGTGTGTGTGTGTGTGTGTGTGTGTGTGTGTGTGTGTGTGTGTGTGTGTGTGTGTGTGTGTGTGTGTGTGTGTGAGTGTGTGTGTGAGCGGGAACAAACACAAACTATTAATGGCATCTCGTTAAAAGGAACTGGTCGTGCAAACGAGGAAGAAAAAAGGTAAATGACGTACGCTGCACGCTGGATGTTTTCTCTTGCACGCTGCCAGAACATCAGTCAAATTCATGGTAACATTTTCGAAACCACAAACTATGTCGCTGATGTACAGCTCAGTGGTTTCTTTTAAAACTGTGGTCACCATGGCTATGACTGTGCATAAACCAGGTTTGGCAAGAAAGCAGATCCTCAGTTTCCATGGTGTGCTACCTGTGTGTGTGTCTGTGTGTGTGTGTGAGGCTTGTGCGAGGGTGGTTGATGTGAGGAAATGAAGCATCTCCACACAGTCATTAAACAGTTAAAATTGTCCATCAATGTTGAGAATTTCTGCAGCTCTTTGCTGCGAAGCTCATGTTTTCATACAGGTACTTGTAGTTACATAATCATGAGTTCATTACTGAGATGATGGATGATGATAATGGTGGAGCACTTTTAAACAGCTTGGTTCCCAAAAGTTAAATTCTCACTGTGTAGGTAGGTGTAGGTGCGTCATCGCACATTTAGTTACTATTTTACCAAACTCAACATTTTACTCTTCAGCAAAGTATAACAGTGGAAAATACACAATCAAAGGATAATATGAGTTCAGAAGAAGATAGGTCACATGCTGAGGAGGTAACGCGAGTCATGTGCAGTGTTGATCAAAGGCAGCCAAAAGTGCAACAGCAGTAACTAGATTTGGTATTAGGTGGAGGATAAGAGGGTTTAAGTATGATTTAATTGTTCCCCCATTGCGCCATTAAGCCCTTTGTGAGGTTTTCATCAATCTAATCTGTAGACTACCAAGGCTTTGCAAGTAAGCAAGACTTTGTTTGCCAAGAGATTAAATCAAAAGAATTTCACAGCCAAAGCAAAATGTTAGAAACAGGTAACCTTTACTGAGTCTTGGCAGCAGGACTGGATTAAACTCCCAGGCATACTGTTTCCATACAGGAATTACCTGGCTCAAGATATATATTCCTTAGTTTAGAGATACAGTGAACCCTCGTTTTTCACGGGGGTTACGTTCCAAATAGAAACCGTGATAGGCGAAATCCGTGAAGTAGTAACCTTTATTTTACAATTGAAATAGATAGAACTGGACATTAAGTATATCTACGTTGCATATAGTCGTAATGTGATTTCAATGCACGATGCAAATCCGTGAAGCAGCGAGACCGTGAAAGGTGAACCGCGTTATAGCGAGGGTTCACTGTACTTTGATTAACACACATTTATTTAGGACCATGTGCATGCAGATGTGATTTCAAATTGTATATTTAAATGTTTTAATATTAGATTTTTACATAGGGTATCATTAGAATACAGGGCCTCCTACATGACTTTAACATCATAGACTGTGGAAGGTTAAAATACAGGAAACACCTTTGAGTTATAAGCTTCAAGTCCTGGTTTATTAAAAGCCCTGTGGTCACAAATACATTGTATTTTTTGTGACTGCCTCAGAATAAAAGACCTAACCATCACCACCCTCTAGGTTTTTGCAGGATGAACTTAAAATGTAGCAGTCATGTAGTTCATAAAGCTCTTCCATGGTCGGAGGAAATTGAACATTGACAGTGGAGCACATGCTGCAACATTTCCCACAAATCGATCATGTGTTTGAAGGCCATCTGGATCCTGTGTGGGGATGGTAGACTCCGTAACTAACAATGAAACATGCTGAATAAAAAGGAAATGCTAACCATGAACAATTACTCCAACAAAGTTTGGGATTAGAATGTTGCCTGCTGCAGGAGGAGGAGGATCTGCTTCTGTGGTGAAGTAAGAGTGAGCAGAGTGGTCAGGATGAAGGAGAAAAGGAGCCTCCACAAAATGGGACAACTCTCCGGAGAGGAAAGTCACCTGGACTGAGCTCTGGAAAGCTCAGCCCCACCGGATAAAGTTCCTTATTCAGGCAGTGTATGACGTGCTTCCAAGTCCTGCTAATCTTCACACTTCAACAAGGGATTCAAAAGTACACCGTCAGTGGCTGAGTATTGGCAACGTGATCAAGTCCTGAAGAAAATAGCACCAACCATCAGTGCTGGGACAGAAGCTAATAACCCATTCCACCTGTCCGGGAAGTCAAGAGCTTTCACAAGAGCAGGAGAGAAACCGCCACTCTCCACCAAAACATCCAGAAACTTAGCCTCAGCTCAGGACCTGCAGATGGTTGTGGAAGTGAACTCAAGTTTCCATTGCACATTGAAGCAGCAGCTCTGAGCCCGGATCTAGTCCTGTGGTCAGACTCCACATAACATATTATCTTACTGGACCTGAAGGTGTCTTATGAAGGAGAAATATCTTGAAGAGGAAACACACCAAGAAAGCCAAATCACTCAATGCAAACAATCTGGTTGGGATCAAAATGCTTGCCAGTGGAGGTTGGATGCAGAGCGTACGCAGCAGGATCATTTGTCGGAGGCCTCGTCACAAAAACAAAAGCTGTCCTCGAAACCACCAATGTGGCAGAAAGAGCCTCAAGTTGGCTTTGGCTCAAGGAGCAGAAGCGTGGGCTCAGAGGAAGCTGCACACAAGGTGGGACTGGATCAACCCTTGCTGGGTCACCTGGGTGAAGGGTGTGAGATGCTGAAAGACCTGAAACTCCCAACGACCCCAGCCACATCACTGATGATTTGTCCTGATGTAGCATCATTAGGTGTTTTGACATTATTATCATTTCAGGTAATAGTGAGCTTTAATGGTTCATATAAACAGACAGATCTGAGATTAATCAAATTACCACAGACTAACTTCACAGTAGACATTAAAATCTTTTGAACATTTTTAATATAATCTGGATTTTTGTTTGTTTTCCTTTCCACAAAAGTAAAATATTGCTTCTATACACACACATCTGTAATGTGTGCACGCACTGGGTTTAGGCGTCTCCAGATCATTAAGCAAATGAAAGCGGGGGGAAAAAAAGACTGCTCCTGTTTCTGAGAGCAAATATGTGCTAATAATTAGCTGTTTAAATTCAATTACTCCACCAATTTAAAATGAGTTGAGTGAATATGCCACGATTGAGGTTTACTTTGGCCTCCTGAGGCTGATAAATTTGCATTGTCACGATTGGATGCCGGCCAATTAAGTGGTTAGCGCAGCAATTATATGACCCAGGAAGCCGCGTGAATGTATGCACGATGTCCCCCAACACTCAGGTATACAACATTTTTGTGTTCATACGTAACGATTGTTATCACATTATTTTATTGTAAAGTCAAAAACTGTGTCCCTTTAATTTACTTTGAAATTAACCACTGCTGCTTCATCAATGTACAGAAAACCTTTCTTTTTCACTACAAACTTATGGTCTTAAGTAATAAGGAGCCTGCTGCACCCTATCTTGTTTAAAGATGATCTTGCCTGTGTATGTGATGTGTGTGATACTTGTGGATACTGTACGTGGGCTCACTCTGCAGACGCTCTCCTTGCAAAAAAAAAAAACAATCAGTTTTATGTGAAGCCAATTCAGATTGCCAAGAAAGAGAATCACCCCTCCATGTCGCCATTACTCATCTCCTCCTCTCTTGATTCCTGTCATTGTTATTTCAGATGCGTCTGTCATTTAAGACAGCCTGAAATAAACCACAGTCTGTCTCAGAAGGTAACATTTTCTATCAGTGTCAACAATCAGCATCAAATATGAGAGCGCTTCCACACAGTCTAAATGGAGACAGATGCGCAGCGGAGATGAGAGCTTTCTGTTCTTATGCACACAGAGAAATACTGCAGGTAGAAGATACATGTAGATTCATTCTTCATTTTCAAGAATCTCAGCCTTCAGACTGACTTATTCTGAAAAAGAAAAGGCTCCGTTTGGAACTAAATTCTCTCACACTGTAACGATGTTTGTGTTTATATATCACTACTATGTTTTCCTGATAACACATTGAAAAAAATTGGCAAATGTCTAGTTTACGTACAGCACACCAGTTATGGGCAGGTGGTGGGTGTACAACGTGAAGGACGTTCCATCTTTCAAATGTTTTACAACGTAAACAAATGTCCAGAAAATCGGCAAAAGAAAAGGTGAATTGCGTTTCCATACAACACTTAAGAGAATATTAGCAGTGGAGTGCATAACATTCATCCTCTTGGAAGGCCTGGCAGAATATATTCTGTAATCGAATTTTGTAATGTGCCAGATATGTTCATTAAGATGTCCACATTATGTTGATAAAACACTCGGTGGGCAGGAGTAAGCTGACGCTGTTGCAAATTAGTAGTGTCTAAATTTAATGTGAAGGAGACGTGTCTGAGTGCAGATCAGCATTGTTTAAAACTACGTGTCATTATTCCACTAATGAGAGAAAGTTTGTATGAAGACTTACTTCTTATCAAATATCACTCATTGTGTAAGACTTATCTGTATCCTTACATAAACACCTTGTTGTTCACCGCCCTGCATCAGTACATTCACAAGCTCCCATTTTGATATTAGATTGTGTTTATCTCTGAGCTTGTACTGGCTGCAGTTCAAAAGTACATCTTAAACCCATCGCAGAGTTGGCAGCTTAAGTCAACATGACTCATCCAAACACTTTCATTGTTGTTGCTGTACACTGCAGTTTAGTTATATTAAGGCATGAAACAGTTTGAATTTGGAGGAGCCAAGGTCGCTGTGCTTTAACAGGAACAAATCAACTTAATGGCAACACCTAAAGTGACCTTGTGTGAGTGTGCAAACTCATATTCAGACTCTCCCTTGATAACTGACCTCAGAGATGCTGATACACAAGGTAACAGCTTTGATAAAAGGCCTTGGATGAACTTTAAATGGTCCCTTAGGCCACTTTCATTTTCAAGTTTCTTCCAAGTTTCTTCCAAGGTAACTAATGCAATTTGAGAGGATGAAACTCAGCTCGGCAACAAGGAGTGAGAAAAAAAAATCAATAGCATTGGTCCACTGTCTAGACAATAGAGGCTGAGAGGGCTGATGAAAGCTCAGAAGACAGAGGAGAAAATAGAAAGCAGTTGCTGAGTGTAAAACTTCATTGACTTACATAATGTTTGTCGTCATCTTCATTGTAGGCAAGTTTGACGACACCGTAGGAGCCCTGCAATACAACAACAAAAAGACTCGTTTTAAAAAATGTGAACCCACTTGAACATAAAATACACTGATTATGTCATGCTTTACCCAAATTGTGTGGTTCAGCTCCACATGAAAACTGAGCAGTTCATGAGCAGAACTGTTAATATTCCTCAAGCATCACTTCGAGTACAGACGGCAGCACCATACTGACAGAATATTAAGGCAGCACTGTTCCCATTCAAAAACAACATTTTCTATTCTTTGGCAGCACGGAATGGCTGCTCCTCCCACACACACACACACACACACACACACACACACACACACACACACACACACACACACACACACACACACACACACACACACACACACACACACACACACACACACACACACACACACACACACACACACACACACACACACACACACACACACACACACTTCCCCAGGATGTGTGCTTACCATCAGAGACCCTTTTTTTTTTACTTTTTTTTTTTTTTTACTTACAGACATAACTGCAGGGAAAGCTGACCAAATGCTCAAATGAATGAAACAAAGAAATCATCTTTAGGAGTTTATGTTCAAATGTTGTACAACTGTGACCAACTGTGACAACAATAGCTTTGCAAAATCACAATCCCTCATTATTCCGCTCACTGCTTCAGGTCAACACCTTCAAATTCTCCTCTGATCACAAATGAATTGCTGCCAAGTCATCACCAATCTGATACTAATTTTTCCTCTTTAAAATCTAACAATATCTGTGTTTCTGTTACTAAGCCTTTCAGGCGCTGCTTTTTGCATGTGCCTGGCCTTGTCATGTGCAATGACTTACATTTCACTCTAACATTTCTCAGGCTCAGTCTGCACTGTTGCTACCACAATGAATCCCCCCATGTGCTAACCACAAAAAGTGTTTCTTTCCAATTGTGACTTTTTAACATGTGAAATCTGAGTGGATCAGATTTACAGTTGTAATGATGCATGTTGCAGTTTAATGAATCTTCTGTAAAGCTTGATGCAAGTTTGCCATTTTGCTTGTTACAATATCCAATACACTTTTTTTTCCATGCGAGGGGCTTGTTGGCAATGTTGATCTCTGTCCAGTTTGGGTATAGACTGAAATGTCTCAAAAGGATGGACTTGCAAGATAAAATATGAAATATCATTACTGGGCTGCTTTGAACTAACTAAAAGTGAAATGTGTTCAGCCAGCGGTACAGTGGAGGGATGGGACCTGAAGTGTTCCAAAAACATCCCTCTCTACCTTCACAAGATATTTAACTTGTAAATCGTAAGAATGTGCCAGACCTATAATAAAGACAACTCATGACTTATAGAGTGCACATGCTGCGAATGACTTAGAACAGACTCACCTTTCCAATCTCACTCTTCAGCTTATACTGGTTCAGCTGGATACAATCCTGTGAGGGGGAAGTGAAAAGATAGAATCAGCACCATAAACATAATCAGCACAGCTACCGTTTCCAGCATCTGAAGCAAAGAGAAACAGGATTGTCTTTGGTAGAGGGACAACATGTTCTGGCTGTGTGTGTGCTTGCGTGTCTGCTGACGGTAATTAACATTATTTTTGAGATGTAGGTAACGATGCAGTTTGTAGTTTCTGTTTACTGTCTGCGAATCTGCTAGAGTGTTTAAATGGCTGATTTGCAGTTCCATAGCAACCGCTGCTACAGCACAGAGTCAGCCAGGGGCACGGCACAGGAGAGCAAACCACGGCGGGGGGAAGAGGGTGGGGGAGGGGACAAGGTGACAGGAGGTGGTGGGGGAGGATTTCATGAATGGGGTGGGCCTGAGATGCCGGATTTTGGGGGTGGGGGGGGGGCAGGCAGAGAAATCAATTAGCAGAAAGTGAGCAGGGATATAAGTGTGAAAAAAGAAGAAGATGGAGCTGCGGAGAAAATGGATTGAAAGCAGTTCTCTCATTACAGCTGGGCGTGGCGATGGCTTCTGAGCCAGACCAGCGCCTGAGGCTTCATACTGGAATGTGTTTACAGGATGAGAGGTGGAAGAAGGAGAGCACAGATGTAACAATGAAGCAGGATGGAGCGTAGAGCACCGACTCAGGTTAGAGGACAGGACACCACCAGGGAAGGTATTTTAGAAAATATAACATCATATAAAGGGTTACATAACATGATGGTTATGTAGCTCGCACTGGATATTACTGCTGGTGCTGCAGGAGATGTGAGGATTGTGCATTGGAGGGTTATGCACTGTAGGGGATAATGGTGTGAAGTACTGTGGGCAGGGATTATAACAAAGGGAAAAAAGATAGAAAAGAAGATGGGGGCTTTGGAAGATAACTGCAACTTAGAAAAAGGATTGCTTTGATTGGTCAGAGACAGAAAAAAAAAGAGTAAAGAAAATAGGGCGGTGAAGGATAAAGAGGGAAAGGCAAATGAGGAGAATCCAAAGAAAAGAGCAGTCGAAGGGATTGTCTCCAACTTCCATCGGGCTCACAGTTTGCTGGCACATGCTCAGTGGACGTGGCACTGCAGTTAATACTCTGTCAGGGCTGATGGATAAAGAGAGGCTGAGTAGAAAGACTTCAATACATCTGCCACACATGCACACACAGCATGCACAAATCAAATTCAAATGCCTCACCAGGCCACGATAAATCTTTAGTGGGCATTTTTGTCCGCTCCAACTGTCACGTAGTGCCTGACATAAACAATGCAGGCCCAGCCGTGGTCTGCTTCCCTTCACACCTCACTTTGTCCTCAGCTGTATCTGATCAAACATCTCTCCATCCATTACTCAACAACTGATCGATATCAGGGCACGGCAAATAGATCACTCCAGATCAATGGCCACACATTGTGATTCATAATGAGCATACCAGCCTCAGGAAGTAGTGGATAAAAAGAGGAAACTTGTGTTTAATGGTATTTAAAGCCTGTAACATTAAAAACAATTTCTCCATCCTGTCATTTTAAAATCCCGTGTGATAAATTTTTTCATATTGTGTGCAGCATTTTTTGTTTTTCTATGCTGCTGTGATGACTAAATTTCCCCACTGTGGGATTAATAAAGTCTAAGTCTACAGTAGCTGAAGCCGAATGGACCCCTCCAGTGGGAGATGGTTTATTCTGTGCTGACATATACAGTATATTGTGGCCTAAATGGCAGACATGTGCAGCACATGAAACACACACAAGTTAGTCAAATTTCCTCCGCTGCTGGTTTTATCATACAAATAGCCAGAAATGTATTTTATCTTAATCTATCCTGGTGTGAATGCCTGGAACATGTTTCAGGCTGTGAAGACAACTACAAGCAGATACTCATCAGGGAAAGACACAGAAATCTATTTCGCACCGGCAGTCCTCACACAGATGATTAGTGCATGTGAAAATGTTCAGCTTCCTGTTGGTGGACTTTTAGTTTGTGTGTATAGTTTCAGCTGCTCATTCATGTTAGTGTGTTTATAGCTTTATTACCCGTTTTACTGTGGCATGTGTCAGTGCTGATTATGATGTCAGTGTAAATGGTGACTCTACTCTCTGTTTTGTATTCACATGCCCGTATGAACATTTTAAACATTATTAGTCAATATAATTGTACCTTTAGCCTCAGATAAATCCCTGTATAAACTGCAGGTGACTTTACATCTTGTTTTGACACAAACCTTTTTGCTCTCGTGTTGATTTATTTTGGTAGTTTTCTCTGGATTCTTTTTAATCCTGATTTTAAACCACAAAGCAGAGAAGTCATTGTGATAAAAGATTCATCTCAGTTCCCACGGTGGGAGAAAATGATGTGTACACTGTGTGTATAAAACAGAGGGAAAGTCAGGAGTGAGATTACATAAGATAAACACAGTATTTCCTCATTTGGCTCAGTGAGGGACTTTCTAAATTACTCAGAAAGGACCACAAGCATCCGTTGTTTTGTATTTAATGAGGGTGGAGATGAAAAAAGGTAAGTGCAAGTCATACTTATTCATTTTACCATTTTGTTAACTCATGTTACATAACAGTGAATTGCATGGAAATTTCTGAGTACCTGCCCACTCTTACTGAGACTCAAAAGAAACACATACATGTTGTTATGTGTTGAGTATATATTCCTCTCTCTCTCTCTCTGCTGTGTCAGAGCAGAGAAATACAAGCAACAGGACTCCTTTTTATGGTTCAGTGCGAAAGCTGCAACTCCATTTTCAGATAGGAACGGACACAATGACAGGACTGCCAGTCTGTGGCAGCAAGTCTGTTAAATCCAGAGGGGCTCCATATCCTGGCAGATGTCATATATCTTTCAAGTTCACTCTGAATTGGAAAAAAGCAGGAAGAAAATGGAGATTCGTGAGTCACGGACAGTTTCAATGAGTGGACTGATACTCCCCGTTTTCTATGTGAAACAAATAATAATAATCACTGTTGTTTTAAAAGAAATCTATAACTGCTCCCACAGAGTCAAATTAAAGTGGATAGTTTTAAGAAATAAACATTTTCCTTGTGGCTCTAGGTAGAAACAGCTGGCTCGGCTCAGTCCAAAGAGAACAACACCTTTCTATCAGTAAATTTCACTAATAAACACATTATATCACGGCTGATTATTCTGCACACGTAAAAACAACATTGAGGTTTTGACAGGAACATTATGTGTGGGACTATTTCTTGGTCGGGTGCAGTGAGTCCTTGAAGGGCGAAGTGTAGGGCTTTCACATATAAATGACAAGGTTGCACAATGCTGACTGAGCCTATCACCACCATGTAAATCTGTCTGCATTTCGGAGTATTTTAAAATCAATGTAAATCAGCAGTAGGCCACTGCGGAGCAGATGATGTAAGCACATGTCAACTGCTTTTCTATTGTTACTCTCACTGGCAGAACGGGGAGACAACAGTTCCAAACTGCAGGTTTAACAAATGAGATGTACTGTGTTAATTAGTGAGCTTCAGAGATGCTCTGTGGGTGCATATTAATATCTTCAGACACGGGTTTCATAACTTCTCCTCCATATTTTCTTTCTTTAAACCAGAAACGCCCGAGTTTGGACCACCACAGCTTTTGACAAGCTTGTCTTTATTCTCCTAATCCCCTCCAGCATAAATACTGTAAAATGCTAACAAAATTACTATAAACTGTACATTTTGTGAAGCTGATATGTACATAATATACGTTTTGCAGCAATGTTAAGCTTCACTGTTAAATCACATTGGCCTATGGTATTCTCTGTCTCTCCAGCTAATGCTCATGTGTTGTTAGTGTGCTCTACGTCACTGACTTTGGGGCTGCCAGTCGGGATGACAGATCGAGACAGTGGTTCACGGACAACACTGACAAGATTCAGAGAAAAATGGCACAACTGTTTCTGCAAAACAATCAAATTACTATGACACAGATTAAAGAGTAGAGCTTTAATTGCGCTGAATTTAGATTTATAAAATTAATTTTATGTAAAATATATCATATTTGAATAAAATGAAACTTCACGTAACGTTAACATTTATTTTTGGCCCGCCGCCCTCCATTCAGATTAATGTATAAGAAAGAATTTGGGCCCCTCTGATCTAAGCAGCAAACCATCTTGTGGCTCTGGCTTGATATTAAGCATCAAAACATCAGAGTCGTGATGTTAAATATGATCTTTCTCTCAGCAAATACAAGTATTTCCCAAAACGTCTCACTAATTCCTTAAGATGCTGCAGGCATGACTAACAAGATGCAAAACTGCTTACATAACAATATCAAACAGGCTCCAGCACGATGCAATGCAGATCATCACGGATAAAGTAATCAGTTAGAGCGTGCATCAAAACAGGCTCAGGTAGCTTAGATTGTTTGTAATTGTTAAAATATACGCTCATACACAGATGCACACAAAATGTATTGAATGTATCTTGTGCACCTCCACTTCTGATGTGTGTGTGCATCACTGTTTTTTTCAGCTCTCTTCTGCTTCCCTGAAGCTCTGAGAAGAAGGCAATGGGGCAGATTCGCTCAGAGGTTTGACACTGTGGATTTCTTTACTGAACGTGGAGTAAAATAAATGACAGGGACACGACAGGAATGTGAAGTTTCCTGCACAACACAACACAGCAAGGGGAATCCCTTTACCGAGCCTGCATCCATCTGAAACTACAGAGTGTAAAATACACCCAGAGAGGCATCAGCAGTCATTGAAGCTGCTTCATTATAAACCGGGGCAGGGAATATTGCATTCCAAAGGGCAATCCTGACTTAGATAAGGCAAGCAAAGGGCCACTCACTGGGCAACTGAACTGAAACTTGAAAAACAGTGCTGAATTTGATTAAACTATATGAATTTGGTAAACAAGACAAGAATGCTTTTTATCAGTGCAGAGGGCTTCACTCCGTGTTTCAAAAGATTTGAGCTTTCTAGCAAAAAATATTTAAAAAAAATCTACAGCTTTATGTGTCAAACTGGTGAACTCTGAGCTTACAATGGAACTCTTACTTACATAATAAAATCTACTTTAACACAGTATCAACTTTTAAATTAACCCATATCTTGCCAATTGTCTGATATGCACCACTGCAGAAGTAACAGATGAAACACCTCCCATTATGTTAAAAATATGAATTGAAGGCAAAGTGTTTTACAGTTATCAAAATCTCATATTTGCAATTAAGCCCATCCTAGACTGAAGATTCACGACGAGGTGAAACTGTTGCAGCAGAACTGGCTCGATTTAGCTCATCTCAAGCCAGCGGACGGTGTCGCCTTCGTTAATGGGCAGTTTTAGAACGTAAGGCACGTCACCTCTTTCAACAGCCAATCAGATCGTAGAAAAGTCAACGGTGGCAGTCACAGATTGTCAGCTGATAGAAATGGCAGAGTTTTGGCGGGAAGAAAAAGAGTATGTAGTCATACAGACTAGGCTACTAGTTGCAAGCATTGCAAGTGACTAAGTATAGCTGTGATCCTTACTTGTGTTTTAAATCAATACAAATTATATCCAGATACGAAAAAGACTGAAAAGCCGGCAGTTAAACTGAGAGTCGTTGCAATGGAGATGTTACACCGTCTCATCTAGTTGCATTGGTGTCAAGTGTCCGTACCTGCATCAATGCGCCCTCTGTTGTAATCAAGTTAATTAGCAATACAGACTCATTGTAGTCATTCGCCTCAAGATTCCTCGCTGCAATGCTGCCTTTTGTTGGTTTTAGGGGTCATTTTGTTTTTCTTTAAAGACGTTGTGGGCCAGACTGAGATGGTGCATGGGCCGGTTCTGATCCTCAGGCCCTATTTTGCCCATGTTAGATTTAAACAAACTGACATGCAGACACAGAAAACTCATACGAATGGTCCACATGACAACAACGACAAATCATAAGCTGCTGCCACCCTGATCCCTCACTTCTTCTGTCGTGTTTTCAGCAGTGAAATAATGATCAGAATGCTTTTCAGTCAACGGTGCTTTTTTCAGAGCCAGAACACATACTCTCACATCATTATGGCACACAGAGCGGGGAGTATTGTATGGACTGTATATCTGTGACAGAAGCTGAAATAATAACTCAAATCCTGTGTGATATCGCAGAGGTATCAAACCACAGCACAGGCTGCTTGTATGTTGTGACAACTCATGAGCACGGTGGAGCTGCTTTCCATCAGTTTGTGCCTCGCTCCCTGCTATGGTGCCACCTGTCACCCCCGAACACACAGAGTCATGTCCTCAGCTCCAAATCAGAGGATTGTATGCGGCAGAGAGAAGGTTCAGGAGCAACATTCAAGCTTTTGGACACCTGTTTAAATATCTTCTGTTTTTCACAACGATACTGCTACTATAAAAGGAAAAGTCGTTATCTCTTGTGGAGTTTACAATAATTAAATGATTACAGTCAAATATGAACCAAAGAGGGATTCTCACCTGAGATTCTGATATGGACACACGATTCGACTCCGCCGTGGGCCTGCGAGCCACACGAGGGGAGATGTGTGTGTAGCCTCCTGCGGAGTAAGTACCTCTCTCCTGCAGCGACAGCTTCCTCCCAGTCAGGTGAGGCCGCACAGGATGAGTTCTCTTGGCCTGAGCCTTGTCCTGCTGAGCCCCGCCGTTCCTCACACCATTGGCATCCGAGCCTTCGGAGTCTTTTGTCGTCATGGCAGCCATGACGTCGGTGAGACCACTGGTATGGATGGAAGAGTTGGGGTCCAGGCTCTCACAGCCGGGGTCCCTGCTCATAGCCATGGCGGCTGGCGAAGTGGGAGCAGTGCAGGAGCAGTTGGTGGAGAGGGTACTGTGGAGCGCCAACCTGCATCAACGTGACCCGGGCTAGCTTGGAGTCGCAGCGTTCAGGGTCTCAGTGGAGCTGGAAACAAAGAGGGGAGGAGGCTGTGAGCTCAGTGACACACGGTGAGAGGAGATGACCTAAACACACATCTGGATGAACAGAAATAATCACTTTTAAGGTTGATTTACTCAGACACACACTCTCTAAACACAATCTTCACACTGTCTACCTGCCAATATCCAGTGGAGAGAAGAGAACAGATATAAATGTAATGTGAGCTACATTTACATGGAACAGTGAGGCACTTTCTTACTTTTCTTTTGATCCTGGGTTTTTACCTCTTATATTTCACACATGGTGGCTACTGCACTACCGTTGGATTTTACCTGCAGCCAAAGAGGAAGACCTGCAAACAAAGGCTCGGGGTTGTAAAAACACTCTAACTCCTCTGCATATTTTCTATGAGAATAAAAGAAAATTGCGTACAGTGTGTTATTATTCATGGTCAAGATTGAACATCAGTAAAGGAACAAAAGAAAACCCATTACCACCAATTTAAAGAGCCCAATAATTAATTCCATAATATAATAATTGATAAACGGATACCAATTTACACAAATAAGAAATAGTTCTCACATATGTACAGTCTAAAAATAGGGAGAACTGTTAAATAACGTCTGTCTGCATTATTAAACATCTTTGAAGGTGTAGCAGTGAGCAGTTCAGGCAAAAATGTCCTTTAAATAATAATTTAAAAAAAACCTGATCAAAACAGTAGTGTAAACTGGAGGCTGGAGTTTAATCAATCAGTCAGTGAAAAGAGAAAATGTCAACGGGTCAAGTTACCGACAGTAGACGTGTGCTCATAAATTCAAATAAATCTCCTCATGATAAAACCAGAACCTTTTACTGCGAGGCTAATTATGCCTTATGCCTTTGGCCATAGCTCCCTGTTTTCCAGTCTAATGCGTGTGGGTGGACTGACACAAAGAAATGACCAACATAAAAAAAACTGGAGGTAGAGTGTGTGTGTGTGTGTGTGTGTGTGTGTGTGTGTGTGTGTGTGTGTGTGTGTGTGTGTGTGTGTGTGTGTGTGTGTGTGTGTGTGTGTGTGTGTGTGTGTGTGTGTGTGTGTGTGTTTGTGTGTGTGTGTGTACTCAGACATTTAGCTGCATTTGTTTACTGTGTTCTTCCTCTTTCATCTCTAATGAAAATCCAGTCAGCTGCAGATTTCCGCGGACAGGAGTATCAAAGCTCTCTCGTACATCTGATCCAGGTGTTTTGCATATGGAGGAGCACAGAGATGCAAAGAGTGCCGAGCTCAGCCATCCACGAAAAAAGGGGCACTTAAATAGCTAATCCTCAAACAGTATCTGTGTATCAGCAGAAATCGAGTGTTTTCATCACAGAGGAGCCACCTGAGTCTGTGTGCCATGAAAAGACAGTCTGAGGAGAGACAATGGAGCCAAATACAAAGTCACTTCTGAGGTGTTCAGTAAATGGGCCATGTTCTGCTATTCCTGAAGTGTGTCAGGAAGGTGGAGCTGCATATTCAAAAATACCAAAAAGCTCCACTTTGTCCGGGTGTGTCACACTCATTCATGCATTTGCACAGTGATGGCTCAGTACAGAGACTTTATATATAGCTTCCGGGTCTGACAAATGAGGCTGATGTGGAAGTGCCTTTAGCTGCGATACCACTGAATGCCACTAGATGTCGGCTCCAAAAAGCCTCTGGCTCCGTAGACTCCCATTCAACTTAAATTCTAAGTCACAAATTTTTTTTCCACAAGTAATTTCGGTTTTGTTAGCTAACGTCACTTCTTCGTATTAGTTTTCTGGAAGTCCATCTGAAAATATTCCTGTCATTAATTAGAAAATAAGCTTCAAACAGCCATTTTTGGGGACCATGTCTGTTTGATTGACAGGCCTGTGGTGCAGTCAAGTCACAGCTATCGGTGAGAAGGACATAGTATCGCAGAGTTTCTAATCAGATCTAGTCAGATCCCCCGCTCATCCAAATATGGTCACCTCTTGCTCTAAAGATGGTGCTGGCCAAAATATGGACTCCAGGCTTCATAACAGCCGCTCACAAACCAGTGGGTGACTTCACTGTTGGTTGCCGCTTGATACATAACCATAAAGTGGCATTGCTATTTTTTTCCCATGACAGCCAAACTATAATGTTGGTCCTAACCATGAAAGACCAAAACTAAAAAAGCTTGGTTGCATTGTTTGGAAATGGTGCTCCAAATTACTTTGCTTGAAACCAGAATCTTTGCTCGCACACACCACACAAACAGTTGGATCTGTAAATTACTTTTTTATTCGTTTTGTTCCATTTTTCTTTTTCTTTCTTTACTCGACAGTCCTTCAACCAAAGTAATAATTTAGAAAGTCTCTAAAACAGGTGAGTTTTTGTTGCCAATTCCGCCATCATGTGTAACAATATTGGTGCCCAAAATGGTTTAAGAAAAAACATTTTTAACTTTATTGCAAACGAGGGTGAAGTTTGTCTGAAGGCTCCACAGCGATTTTCTGGGGGGAAAAAAAGGACAACACAAAAGTGAGGCAGCAATGGTACAGGAAGTTTAGTCTTCACCCACAGTGGATGGGAATCTGTGATGGAGGAGATCATTATTGTAGTTACTGCTTTTGTTGTTTCTCTTTCTTCCAAGATTATAGTCAGGTACAAACAGAAATTAAGTGCCGCTTGGCAGAAAGTGACAAACTGCTCGGTAAAGTCGCTGAATACTTTTTCACACAACACTAACTAAGCGGCTACTAGCTTCCCTGTGAACATTTACATTCATCCAGACCAAACAGGGACTGGTGGTGCCTTTGCTCAAATCGCCCTGCAATAACCACAGAAACAGAATCTTTCAATGAATTTCAGCGTGGGCAGGTTTTGTTGGATGCTGTCTGTGTGCATTAGGATGCATGAAAGTTTTCTCTTCACTACGAGACCTTCGTCATGATACTGATGATAAACTGGAGAAGACAACTAAAACCAGCAGAGTGAGGGCAGATGACCATTGAGTACGAATTTTGTCACTTAACGTTATGTTTTCACCAACAAGGTGAGGTAGGGGCGTGATGCACGGCCAGGTTGTCTAGTGTTTACAATAGCTACAAATGGTACGCTTTATGATCAGTACTAGCAGCTTCCTCATGCATGGCCACCTTCTTTCCTATCTTTAGCTCTCTCCAAGCAATATCATCTGGCTACTTAACTTTTTTGTTTTTGAATGGGTAGTAAAAGGGGAGAGACTGAGCAAAGGGAACTGAAGGTCACCTATTGGTTTTTGAACGTTTTGAAGCCTCAAGTTTGGCATTTCAGCCATTGCCGTCCTGCGTAAATCTGAGTCAATCTGACTGATAAAACAAGGAGACAATGCGAGCCCACCTATAGGGGAAACCTGACCACACCTCAGGCATTTCAATCAAACCAGACACGGCCAGAAACACACCACTCCTTGAGGCCTGATATCTAATTAGTATGGAATTATTTACAGAAGGAGCAGAACACGGAGCCGAAGGAGTGAATTCAGCTGATGACGCCATTATGACTTGTGGAAAAAATTAACGACTTTGTATTTCAAGAGAGAAGTTGATGCTTTTTCATTCTGTCCTGGCCCTATGGCAGCCCACTGTAAATTTAATGTAAAGAACCTGGGTGGGATTCTTGACTCCTCATTGAAATTAGATCTCCAGATTAAATCTGTTGTTAAAGCCAGTTTCTTTCAGCTAAGAGCTTTAGCTAAGGTCAAGTCCTTTCTCTCCTCAAAAGACCTGGAGAAAGTCATTCATGCATTTATCTCCTCTGGGTTGGACTATTGCAATTCTCTGCATGTTGGAATTGGCCTGAATCTTTTATCTTGACTTCAACTGGTGCAGAACGCTGCAGCGAGGCTTCTAACAAGCGTGAGCAAATTTCACCAATCTTAAAATCTTTTCATTGGCTACCTGTCCAGTATAGAGTTGATTTTAAAATCTAATGTTTGTTTACAAGTGTTTAAATGGAACCGCCCCTGCCTATCTGTTTGACCTCTTGCAGCCCTATATCCCACCTTGGTCGCTCAGGTCTCTCAACCAACAGTTATTAGTTGTACTAGATCTAAAATGACAAGCCGGGAAGACCGTACCTTCTCTGTTGCAGCTCCAAAGCTCTGGAACAACCTTCTCCTTCATGTTCGGTCATCAACCTCTTTACCAATGTTTAAAAGCTGTTTAAAAACCTATTTATTTTCACTGGCCTTTCCACTTTAACCTCTACTTAATATTTTTATGTGATTTGTGTTAATTCAATCTTGATTTTGATGTTACTTGTTTTAAGTTGATCGACTGTATGTCTGTTTGTCTATGTGCAGCACTGTAGTCAACCTTTGTTGTGTTTTTGAATGGGAGGCAAATGGAACCAGAGGCATTTTGGAGCCAGCCCCTACTGGCCGTCAGTGGCATTACACTTTAAAGCAATTCCACATTGGTTTCACATTTCAGACCCTGACGCTACGTCCATCTTTGAAGTTTCCAAGCAATGCTTCCTGGCTCATGTAGGCACAGCCGGCTCGGCTCCGCCAGCTGGAAAACGTTTTGGTTCGACTTCATCTACCATCAACGCTGAGTGTACATAGTAAATGGTTTGCACTTATATAGCCCCTTTTCACCTTAACAGCCTCAAATCACTTCACCCACTGACACACATTCAGAAGTTGCTCAGCTGCCATTGGGAGCAACTTGGGGATCAGTCTGTCTGGCTCAAGGACACTTGGGCATGTGGGCAGGAAGAGCCGGGATCAAACCAGCAACTTTAAGATTAGTGGGCCACCCGCTCTACCATTTTTCCTTTATTAACATGCTGCAGCTTTTATGTGAGTGTGCATCTTACCCAATGATGGTGCTGAATGGAATATTAAGGAAAAAGTTAAACAACATTAATGGTAGTAGTAGCTTTGAGATCAAGGGTTGTAGTGTCAAATAACATACAAAGCATCAGCTGTAACAATGACATGAGGAACTATGCACAGCAGACAGTAAATGGAGGACAGTCCTGTCACCTCTATTATAACGACTCTATTCTCCATTCGCAGGTGTCATGAATGTCACAGTGTATTGGTTCCTGTGTGTTTCAATCTCACCGGTAACCATGACACACACACACACACACACACACACACACACACACACACACACACACACACACACACACACACACACACACACACACACACACACACACACACACACACACACACACACACATCATAATTTGCCCACCTACATTTGCATATTTCAAATGTCTTTTATTTGAACTATGCAAATAGCAAATGAAGGAAAAAAAAAAAAACTTCTAAGTGCAGCGAGGGGAAATGCATTGTTTGACTCCTGAATCCTTTGAGAAAAACAAAAAGGAGCCGTCATATTTTGCTAATTCTTATCACAACTAGTAATTATGTGTTTCTTGAAGTGGGGTGTCACTGCTGCATCGTTCAGCCCGCTGCATGTGTGAGCAATATCCTGGCAGAAGTGAGAGGCGGAGGAGAAGCAGCAGTCCGGTTAATTTTAGCTGCACTGCGACTTTTATTTCCATTATGCAGGACCATTTTTTATTGGCTTTTACATTTCGTTTCAAATCTAACCTTTTTATTTTCACTGCTTCCATTTGTCTCATCTGATAAATGTTTGAGATGAAACAAAACACTTGTATTACTCTCCACAGCTGTGACTGTTGGGAGTCAGCTCAGGTTCATTCAAGATCTAACTGTTTGTGTATTCTCATCTACTAGCTTTTAACACATGGGACTTAGAGTAATGTCTAATAGCAATGCTTCAATACTTATTCACTAAAACTGTCTCTCATGGGAGTTAAATAATTTAGTTATCAAATTAATGACATCTGACTGGTACAATAAAATCAAAGCTTTATCTGTCTTCAAAGAGGAATACAGATTAGATTTTTTTTTTTTTTGTATTTCATAGATATAATTTAATGCATCACATGAAGCAAACTGACAACTGTAGTACAATTTCTGTCCTTTTACAGACTTAAATGTCCATGTGGGGGATTTTGTGCAGGACGCGCAGGAGGGAGATTTAAAGGTACAAATCTCGGTTTTACTCAAAGTGACAGCAGGACAAACCTGTTCCAGCACCATCTGAACAGAAGCAACATATGCACCATGTTCCCATCCCAAATCGCGTCACCAGTTTTACAACACATAACCCAGCGGAAAGAAACTGCCATTTTAAACTGAGAAACGTGGTTTACATTTACACAGTCAATGCCTGTCTTTACTCAGGTACTGAAAACTATTGATACCAAATATATATTTCCCAGACCAACAATTTCCTAATGCTGGTCTGGCACATATTGTTTAGCCTTATAGTTCTTAAAGAAAAGAGTGTAGTTTTAATAAAGAAAACTCTTTTTGAATCAAGTTTTCTCTTGAGTTTACTCAGAGAAAGAAATTAAAGGAAATGCTTCATAATACCAAAAGATGTATATGTAAAAACATGTTTTTTAAAAAGGGCTAGCATTACAACTACTTCATTTTTCACCTGTTATTCCTTGTTTTCTGTTTTCTTTCTGAATATCTTTTCTTTTTGGGGGAGGGGGGCAGGCTGGTATAAGTTCTATATTATTTACTTGTGTTGGCAATATGTGGTTTTGAAGCATCTTTAATACATGTTTTCTCTTCTATTATCTGCACCAGTGTTTAATCATACATGTTGTCTTCATCCTTATCTGACTGTGGCATCAGACATGACATGTAAACTGCAATGAGTCTGACTGATGCTTCACTTTACCCTGAGGAAAACCAGTGTGTGGTCGATACATGTTGTTACTGTTTGTATCATGTAGATAATAAAACCTTTTGTACCTCGCCAAAGAGGACTTTCTTGTGCACGTTGATTTCCTCCCTAAACATTAGGAAAGCCACTTCATCTATTTTTACTTCTCTTGGTAAACAATCAATATATTTGTTTAAACTAAACAAAATTAAACAATATGTGCACAGTAGATGTGGAAATTGTTATTTCCATGTTTAGTAACCAATCAACAAGATGAAATACAGTATACTGCTGCTAATTGAAGCAATTAAAAAGATTGATGCTTTCTCGCAACAATATGAGATGCTGCAGAGGCAACTTTGAATATTTATACTCATATAACTGTCTACGATCTTTCTTCAAATAGCTAAACGAATTGAAGAAATAGCAGACAGACAGATTAAAACAGGGAGAACCGCACCGCAATACGGCGTGTTTTCAATGGCTTCTTTCAATTCAGTTTAGATAGAAAGAAGCTTCAGCAGAGCCAATTACAGTGAGAGGGGAAAGTTGGCTGTAGAGGGTGAACAAATGAATCCATTTTGCTTCCATTAGTAAACCACTTCCACCCTTAACCTGCCTTCAATTTGTCTCCACCATTATTTGGTTGTGTGCACAGCAAACAGAGCATCCAAGGCCGAAATCAAAAGACATCCTTTATCCACTGGTATGAAAGGCAGAGAAAGTGTGGGACAAACCAAACTAATGCACCCAAAGAATCGTTCATCATGTGGTCGTTCACGTATAATGGTTCTGCATATTTTGTTCAGGTTTTTCTTTACCTCTTCCTCAAGGACCCCCCTTGACAAGGTGCAAAGAGGAAGCACCGTACCTATTCGACAGGATTGAAAGCTTCATGTGCTCGTTAAGACAAGTGTCTGACCTGGGCGACCTGCTGTGATTTATATTTCCTGAAAAATACAGTCTTTATCTGTGTAACTGCAGAATACAGGGAGGTTTTGAGAGTAGAGGACATGGCTGTGCCTTAAAAGCATATGTTTGGTTCTCTCTTCCTTTAAAAGCAGCTGAGCAGCAGTGAACTCCTTCGTCAACATGTCTGGGTCAAATGCAATCAACTGTGATTGTTCTCTGATTACAAAGATGTGATTGGAAGACAATCTGCATTGCAATGACTTTAAACTAAAACAGATTTGTGTGTGTGTGTGTGTGTGTTTGCATAATACATTGAAATCACACTGAAATGCCATTTTGTTTTCAGATCTTCTGTGATGTCCGTGTTGTAAGATTGGAGGCATATCTTCTTCACATGTTGCTATGGACAAACTGAGAACTACTGACGCAGAACACAGCACTTATTGATGGACAACATACTGTGGCCACATGCCTATAACGTTTTCCCAATAAAAATTAATCTTAGTAGGAATTAGGCACGGTACAATGTTTGAAGGTGACCATGGCGCCCTAGAGGTAGACAGTAATTATCTTGACCAGTGTGGTGACATGGTATGGATGGTCTACAGGATTTATACTTCTAAAAAGATATGTTCGAGATGTCACTGGTCCACGTCCAAATATTGTCGAACAGAAAATGTATGGATGCATTGGTTCAATTTGGTAAATATATGAATACTTGCCTGTTGTCCTCATCTTACATGATAGTAAATTGAAAGTGGGAGGGCTTGGATTGTAGTTTGAAAAAAACAGAACAATTTGAAGACGTCAAGCTTAAAAATGTCACCTGGAAAATGTTATGATGAACATTTTTCATTCTGATGTGATGATTCATAGACCAGATGAATCACTGCTGGAAATGAAAACATGCTTCAGGTTTGGTTAGATTCTCAGACTTTGGAAACATCATAAATTATCTCAAAATGACTTGTTAAGGGCAGGGTTTTTTGTTGTCATGGTTACAATAAAAAAAAGATGTGGTTGAGGTTGGGGTACGATCGTGATGATAAAAAAAAAAAAATAACAACAACACTGGCTATCAGATATAATCTGTGGTCTGAGACGTTGAAGTTTGATGCTTTGTTGAACCATGCTTCCTCCCGGGCTCCCACAATAATTAATATGTCTGCTAGATGGCGCTGTGACTTGTATATTTGTCCTTTTTTGGGGAATTTGCTGAAATACTATCAATGACAGCAACAAAATACTGTCGATTAAAAAATGGTAAAACCATCAAAATAATGTTGCAGCATTGTTTCTTGCATAAATATATTCGAATGACAAAGTAATTAAACAATGGAGGAAGTCAGGTGAAACAGTTAAATGGCCACGGAGGAGGTTAGGGTGGATGGAAGGGTCAACAAAACACTGGATTTTAACAGGAAAGTGCTGCCAACAATCAGTCATATTTCTTTTAATCATGACTGTTTCATAGAACCTTGACTGCACGTTCAAAATTGTAAAAAATCAGCACGCACAAATCAATACTATGGGCAAGAAAATTAAAAATTAACACGTTTCAGCTAAAAGCCATCATCAACTTTGGCTGATCATCTTGGATGATTCATTTTTTGCCCACAATTGGTTGAAGTCTTAGTGATTTATGAGTGAAAGTATTCTGTCTGTTTTGATCCGTGCCTCAACCGTGCAGCCATCAGTATTCAAGATTTGTCCTTATTGTCCTTATTTTATTAGTATTAGTTTAGTAGAAGGCCTAAACCAAACATTTACTGTAGGATGGCATCATCACATTGTCACATCACAAAAAGGTTTATGTATTTTTCTGCAGTGATACTTGCGGCTGCTGCTACCCTATGTATCAGAGGGGTTGTGACTACACAGTCAATTAGGCGGACTTGCTGTCATGAAACCACACTGACTAAGAACTAAGTAAATGTCGGCAGATCAAAAGAAATGAAATATGTTATGTGTTAATCTCTGGGTTGAAAGTACGAGCTGAATCTTTGAGCTCTGATCCCCACAGCACCTTACAAAAAGGAACTAATTATAAACATTTACCGTACAGTCCTACTCGTGCTGAGACTGCATGCAAACATCAGACTGCTGGGTCTCTGTATATGCGGTTGCCTGGGACTTTTCTGGGTGTCATTAATATCTTAGTGCTAATCAAAAGTTAACATCAAGTCGGAGAGAACCATTATATTAGATGGCAAATTTACATTGTGCTGTAATGGATGTGCGGAGCTTCATCTCCACTGTTCTCGTCATTAAAAAAAACAACTTTCAAAACTGATTACAGGACAAATGTCAGCATTGACTGGGTGTCTAATTAAAGGGTGCTGTAATCAAATTCACTTCATTTGTACAGTGAAATCTGCACATTAATGGCACAGTTGACCATAAGTGCAGAAGCTGGTGTGCTGGAGTTGCTGGTATTAACATCATAAACCTGTCCGTGCAATACTTTGTCTTAATTTGGGACCAATTTAATGTCAAGTCAATTGGAAAATAACAAGAATTCAGTGCTCCACGTTCAGTATTGGCAGTGTTTGCCGGCTGGAAACAACATTTACGAGTTATGTGATAAGAAAATCTCTACTAATAAAATAAGGATGATAAGGACAAAACATTTTTACAGCAGGGTTTTACAGACTACAGACACTCTCACTGGCTCTTATCCCATATTCAATAAAAGGCTACAATCAGCCTAAACCAATACATCAACCTAACACTTCTTTATATTAAATATGAGATCCTAAACTGAAGAGGTTTTTCCGTCCTGCAGCTTCACTCTCCCTGGGCCCACAGGTTGATCTGGCCTTCCTCTATAGTCGCCTCCTCTTGTCATGTTTCATCTCACTCAAACCAAGGATGGGCCACATTAACTGTTGAGAAAAAAGAAAAAAAAAAGAAAAAATTCGCAAGGCTAGCACGGGCAGAAAGCCCAGCGGGAACATCAACTGGCTGCTCCGAACAGATGATAGAGCGAGTCTACAGAACAGCACGGATTTGCATGGCTTTTGTGAACATGCACGCATACACACCTGCCCACTCACACGCTCCCACACACACTCGATTTAGTTTTTTGAACAAGGATTAAGGGAGACATTTCATCCCCTGTGCGAACACGTGCACACTGGAATTAACTTTTCCCCATGTTCTGCCTGTTATGGAGACAAACAGTCAGTGGCGATTACGCTGCATCATCTTTGCGCGAGTGAGCCTCGTTCATTTGGAGCAGAGTGTCACTTTAAGAGGCCTCTGGAAACAAGGGGAGAACTCAGTAATCAGTCATCGGCTGTGATCGAGGGACACTCTCAGCACTTTGACAGAAAATATATTCATCAACATTCAAAGACAACTTATTCTTTGGAGCAACAACAGATGCAGAATGACACATCGGCATCCAAAACGCCTCATCAGACACAGTGATACTCACTGCATCACACCAGCGGCTGCAGAAAGCAGAACACTGTTATGATCAACTCTTCAGTTCCTTTTGAGACATTTTGACCTGACGATGGCGCTATATGAAAAAGTTATGGGAAACATCATAGTGATTGCAACTTATTCTCAAGCGGACATTAACTTTTGCACCAAATTTTATGGAAGTCCATCCAATAATTGGAACTTGAGGAGAACTCAGGAGATCAACAAATACTTTCATAGTTTCTTTATAAAGTACTTACTTAATATTTAAATTCTCCTAAATGACTACGAAGAAATGTCACATCCTGGTTGCAATGACTGATAATATACAGTGTGTACACAGAAAACAGATTGGGAACAAGAGGAAATCAACAGCTGCTACAGCTCCATACCCAAAGCAGAGACAGTCTAGGTCCCGGCTCAAAAGAATTCTTTATTCTTTGTATTGCTGGTGAAAAGTTCATGTCCATAAACAAAAAGGTAGCGTTAAACACAGAACAAACACAATAATTGCAGCACCTTTCAGTAGAAAACACTCCCCTGTGTGTTCATCTCTCACAGACTAATCCCTGGAACTCTTTAATTCAATCCACAGGATTAGCAGGCAACTGTACGAGACACAACTAACTATATACATAAACCAGTTAAACATATTCATGCAGAGCCAATCAATGAGATATGATGGAGAAAGCAGGCAGCTGGACTCAGGGTCCATGAGCAGCGATCAATGTGACCAGACTGAAAATCCGGACAATCCCAAACAAATCCGGGGCCACCGTGTCTCTGAGGTTGGCTGCCTCAGGCGATAATAAGCCCAGGATTACACAGGATATAAGCGTGCAAACTGCAAGTGCAAGTTGGATGAGCCAATTATTTCTCCTCTACTCACACTGACAATGAGCCTGCAGCTTCCAGCATGGCTGACCTTCCAGGAATTCTAGAAATATCGTCTGACAAGGGTCCCTCTAATAAGAACAGACCAGCCGGGGATCGCCACCTCCACAGAGATGGAAAAGAATTTGCACATATGTGTTGTACGGGACTCTTTATATTTTCAGGTGGGGAGGGCCTTGATTGTGGCTCCACCCACTGTCAATGTGACTCTGCACAGGGCTGGCTGGTAGCCAGACCTGCTACTAGTAAATTGTCTATTTCTGGAAGCAGATATGTGAAGGGATAGTGAGGGTTAATATAGAAGAGAAACACAATGCAACCACTCTTTCATTGACCCTCACAATACTGCAATACTGGAAATCTGTGATGAGGTGAACCTGCAGAGGATTAATCTGTTGCTACAGAGAATGAGAAGCCATATATCTTTTCCACTGGGAGAGATACTATAAATCCCTCAGAGAGGCATCATATCCCAGTGATCTCTATCCCTTCTCATCACTGATAGGAACCTGTGGTCAGGTGGCAGGCAGGCTGCTAGGTCAGTCCTGATGCACAGAGTCTGGTGATGACTGCAGCTTACCATCATCTAGCAGACTAATTCAGTATCCACAGTGAGCTGAGCCAGAAAACAAGCCAAGCTTTAACTATTCATCACAGACTCAACAATACAAATGTATACAACATGAGCAAATGCTGAATTAAGTCCATAAGCACAGAGTACCTTTTTTTAAATCGTTTTTAAGGTGTGTGTGTGTGTGTGTGTGTGTGTGTGTGTGTGTGTGTGTGTGTGTGTGTGTGTGTGTGTGTGTGTGTGTGTGTGTGTGTGTGTGTGTGTGTGTGTGTGTGCTGCCCCTGTCTAATATGGCAGCAGAGAGGTGGACTCTACAAGACCTCTCTGAGGGTCACCTGTAGTATCTGCTACTAAGATGTTAACAGTGAGTCCCGTAGTGCCACAGATCAGACTGGTTCCATCACATACTCCAACACCCTGTTGCTGCATGGTGGTTCGTCTCTTCTTGGACCACTGTCAGCAGGTAGGCCATTTCACAGACGAACATAGTTTGATGATCTTTATCAAAGTTGCTCCGGTCTTTAAGCCTGATCATTTTTCTTGCATCCAACAGGTCGACTACGAGCCATTGTGACTTTTTTCGTGAGCAGTCATGATGTCATATTTGTTCTCTACTCTAAAGTTTTTATTACGAGACCTTTTCAGTCTCACTGCTCAAATGCAATATCCGACAGTACTGGCAGTAATGTCCCTGAAGGTGTATTCATATGTTCAAAGTGACAACTCCAATCTTTAAAGCAAATAACAAACGATGTGGCAACAGACTCTCACTGCAGAGACAGACCCTAAAGTGATGGACTGAGATATCGACACTGGCATTCATAGATCCGAGTAATCCAAAACTGCAGACTCACATTCAACAGAAGTTTATAGTAAACAATAAATATTTTTTTCAGTAAACTCCAAATACATATTTACAGTCTGATATTTCTTTATTAAAGAAAGACAATATTTATATGCTTATATCACGATTGGCTAGCAAGTAAACTGTAAACACATGCAGAGTATTCATACGTTTTTTTTACTTGCTTAGCCTGCAGGAAGTGCTGTGCAGGAATGATATGCCAGGTTTTGCCTCAACTAAATAAGGTTAGGTTTAGGAAAAGATCATGGTTTGAGTTAAGGAAATGTTTTCTATATGGTTGACTCTAATTTTTAGCCGTTTTCAAAGACATCTTGCCCTCTTTTAACAGAGGGACAATAGAAAAAAGCTTTTGAGTTGAATATGACGCAGTCGCAATTAGATTAGGTTTAGGCAACTAAACTACTTGATTTGGTTTGGGAAAAGATCATGGTTTCACGTAAGTATTGGTATGTAATTAATTTACATACGTTACTTAAAAGAAATCCACTTCAACTTTTGCTTACAAACAAATTCCAACGCCGGCCTCACGGGTGAAACTCCTGTTCTTTTTCCAACCAACCACCAACGATCTCCTCCTTATGCAGACTTTATCATCTTTGTACTTTGTCACATGAACTCCGTAACATGACCTCCTTCCCCATGTCATATATGTGTGATATGTGTGTACTTTTCATGCCTAGGTGTGGCAAATCGTGACACTGACACGGTATTCTCTAGTGGAGGATATTCTAAAATGATAGTCTGACATACCGGATGTACACTGTTGTTATGAATATGCCAGTGGGCGACAATTTCATTCGATACTCTCTTTCCCTTCTGCTATGTGTGTGTTACTGTTTCCAAATCCCGGTCGCTACGGGAAACAACAACAGCAACCTTCAAGCGAGTAGGCTACGCTTAAAATGGCAAGTCTTAACGAAGATTTGGATCATGCAGTAAGGCAGGTCTGTTGGATTTTTAGGTGTTTGAGGGGGTTCAGGCATTTTAACACCATGGCTCGCCTCCCAATGTCCAAATGTTCCACAACAACAAGTTGCTCCTAAAACTGTTTTGCAGTGATGCAGCCTCTTCGTTCTCCAGTGCTGAGTGAGACTGCTTCGATGATCTACAGCGGTGCAACCCAGGTGTTTTCTTCATACAGCCGCGGGTGTTTTACCCCCACTGCGTCTTCATGCACGTGTGTGTGTGTGTGTGTGTGTGTGTGTGTGTGTGTGTGTGTGTGTGTGTGTGTGTGTGTGTGTGTGTGTGTGTGTGTGTGTGTGTGTGTGTGTGTGTGTGTGTGTGTTTATGGCCTAACAAGTGTGGTCTGACTGTGAGAGCGTGTATGCGAAGCCATGCAGGTGAAGATTATAGTGAAGGTGTCTAAAACGGAAACATGACCAACATTCACGCCCCCGACTGTGGATAATAATCTAATGAGCACTTTTTTTCTGCACAATTAGGTAGGTAGGTATATACTTTATTACACTTAAAGTGCTGTGGCCAGTTACAGTCATTTCCTCCTGTGAATGGTTTGACCCTTAAAGTTAGCCACATATCATCATCACTGTGTTCTCTGCCGGCTGAAGTCAGCTCCTTCCTGAGTCGTCACTGCAAGACACGAGGCTTTCCTCGAGCTAATCTGTCTCTTGCAGCATTTCAAACATTAAACAAATGTTATCTCCTTGGAACAGGTTCCTCAATGTGAATCTGGTGGTTAAAAAACAAACAAACAAACCTAAAAAAGGCTCGCAGAAACAACATCAGACGTGTGATTGTGTTTTCTGTCTGTGGAAAGTTCACACGCAGAGGACAAGACCGACATCGCTGCGAGCAGGCTGCTGGTATCAGAGAGGGAGCGACTGTTTAGCCCAGCGGTCCTCTGATGACTCATCTTAATAATGTTTCTCCTTGACGACAGACGATCTTTACTGACATTATTTGCAGCTCATTTGACTTAAAAATGTCATTTACACTTTTTTATTCGATACTGTATTATATTTGAAGCTTTGTGTGACACAGTTTTTAATGTGCTAAAAGTTGACAAATCAAAGGTCTTTGATACTTACATCATTTTAACTCCAGAGCGGCAACAGCTGGCTGATTAATTGATTAGATGGAAAAAGTGTAAATAATTAATAGTTTGAGTTTTTTTAAGCAAACATGCCAAAAGATGTTGAGAGCCTCTGAAAATGCAGATTTAATCTGTTATTTCATTGTAAACAGAACGTCTTTGGATTTGTTGTTGTTGTTTGGACATTTTAAAGTCATTTAAAAATATACCTTTGACCCAAAAAAAGCTGCACCGGATGTTTTTTTTATTATTATTTCCGAAATGATTGCTCACTAATCGATTGATAAATGAATATTTTCCTGATAACAAAAAATGGACTGGCAATCTCACACAAAACACCCAATTTCTCCATTTTAGAAGATGTATTTCTACATGTATTGACAGAAATTGGTGACTAATGTTAGAAGCTTATTTTCAGCCCTGGGATGCCGGTCGTGTTCTTCTTCCCACAGCATGAGGGCCAGTTTATTCTTAAGAAATAGAAGAATTGCAGCCCTCCGAGCTGTGAGCCTCTTTCTCCCTTCATCAGTAATGGTAGCGGCAGCGCTGAAGAGTCTCTTATTCTCCACTCTGGTGGAAGCTACAAAGATACATTTTGATGCAGGAGCCCGGAGAGGGGAGCCGATGTTGGTCGATTCTCCAAAACTGGAATGGATTTGAGGAACGGTTTGCTCACTAAAATAGGTTGCCTTCTCAAATAGAGAGCACTGGAGCGAGCTGGTCCGGGGTCAGTTCTGCTCCTCACTCCTCCAGGGTTTCATCAAAAAGACTACCAGCTCTGCTCTTTCATGCAACGCCAACAACCACACACAGTGATATTTATAGGGGGCTACTGCAATGACACCTGAGCAGAAATAGTGAAGCAAGAAAAGCTAAGGACTGGGGGTTCTGTCAGCAGAGATCTGAGCAGAGGTTTAAGCTTCTTCTCTTTAGCTGGCACAGCTCACTGAAATCACAAGGCTTTCTTTGGAGCCAAGAGAGACAATTCCTCCCCCAGCAACGCTGTCAGTGCAAAGCAGCAGCAGCAGACAATCTGGCAGATCCTCCTCCACTGCTACTACACACATCATTTATAGACGCGGAGAAGGCAAAACTTTGTTATATATGAATTTTTTTATTTTATGTCACAGCACAAGGAGGACTGAGGAAACACTTAGCTGTTACATCCGGTGGAATAAATTATCTCCAAGACAAACATAGCACGACAGAGCAAGGTGGAGAGATCGACAAACTTATTACGATTGATCCTTAGGGGGGAGACTAACGTTTGAAACTACTTTCAATCAATCCAATGGTTGATGAGCTATTTCACCCCAAACCATATATATCAGCCTGCTGGTGATTAATTGAGGTTCATCCTCTGGGGGCCATGAATGTCTCAACAAAATAGATTTCTGTCTGCATCAAACTGGTGGACTGACAGCTGCAGTGTTGTCCCTCGAGGGCCCCCACTGCAGGCACGGTTAATAATGACCAGAAAGAAAATGCAGTACTTAAGTAAATGCAACAACTTCACATCAGATTATTACAACTGTAAGACAGAAGGCATCTGCACCTTGAGTGTAAATATACTGTGGTATTTTCCTAGTATCAGCACGTGCTGCAAAGTAAACACCAGCTACATGGACGTGGAGCGAATCCATGTCTTTTTCTGTATGTGGAGGAAAGAGCAGCCAAACACACACACACACCTGGTCCAAGTAGGAAAACTATCCACACAAACCCAAGTCCACCCATGTATCACTTGAATCAGATTTAAACAAAACACAAAAAATACCATCTGTTAATGCAAATCTCATTACTACTATCACATAGCTGTCACATGTGGGTTGGGTGGCAAACTACAGAAGCCTCTGTGAGTGTGTGGGCATTCACTCCAAATCACACAGAAATGCATTTACTATTTTTGTATCATTTAAGCTTAAATCCATTTCTTTTTCCTCAGGAAGGAAATGAAATGGTGTTGTAGTGTAGAACAGGTGGCCGACCCGGAGAGGTAGGCAGGGCCTCGGCTGTCTGTAGCATACCCAAAGGAGTACGCTGGGATAAGTCGCCACGGAGGAGATGCTGGTGTCAGGGTTTGTGGAAGAGTTTTGGAAAGAACGCAGACGAGAGTCTCTGGAGGTCAGAAACAAACTCAACCAGCCATTCATAATTTCAGTTAGCTCTGTGGCCATATGGAAATAACAGCAGAACTCTGGGTACGTGCGGTAGAATCACATCTGAAGATAGCAGGACATGAGTAGAAGTAGAATTTAGAGATTTAACAGCTACATGTCTTTTTCAAGGGACTGATGGGTATTCTGTGTCACTTTGGCTGACAAATCTTCAGGCTTACGATGCTGTTAATATTGTCTTTTAACAAGTGATTCCATAATGAATTACCAAGCTAAAAACATTGTTTAAAGAAAATACAGATTTCTTGGGAGTCAGACTACCGACTCAAACCTTTCAGGCAGGTCTGAGACCTCAAAACAACGGAAACGTCTTAATCAATACTTGATCGTCTTGGATTTCATTTTTATCTTCCTCCAGCTTCGACGTGTTCTTCCACTAAACGTGTTCTGATGAAAGACATTAACTGGTGCAGGTTTCCGGCAGGCGTCTCGTGCCTGCTGGTGTCTCTCATACACAGACTAATGAGAACGGGGGGGAAGTGCAACTGGGGTGGAGTGCCGGCTAGCACTTGGATTAGGTTAACTGAGAGATCTGAGAACCCCCCCCAGAGTCCTTACTGGTCGTGCTTTGAATAATGAAGGCTAATATGCAGATGTGACTGTGCACCTGCCACAGAATGAACTAATGAGGACGTGTAACTGTATTAATGCATTCATCTTCTCCAAACACCTATAAACACTTGAGACACAGTTAGTTTTACAATTATGTTTCTTTTAAGGTCATTGGCATTTAAAATTAGACGTGGTAATAGTTAAAGGTAACCTTCAGCCACAGCAGGATGCCCGTTTCACTGCGCCTTCACAGCCTTTGTTGTGAATTCAAAAGCTGTGACTTTTCACATGCTAATGTCAGCTAATGTCACTCAAAATCAGGAGTCAAGAAATGGATGGAAAAGTCAAGGGATATATGGAAAGCCAGGGGATTGATCCTCTGGGGTCCATCAATCCATCTAGCAGATGTTGAGATATTTCACAGGTTAAAAGTGAATATTATGTCCTGCTGATGATGCTGAAGGTGTGTCAGGGCATCAGGATTCATTGCCGTTCACTGACAAACCGGCACTACCATTTATAGAGCCATTTTAGGATGCAAATCCTTTTTAATATTGCAGTATTTTTTGCAAAATTCCCATTTTTACTTTACCGTTTACTGACTTATTAACAGTCAACACAGTCCAAGGTCAGAAAATCATAGTACAGTTGAATAACTAGGCAACAACATCTCATGAGATGCACGATGCAACTTTTTTCTGCTTGTCTGATCATGTGAGAGTGACAAGCCCTCCATATCAGTCTTCTCTCACTCCAGCCAATAAAAAAAAAGAAAAAAAGATAGATAGCAAAGTGGCTGAGCTGCAACTATAGAGTTCATGCATTATCAGGCAACATGAAATGTGTGAACTCAACCCCCTGCCAGTCAAACCAATCCCTCCTACCTGCTCTGTGTGTGTCCTGGCTTCTCTGTGTCTGAAATAAAAGACTGTCAAAACCCTCTTTCAACACCAGAATCATAATATATTGGTATTCTCGTTTTATTATGTATTTATAGTATTGTGGTATCAGAACAGAGGAAGTTCTCCGATTATGCATTCAAATCAGCATTGATATAATATTTTTTTGTGTAGCCTAAAGTAGAAATGATTTAACACCATGTGTAACTTTGCACCGACAACAGCCTATTTAATCTGCTCTATGTATCTACATCACATGCTTCATTTATGCTCTGAGATGTGGTGTTGTATAAGTGAGGACATCTTTTGAGTTGACTGACATGAAAACCTCTTAAGATGTAAACATCAGTGCACAGACTTAGTCTACAGTAGCGGTACCGACCAGTTATAGTGTGCATTTTCCTTCCTAAATGAGCCAATAGGAAGCAGTGGATTAGTCATTAGTGAAATGATACGTGTGCGTGTTCATCTAACAGTAATATCACAAAAACTAGGTGGAAATAAGAGTTAGAATTTGCACAGTTTGGAAATTAATACTGATTTATTTCTTTTTTTGTCATCTTTAATCATCAATATTTAATCTGAACAAGTATAGGCTGTTTTTTAGTGGGTAATTTCTAGATTGTACAGGTTACACGACGAAATAAAATCTAAAAGAAATCAACAAGAATAACTACTGCATGTGTTGCTTAGGTGAAGGCTTGATTTGTGTCCATATGGACACAATTTATGAGCTGCATGCTGCCTCAGAGCATGGATGCAAGAAAGAGCTGGTGAGAGACAGACAAACAGGACAAGGCTGTTTTTCAGGGGGCACTTCAGCAGTTTAGGATCGCACCTGTTAGGGAGACAGACGAACAAGACAAAGAGCTTAAAGACACGCTAATATCTCTGTACTAAATTTAGTTAAATGCTAACGTGTTGACAATGCAGATAAAGCAGATATGATGTTCACCATTTTCACCATCACATTTGAGCATATTGGCAAGTTCACATTTTTCTATTAATAATAAATTGAAATTATTTTTGGCAGCTTTGAAAAATCGATGGATGTGGCAGAAGAATTTCAACAAGTACAACCATTAGCACCCTTGACCTCATTTTCCTCTGCGCTTTAGCTCTGCCAGGCTGTAACCATGGCAACTCTCTAAAACATACACACCAGCAAATGAAACATGTTCACATAGCCAAACATAAATATGTCTTCAATGACAGTCATCTGTCTTTACCGAGCCAGTGAGCTCTTGTCCTTTTTTGTCCAATTTTTGCAGATTTAACAAAAAGTGATTTTTGTAAAACGTACCTACAGCAACTTTAAGATAAATGTCTGAACAAAATGTCAGTCCATCTGATGATTGTTAAGAAATCTAATTTTCAAATCAAAGTGGCGGACCAAGTGACGGACTAACATCGCCGTGCTTGGAGCCTCATTGCTAATATGGTAAAAAAAAATTTTTTTTAAAAATCAATAGTCCACACCGAATAGATTTGCATTCATTATTATTTGTGTGTTTTAAGCTGCTTTGTAACAGACTTTCTGTTACATATAGAGTTGCAACGATGAAATGATTAATCAATTAGTTGATCAACAGAAAAATCATCTGCAACTATTTAGATAAGAATTTTTGATAATGATTCTTTGATGTTTTTATATCTTTAAAGCAAAATACCCAAAATTTAGTCGCTCCATCTTCTCAAAAGTGGTGATTTGATGCTTTTGCTTCACTAAACTGAATATCTTTGTTTTGCACTGATAATCAGACAAAACAAGAAGTGTGAATTATCAATTAATCAAGATGATCATGATGATGATCATAATGAAGATAACCATTAGCTGCAGCCCTAGTTTTGTTTGTGATTCCAAGTCCAAGGTGAAATAACCCCAGTGACATCACTATGACATCACCAGGGTTATTTTCCCTGACCTTAGAAAGCTTCGCCCAGAACTGTTTTTACAGGCTGAGTAGTAATCAACAAGTTAACTGGCCATGACGTGTAAAATGGTGAAATGTGCCTGGAATAAGATGACGGGCAGGTTTTGTTTCTTTAAATGATGAGGACTGGAAACAGACAATGAGCTGCAGACTGAAGCAAGGTGTGAAAACACAGTACAAACAACAGCTTAAGTCAGATGTAATTGTGCCCCTTTACCAAGTGACTGTAATACATCAAACAGCACAGCACACCCTTCACACATAATGAAATTCTCTTTATTTCTACAGCTCACACATTCCTGTTAACCTGCTTTCTGTCGGTCCTTCCAGCCCTGATGGAGAGCCTGCCTGGTAACTCGGCGTGAATCCATGACAGGAGAGCAAACACAGAGAGCTTCCAGGAATCGGAGGCCGATTCCACCGAGGAGGCGACGGATGCTTTGCTAACAGTACCAACAGAAACACTCCATTAAGTACAGCTGCATGAGAGCCTGAGACATCAAATAAGGTGCTGTTCGCTGTGGATACAACAGGCCTGAACGTCACAACACTCCACACTGGAAAACCTGCTGAAGTTGCTGTCTCCCGTCTCTGGGGGGGGGAACTACTCTCTGAAAGTGTACATGCTGCTCTCCAGCAGACTGAGTTTTTTCAAAATGATCATGAAGGTTAATGTCTCTAAAAAACAACAACAATTGCACTTGTCCCTGTTTTGCTTCCTTTGACTATCAAAGCATCAAATCCCACCAACGCTTCCCGACTCTGGGTCAAGGTCAGGCACGGATTTCCATTTTCATCCCGTTTGAGTGCCTGTAAATTTATCTTAGCGGCTGGCCTCACACACACACAGACGGACGGACATGCATGCACACACACACACACACACACACACGTTTGTACAGCTGTCTTTGTGAGGACATTCATTGACATAATGAATTCCCTAAGCCCTTTACTCTAACCTTAACCATAAGTACCAAACTCCCAAACCTTACACTGACCCTAAACGCTAACTTTGACCCTCAAGCAGCCCTTTAAAGGGGTGGACGAAAGTGAGCACCAGCCAAAATACCCTCATTCCCATAGATCGTTTGCACATTTAAACACACACACACACACGCACGCGCACACACACACACACACACACACACACACACACACACACACACACACACACACACACACACACACACACACACACACACACACACACACAGAGCTGTAGAGGTGATGATCACTCTACAGATCAAATCAAACAAATGTAAGAGTCTCCTGCTTTAACTTCATCAAAGAAAGGCTCTTCCAGCCCCTTGCTCTACAGAGACTTGATGATCACCATCAACTGATGTGATGCCTGAAAATAGAAAATGAGCTGCAGCCGTGTGGACCAACCAGCACAGAGCGGTCCGAGGGCAGAGACCCTCCCTGCATATCCTCTCAGTCTCAGAGTGGAGCTGTGCTTGACATAATATGGCCGAATGATGTTCTGGCCTGCATGTAGAACTGTTTAGGACATTTACTAAAGACTGTAATGTTGTAATGACATTGTAAACGCAGGCAAACACACAATGCTGATTTCTTTCACTCCCAGCCTTGTGCAAGTGATTTCCCAGAGGATCTGGAGGAGCTCGGAGCTGTTGATATGTCCTCTTTTTGAGTAGCCGTGCTCTAATATGGTTAGTAAAGCCCATGTTGAAAGGGGGTTAAAGCTGTAGTCACATTCAGTAAAAAAAAAATTTAAAAAAGGGAAACCAAGGAGACACATGCAACAATAAATTAAAATCACTTAATAAACCTTTTTTTTTTCACCTGAAAAATCCAACCAGATAAAAAAAAAATCCAAACTAAACACACAGCTAGTGGTGATGTACTGTGCATTTCCAGCCACATTTTTCTGTCTGTTTTTCTTCTCTGTACATACAATTGGCCAAACCACAATTTTGCACCAAGAGATAGCAACTGTGCACATCCCCAAAAGGACAAAAGGCAAGGCAGTCATTTTGCTGCTGGTTTGTTCAGATTGGAGAACCATTTAATCTTCATCTCAGTCCCCACATGAGTCTCCCAATCCCGTTTCTGTCATTTAATGCTCCTAAAGGTGAATGCAAAACGTTAAATGAGGCCACATAAGCGAGGTCAAACTGCTCGGCATGATGCTCACACTTACTGTACATCAGCACTGTTGCAACGTAGCCTCCGGCCAACTCGGCTCAACTCATTTTAAATATTGACCCTTGGGGATTTAACTCATTACGCCCGCAAGCCCAAATGGAAACTGGTTCTCTGCCTGCTGAGCAAACCCTTCACCTCACTCTGATAGTGCTTCAGTTAGGTTAAGTACGAAAGCACCAATGTTTCAGTCATTCGCTGCGTGTCATTCATGCTCTCGCTGATAGTTTTTTCAGGAGTCAATTCATTATGAAGTCATGCTTCAAGTGACTTCAAAAGGAACACTTCCACTGTGCGCCTCATAAAGGAGGGATTAAACAACATGTGAACAGGCTAAAATGAGCATCACTTCAGGTGGACATGGAGCCTTGGCGTCGTTTTAAGTCGCTGCCGAGGGATGAAAGCCATCTAACAAATACTATTTAAACACAGACAATCTGAGAGGCTTTCATGGCATCAGTTCTTTGAATACAAACTATCAGCTGCACACTACAGTCATACTGTCAATGCAGATAGGTCAACGTTACACTAGGGGGCTTAATAAGCATTTGGGCCACAAACATCGGCACTATTAAATATTTAAATGTTTTCTCTAAAAATTTTAAATAAGAAAATACAGATAAATGCTCATTTTATTTATCAGAAAACAAAGAATTCCCATTTCATGCTTATTTGGACCAACTAACTGTCTAAAATGGAAATATATCAATTACAACATTTAGAGTAACAGTAGAAAAAGCTGCTACATATTTGAGATGCTGGGCCCAGTAAAAAAAAATTAAATTAAAAAAAAAAAAAAGTTCCTTTATAAGTGACTTCAGTGTTTAATCGATTATTACAAGTGTTCATTTTGAGGATGAATCCTGCTGACTGACGAATCAGCTAAATATTTCAGCACTGCTTCTCATAACAGGCACCCTGAAATACATGAATACATACTCACGCCCTTACGGGTCCAAGGAGAAAACCTGTAATCAAACCTGACATCTCAACTGGATTATATCATAGATAAAGTTATGGGGGACCACGGGTCGAACTGAGAGATCACTGGCGGGACCCCGGACCAGAGTTTGTAAAGAACTACAGTTAAATTCCTAGCAGTACTGTGTCGGGTATGAGGCAGCATCCTCTCTGCCAGGTGTGTGACACAGATCAGAGGCACATCATGCATGCAGCAGTTTAACGGTGCAAAGTGGTGAACATCCAACAAACTGCAGATCCAATCAGCCTGTGTGCCGACCCAGCTATTCACTGAACATCAATAAAACACGGCCGGGAAGCACGTGCACTGACATCCAGCTGCATTGCACAACATCAAACCCGGCTTTACTTCCCCCCCCCCCCCCTTATCTGCACAGCGACGACTGATCCCTGCGACGGGGAATAACATGATCTTAAAAGTTTCACTCACCCAAGCGAGCGCGCGGGCGTGCTCGAGCCCCTTTGAAGCGTTCCAGTCACAGGGATCCGGAGGGATGTCCCGTTTGGACCCACGGTGCCTGTTTGATTCACTCTGATCGCAGCCGATTGTTCCCGCGGACTAACAGGCACGCATCAGCACGCGCTCCTCTGCTAGGTGTGCGGCAGGATCATCGGCTGACCTGAGTCGAGTCCCATGTTTCACACCCTCTCTTCCGGAAAACACGGCCAGCCCAGCCTACACACTCCCCTCCGCTGTGTACGTTGAAGCCGCGGAGTGAAGACACCCAGCGGCAGGACGCGCGCGCGCGCGCGCGCGCACACACACACACACACACACACACACACTGTCCCACAGTTCCGCGCTGCTGTTGTTGCACCACTGCAACGTGCCGCCAGCAGCGACCGGGCTGCCCACAAACACTTTGACACACTGACTGCTTTGTTGCGCGTCGACAGCACACGGAGCCTCCAACTTTTATTATTTGGCAAGGAATGAATCTATGGGTCCTAAGATCCGCCCTGTTCCTGCAGCATGACAGCGCACCGAGCCTTTGTTCACTGGGAGCTGTCATATAGCACAACTTCTGATTCACATCATAAAATACAGCACTACACGTTCAAAGAATTCAACTGAAGGGTTTATAATGTGGAATGTCCCGCTGCTCCTCCATTAATGACTGGACAGTATTTAGAGTGAGCAGCGCCTCTCGTGGACATTTTCCTGCTTCATTTCCCAAATGACAAAATTCCAATGAAGGTCTGAGTAATTAGTGAAGATTAGCGGAGCGAGCAGAGCAACAGTCCAATTACTGACCCTCTACTGCAGTCTCCTCAACATATTGAAGGCAATACATTCATCTCATGGCCATTACATTATTTCTCTGGCACTTACCACACGTTGTATTTTTAGTTTAATTTATTTAAATAGATAATTCATTGCTCATTTTAAAATGGGATTTTGGGGGATAACGTTTCTGGTAGTTTGGACAGAAAACCAAGAAGAATTAGACACACCCTTTATTTATTGTTGTTTGAGTTTTTATTTTGTATTGTTGTTGACCTTTGGTTTGGTATTAGTATGACTGCATTCACAATGCAAACCCAAACCCGTGTGGTTTACCCTTAGAGGGACTCGCTCTCCGTGAACCGTGTGGATTACCTTGGCCGGGGCTGGAAGCTGCATCCTCATGAGGTCGTTTCCTGCTCTGAAGCTGTGTTCGTAGACCGCTGGACTATCTTCAGCGCTGAAAGACGAGTCCCGGCAGGGAAAGTGTTTCTGAGTTCACTCAGAGCTTTCCAGTGACTCAACCAACAGTCTGGTTAACTCAACAGGTACAAGATTCTACTTCACCAAGGTTTCTATTAATGGTTCAAATTCCACCTTGGCCTGTTGATGGTGATTCAACTTTTAGTGAAGCTGAAAGGTTTGGAGAAATTAAAAAAGCTTTGCATACACTACACATTACAGGAAGATATTTAATATCACTGCGGCACAGCCCTTGAAAACACATATATCTACTATCCAAAGAATGTCTGCTGCAATTTTGGTTGCATTTGAATGAATATTTGTGGACGGTGGAGTTATAGGTTGCAGTGAGCCAAAGATTTGTCACAATGAAGACAACATTCTGGGAAGATCGGTGGTGCAGTGGTTAGCACTGTTGCCGCTTGATAAGAAGGTTTGGGGTTCGATCCCCAGAGGAGAGAGGCGTGTAACGAGTTTTTGAATATGATAAAGCCTCCAAAAATCCAGTTGTTTACAGAGAATAATAACACATTATAAATCCTTGAATAACAATAAGGCTTTTGCACCATCTATGCTCGGGCCCTAATAATATTCCATCACACAAAACATACTTTTAAAAAATGAATGAAAACAAAGAAATTATTAAAACAACAACAAATTAATGATCTAAAACGATCTAAGAGAAAAAAAAAGAAGCTTCTAATGGTGAACAGTTTATCTTTAACCAAATGTTCATTTTTGCATGGATAGTTGAACAGTCCTTAAATGGCTTTTGTGAATTAGTGCAGCACAATGAAATGTATATTTGGCATGCAAATAACAAAATTATACCACTTTTATTGTAAGATAAATTAGAATATGGATTTTGCGCTATAGTAGTGGTGGTGGTACACTAGACTGCATTGTACTGAAATGTGTGCCTAAAATTTTGGCCTCTCCATTAACGTACATTAGGGGACAAAATATATCTTTGTAAAAGTATCATTTCTTGTCAGAATTGTTGCCCTACAATATAAAAAAAAATGCTCAGTGAGTGTATAATTATGGTTGCAAAGAAACATCATGGTTAACACATTTGGACCTATAAAAAACACATCCTTTTGTCCTCTATCTCCATCTTCTTCTAAGACGTTTTGTCACATTTGGAAGTTTATATCCACAAAATTATCAAAAATGATACAGACAACAAACAGAAAGGACAACCTAACACTCAAATAACTGTGCATGAGTGGAGTGAATTCACATTGAAGTTACTTCAGCTTGGAGTCTGTCTTATATAATCAAACACACCCTCTCTGTCCAAATCATTCAACCGCAAGTACTGTTAACAAATCTGAACATTTGCAACACACTGTA
Organism: Brachyistius frenatus; assembly: GCF_029030835.1. Lineage (NCBI taxonomy): Eukaryota > Metazoa > Chordata > Actinopteri > Embiotocidae > Brachyistius > Brachyistius frenatus. The sequence goes on along the minus strand of NW_027210633.1, from coordinate 3,711,550 downwards.
TCACCAGACTTTTAAAGGGCTCATTAAAGTGCTTCCTCAAGCACCTCCAGTTTGGGTCCATTGATCGTAGCCACAGATAACTCCATAATCAATATATCTACCCACTGAGGGCACCACACTGACACAACCAAAGTGGAGCTTTCCATCTCATTTGCTATCAGGCATTTTGCTGCAGTGGATCCATAATTTCCTCTGAAACATAAGCTCATGTTAGAGTCATCATTTAATACTTGAGAGGGAACCGTGTAAGAATCCATTTTCACAAACCTGCTCCCAAAATTTTTCAACAGATCACATCAAATCACAGGACAGTCCCTCGCTGATTATAATCAGGAGGCGCTGCCAGCTTCATCAAGAATATTTTCCTCATAAAGAAAGAGTCAAAACAACAGTTTGATAATTCATAAATGGTCATTATTATTAAATAAAGTCTACATGTGTCTTTAGTTTTACCTGTAATTTGTTAAACAAACTTGTGAGACGATGTGTAGTCTGTTGAATGTCACACAGCTGACATGGAGCTGAAGATAGAGGAAGAAAGAGTGAGCTGGGAAGTCCCTCACTGACACAACACTGAGTGAACTTTAACCAGCATTGGTTGTTTTGAACTTTAATAGACATAACTGCACATAATCAGCAAAAATATAGTGACATTTTTAGTGTAAATTAAGCTGGAGATTAGAAGATACCAATATGCAACAATATAGGGTCTATGTGGCCATTCATTATGTCTCCCTAAGTTATATTTAATATTTAAAGGGGATCCTATCTTATCACTCAGACCCGCACTTATAGCATTATCAGTCCAATTCTAATTATCGTGCTCCAACTGAACATTAGTTTGCATGGTCAAACTGGTGAATCTCTATTTTTATAATACACTGTCTGTTTCAGAGGAATCAGGTGAGCAGTTTCTCTATACCTCACATCACACTGCAGAGCTGCCCGGTTATTTACACAGACAGTAGTCTTCTATTGTTTGATGTTGAGCTGCTCCAGTGGTGCGATACATGGTGGAGACTGGGTTCAGACACAAATCAAACCACCATCTCACTGCTGACAGATCCAGATCCACAGTGTCTGATATGGGTTTAAAAAAAATCTCAAAAGCACATTTACTTTGTTTCCTTCATAAAACAAAACTCAATATATTGAACCACAGCTGGCTTCCACATGTGGGTGATCATCATGTGTTGAAACTCAGATTTGAGAGAGGAACATTCTTGCTTCAGCAGATGAATGTCAGACTTTGGACATCCATCATTGTGAACAATGAAATATCCAAGTGGAGAAACAAAAGGCTGAACGCATGTTTGAGTGGAGTGGGACTTTAAAGATGTATTTGCTGAATTTAAAAGGAGTCAAACTGATGTCAATTTGATGTGTGGACATTTACTGCAGTCTCCTATCAACATTGTATTTCTCTCTTTGCCATAGTTTGGCATTTTAAAGTGAATGTTCTGAAAAATGGTGGTGAGTCCACAGTTAAATTCCATTATCATGAATAAAAGTCTATGGACACCATCACTGTACCACTTAAAACAAACATTTCTGTTCATATCTCTAACAGATTACACACAAAGACCACATGTCACCTGACCGTGTGTTTTTTCACACCAGCGAGTATGTCTGAGCTGTATAACAGCAGTGATGGATCGCTGAGGAGAGATGACACACTGTGATAACTGAGGGCAGACCATAAACTGTACACATGACAATTGATGACTGTGGCATGTGTTTAAAACATCCACACCCCACATGAATACGGATTACATGTCGGTACTTTAACTCATGCAGGCCGTTGTCAACATGAGTGGCACGGAAATCCTCTTTTCATCATCCCACTTATGAATACTCTAATTCCATAATAATTGAGATGATGTAATGAAAAAACATTGTTATTTTCTTCCTCATATCAGAAGGATTTTTCATAATCTAATCTACTTAAACTGAACCAACTGCACTGTAAAAATCCTTCTTTGTGTGTTGCTGCACTGAAAATGTTCTGATAAAAATGTGGGTAAAAGTACAACGAGGAAATTGAAAGAAGTATCAAAAGCAATAAATCCAGAAAAATTATCCATTTGACTGTGATACTATGTAATTATTAGGTTTTTATTATCTATCCATTTATATCTGAACATCATCTTAATGCTATAGTTTGATGAGGTGGAGCATCGTTTTGCTTCTTTGTGATCACTTACTCTATTGTTTTGTATGTTTAAAGAGAAACTGCATTTTTAGCTATCTCACATATTAATACAGTTAATTATCTATTAATGGTTTGGTTTTATGATGGGTTTAAGAACACAGTGCTGGACCAAGAGTATCCTCTATTTCCTAAAACATAGACTAAAGCAGTGTTTGCAAAATCTTTTTTATTTGCAAAGTAACAGGGATTTCAGTTGTAGAGGGAAGTAAAAAGACATGTTTCCTTTTGAATGTAAAGAAATGAAGTGGCATGAAAAGATGGTAAATTAAAGCACAAAGAGTAGAAATTTTGTCTCCCACTTGTACCAGTAAGAATGGTTACAAAAACACTGTCAACAGTGCCATAGGCTCCGCCCCGCATGGCCTAATCCACAGCTACTGTTGGAGCTGTAAAACGTCACAACCGCCGAGATTGTACCAGATTGAAAAACTCGGTATACAGTACTGTAAAATACTCATTCTGGTAGTGGGAGGTTTAATCAGAATTGTGTGAACTTGTCTGGCAAAGGCTTGAACATAACAGACTCACATCTATATGTACAAGTCCTGCACTGTAGCTTTAAGTATTTAAATGAGTTACATTTCACCCCTGGCTCTCAGCTACTGCCTGCTGTAAACACTGCTCTGTGCTCTGGACTACTTATCAGCTCTGACACTGCAGTCACTGGTGGACACATGTCAAAGCCTTAAAGAGCGCTTCCCCTTCCCTGAAGCAGATGTGGAGGAAGTTCATGGCAAGTTCATTTGGTTTCTTGGCAACAGCTTCAGCCTCCCGGCACAACACAGTCTGACACCATGGGATAAGGAGCAGAGTGTCCTCCTTCACAGCATAGTCACCCCACAAGTCTTCTCCAGCCTTTTCTGTCTCCAGGCGGTGCTTTAGAAGCGTGTACCCACAGAGGCCGCTGCACTGCGAGCAGCATCTGCTTGTTCTCGTATGAGTCGGAGTGCAAATCAGCCACTGCCCAGCCGTGTATGAGCATAACAGGACCGGTCACATGAGACTAGGTCAATGTCGGCATGCTGAGTGACCGGATCGTAATCAAAGATCTGCGGCTCCTGCTTGTGTAAGAGCTTATTTTTAATGACACCTTTAACATATATGGTCTTTAACAAAGTGTAAACAATTCGTATTTAAGAGGAGCTGGTGTCAGTTTCAGGATCACAGAGTCATCCAGAGGAAATATTATCATTTCATGCATTGCCAAAAGAGTCCGAACACAAGCAGGCTTCATGCTGACATGTATTATGAAACCTATCAGACCAATTCTACTCTAACACCTTTACTCCAATCTCAGAAAGCGTGTGGTCTTTCTATTAGTTGCGTCAAGTTTTCTCAGCTGCTATTCTTGGCCTGTGTGTTTGTGTGTCTTTCACTGGGACAGTGTCCCCGCTGACTTCCCCCCATCCTGCATCCCTATGAGGCTCAAAGTGGAAATAACAGCCTAATGCTATCTATGAGATCCTCCTGAGAGCCTTCCTTCACTCCAGGAACCTCCCCCCTCCGGAGAGCAAGAGTTTGTGTTTGTCATTCTCACGAGAGATCTGAGGAAGCATGACAAAGGACTTTGGGCTGTGTGGTAATCAGGCATATGTGTGTGTGTGTGTGTGTGTGTGTGTGTGTGTGTGTGTGTGTGTGTGTGTGTGTGTGTGTGTGTGTGTGTGTGTGTGTGTGTGTGTATTTCACAAAGAAGAGCAAAACCAAAAACCAACATATCCTTCTTGGACTGTCCTGCTGAAGTTTGATGGAGAAGCTTCATCACCTCCTCTGTTTGTACTGTCACTGTGTGAGACTGTTGGATCTTCATTACAGAACACCTGCTGGAGAATGATGTCGACATACAAAACATCCTGACACCCAGTGACCTTGCAGCTTCATACATGGTGGTAATGTGGTGCAACAGCTCCCCCTGCTGGTCTGAATTATCACCGTGATTTAGATTTTAATACTAAATTACCACTTTCTTCTAATTCTGCAGATCAACAAATGTAGAGATCATAATTAAAAAGGATTCACTTAAAGTTTGAACACAACTGCAAACTAAAAAGGATTGTTTACAGGGCATTTACATGTACAGATATTTTTCACTCACACTGAAGAGAAATCAGTTTTTGCTGTCGTGGCTCATTCACTTTGTCACAATATGAAAAGGTGCAAAACTCAGTATGATGTCACATGTAAAGAACATGCAGGTCTCCAGGTGTGATGTAGAGTTGTGTCATCTTCAGGTGTGAAAGTCTGCACAGCGAAGACAATGTGAGGTTTCATGCGGAGCAGCAGTTCACCTGACAGTGTTGATGATCTCTCTGTTCTCCGTGATAATGAGACTTGATTTCAGTGTGTCAGTGGAAAAACACACATACACGCACACGTATGTTGGTGCATCTATACTTTTGAGGTCCCTCGAAACAGCCCTTTGAATATCTGTCCCAAAGTGGGGACCAGCTGAAATGTCCTCACTGGCAAGACAAACATACAAGTATACACACATGCATATACTCACTCTCACGCTTTATTTTCTCACAAAGACAGACGTCAGTTCAGTTCCCCTCAGAGGACTTTACACTGTCTTGCATTAACTTCCTGGCGAGTTTCCCTGACCATAACTACAACTACTACTCCTGAACCTAAACTTACCCAAACCCTAAACTAAATTCAATCATTTACATTATGAGGATCTACTTTTTTGTCCTCAAAGAAGAGGCAGGTCTCCACAACATGACTGTGAAGAGATTTATGTCTCCACAGCACAGTAATACAATACAATCTAAATGAAACAAACAAATAAACTCAGATGTCCTGACATGACCGGTTCACACCGGTCACTGCCTGTGATACAAAGGCACCATTTGTCACACAAACTATTTTATCTGTTGATATTCTCTTTATGATGACTCCATTAAAAATCCCCCACAGGCATGTTCAAACATAACATCCTCCTTTGAATAATAATGTGTCTGATGTGGTTTGTCCAAAAGCCTGTTCATGTAGCAGAACTTTATGCATTTGTTTCAGAAGTCTTGAGATTCCTCAATCGAACGGTGATCAAAAAACTCAGCCCCCTTTTATATGGTACAAAACAGGACCACACATTTCCTAGGAAAATCACAATTTTGTGAACTTTACTTTACTATTGCAGCAATTTCAACATTTTCTTTTTTTTGTGTTTTTAACCTGCTTTCTTGCCTTCATCTCTCTCGAGCAGTTTAAAAGAAACACATTCACTGCGGCTATTTAGCACTTTAATGCTAAAACTCTTGCACGTTTAGTTTTTTTATTTGTGTTGGTAAGTTCTTTTTTATAGTCATTTGTAAATTCTAACATGCTCATGTTATTTAACTTCTGATATTCAAACCCATCCATTTTATTATTTTTGTGATGTGTTGTATGTCATCCTGTCTGTCCTGTTCAGCTCATCAAAGCAAATTCCTGAACTTGGCAGGCAGAACAGGTCAGCAATGAATTTGTGGTTTGCTGCAATTTCTTTTGTCTACATGTCTACAAAATACAAAAAGATGCATTTAGGAGCAACACAGTTAAATGCAACCAAACGGATCTCAGTTTATCTGACGTGTCTTATACAGAAGAGGAATAGGACTTGTAACAAATGAATTTGATTTGCAGGGTTATTATTTGCACGTTGAAACTGTCCACTGTCTTAAATTATGTTTTTGTGGTTCATTGACTGTATGAAGAATTTCACAACACCCATTGGGGGCATGTACCGGCTATATTTCCAAAAAGAAATAGTTTATCTATCTCAATACCGGGCCTTTTGTTTCAAACATTGAACGTCAACATGAAGATAAACATCGTGTATTTAAAATTGCTCAGAGAAAGAACACAATCTGAATAAATAACAAGATAAATAATCTTTATTTCCACGTCTTTGTCATTTATAAAATTATGTGTCCACAATTAATATTAACAAGGCAACACAAAGAATCCTTTTAATTTCTCAGAGGGGGAACTCAGGCTCTAGAGACTGTTCACTGGTCTGTATAGACAGATGTTTTTGAACATGATCCTTCCCTGTTAGTAGAGCAGGTTCTTCTTTTAGAGATTGTGGAGGACTTTGAGTACCATGATGATGATGATGATGATGATGAAGAGTCGTGCAACATCCGAAATGTCAGAGCTGAAAGGATTGTCAGAGGGTCTCTAAAGCCTGCGTCCCCACCAAACCCTTCAATACACAGTCATAAAACTTCATAACCCAGGATTCATCACTGCTTATCACTCAGTGTAAACCAGACACAGGTCATTCACAAACTCTTCTCACACCAGATAGCTATCACTGAAATGATCCTCGTCGTCACCATTAATTAGCATAAGCATTATTCTTGTCTATCTTAAACATGATAATGTCATATTCATTTCCCTACAGTAAAAGACACAAAACCCCAGCAACTGTAAAAACCAAACGGGAACAAGGAAGAAACAACCTTCTATTCTACAAAACGAAACAACAACAAAAATAACAAAACAAAGGAGATTCTTAGATACCATGTGCTCAAAAGAAAAAGAAAAAGAAAAGGTTCTCAAGTCTGTCTGTTGTTGGTAAGTAGGTTTCGTTTGCTGCAAGTTATCAAAAAATGTAATATTATATACTGTATAGGTTATTATTACAGTAACAAGGTTCCATGCTATCATATTGTCATCATCTGTACAGAGTTGAGGATTCAGTAGTAAATAACAAGGATATACAGACCTATAGTGCCCGGTGGCCAGAGTGCCAGCAAGATACAGAGCCATGGAGACCTGGGATGGAGACAGGTGGTCTGCTGGTCTGGACAGAGGTGCCACATTCGCATGGTAGTGAAGAAACAAGACTCAATAAAAAAACGGAGGAATGCACTGAACATGAAGGCTGTTTTATATCAAGTACAATCAAAACCAAACTGTTATTTACGTGAGATAAAATCCAGTCCAGTACAATCCTTAAATCTTAAATGTTTTTAATGAACTTTACGGGTGGACGTTTCCTCATTTTGCTTCATCGACTTCAGCTTTATTGATTTTCTGTTGTTCATTTCCAATAATGACCCCAGAAAGTGTGTGAAAGTGTAAAGACCAAGACTCTATGATGTCATGCCAGTTTGAAATGTTATCCCCTGAAATAAGAAGGAGACATCCCCAAGCAACATAATGGAAGATTACCACCCCATACAGTACAGGAAGCAGGTTGGTCACTAAAGTGTTTAAGGATGGATTTTCGTTCAGATTTTAAACCTTGCTCAGCGTCACACTGAGAAAATGAGTCCTGCTTGTTAACATCAGGCCAAGAAGCAAGAAAAGGGAGGAAACAGAAGACAGATCTTCACACCGTGTCAATAACTCAGGTTAGTTCAAGAAACAGTAGCCTTGAAGTCATTATGTCTGCAACTAACGGGCATTTTTAATTTCAGATTATTTTTTTTCTCAATTAATTATTTCATCATTTGGTCTTTAAAAGATCAGAAAACTGAAAAATCACAATATTATTTGTGCCTAATTTGGCCTTTTTTTCAATTAATTGTTGGAAAAACATTTTTTTATCACGATCAAAATGTCGCTTAAAATTCAGGAGTAACTGATACAGTGTGCAGATTACTGCTTTTGATCCAGCACCTATATGAAGTTATTTTCTTTTTAATGTGCACACTCTCTTCTACCTGCAGTATGAGGAAACAACAAGAGACCAAAAACACCACTGACCCAGTCCACAGAGCACCTGGGCCCGACACAAAACCCACAATTAAGACTTAAAAGACAATCCGAACCCCGCGGGTTCATTCAGTCAAATACATTATTATTTAGTCATTATAAAACAATACCCAAATGAGTCGCTGAAGCACAGAGAACAGGAGGAGCTGAGGGCGCAGCACACAAAGCACAGCAATAAAACAAAAACAAATGGGCTTTCCAATAAAACATACCTCGGACCAGATGGACATTCAGAGTCTTTAAGACCTCATATGACTAGTATGAGCACGACTGTTTGGGCACATACAGCATGAGTGAAAGTGGAGGTGGTAAGGAGCTCATTAAAGGCAGAAACACATTCATTTGGACCACATTTTCCATGTGGAGGTGCAGTGGGCTTTATAAGGCATGGATGTTCAATGTGTTTAATATACAAGTGATTCATGACCAAGCAACACAGGCAAGCAGTTTACATCCTTAACTTACTTTAACTACGTCATCTGTGCCGTTCAAAGACTGAAAAGCCTATCAAATCAAATTAGACAAATTTATTCAAGTCAGACTAAATGCACACACGCGCGCACACACACACACACACACACACACACACACACACACACACACACACACACACACACACACACACACACAGCGCTGGTTCAGGGTCAGACATGATTGCATGAATTAAAGTTAGATAAACGGCATGGTGCTCATCATCTTGTTGTCCAGATCGACCTTTGACTCACACATTAAATGACGTGCCAAGATTATTTGACAGCTGAAACTCCAGTGGCAGCACAGCAGGTGGACGTTATAGTGAGGCTAAACAGGACCGGCTGCGTCGGCCAGCTGACAAATACTCCACTGACATGCTGGTTTGGTTGCTGTTTGACATTATTTTTATTCCTTTTGTTTGTTTTCTTTTCTGCCAAGTGTGTGAGCTGACCTCAGCTCCTCGAATTAAACAGCCGAAGGAAGCGGCCAAAGCAGCGTAAAGCTATTCACACTTTTAGACGGAGAGACATCTCCACACTTCTAACTCCAGAACCCGACAGCGCCGTGGCCCCTGGGCTGCCTCCTCCAACACAGACCGAGAAAGAGAGAGAGAGCAAGACAGGCAAAAGGAGAGTAATTGTGCCTAAAACCACGATCAACAGGAGTCTTTTTGTGGAGAGAGCAAAGACGAAGGGCGATGAAGAAGCAGCGCTGTGACAAACTGGCCAGAGATACGATTGTGTTGTGCTGATGAGGCGGTGCTCCTGCAGAGCTGACTGGGATTCACTGCCGGTAGTGTGGGTGGCAGAAGCCCGAGCAGTACCTCCAGATAATGCATTTTTTTGTGGATGCAGTTGCTCTGTAACACACACACGCACGCACACACACACGCGCGCGCACGCACGCACACATACACACACACACACACACACACACACACACACACACACACACACACACACACACACACACACACACACACACACACACACACACACACACACACACACACACACACAAGGTCCAGCTGTTTTCACCTTCCTCATTCTAGCTGATGCTCTTCTTTTGTCAGTCTCTTCTCCGCTTCACCTCTCCATCTATCTTTCGGTCTCTGTGATGATTTAAAGCCCCCCCCCCCCCCCCCACACACACACACACCACCCACCCACCCAGTATCATCCACGTCCATTCCCCTGCCCTCCCTCTCCATCGCACCACTATGTTTGTACTGTACAGTCAAAAGAAAAATAAAAAATAAAAAGAGCAGAAATCTTTTAAAAGCAGAGCCCTGGGCAGGTTTATCTTTTTTTCTGCAGTTGTTTCTCACTCTTGCAACTATAAAAGACAGGTCTGCATCTGGCCATTTTCTCTCTCTCACACACACACACACACACACACACACACACACACACACACACACACACACACACACACACACACACACACACACACACACACTTTCTGTGCTCATCTACTCGCACACCTGTACAAAGCCATGCTTGCAGGAACACAAACGCTCTCTTTCTCGCACACCTGTTCTCATGCAAGCCCTGCTCGTTTCTAGTGGTGGTTGGTTGGACATGCAGGATGGGGGAACGAGGGCAGGGGAGAGAAGAAAAGGTTTCCTAGGTTATAAAGGGAAGAGGGGAGCTGTGTGTGTCTAACTGTGTGAGTGTGTTGAGGGAGAGGTCTTAGTTCAGCTGCCATCTCCGCCGATACTTCTTCTCCTCATCACCTGCCGGGGATACAAAAAAAATATTTAAAAGACGTAGTACCCATTGTTATCAGTTTATAGCTGTTAGGTTCTACTGGAGAGAAAATAAGGATGAAAGAAGTTGGAATACCTTTTCACAAAAGGTGAGATAAAAATAATTTAGGCTGAATACAAAACAGAGAGGAAAAAAAGAACAGAAAAGAAATCAGTGGAAGAATAATTCAGATCAACTTCAAAAAAACATTTATTTATTTTAATAAACTTCACCAACTATAAATATATTCAGAATAAAATCTGGACCAGTAACATTCAACACACCTTCTAGATGGTTCCTGGAGACATATTTCAGTGCCTCGTCCAGGAGGATGACTGGGATGGAAATCTTCAGGACCATCATCCACTGGGACCAGCGCAGAGGGGTCACCTGGAAGATCAGCTGAAGGACAAGCGAAATCAAAAAGTCAGAAACTGATCTTTTTTTGGCTTAGCAGGGAGTAAGGTCTGACACTGGCAAGATGGCAACGACCAGAACCACCTGGACCTGAGCACCAAAACCAATTTACAGAAAACGTATGGGTAACATCATGGAGGCTACGCCCATTTGTATATACAGTCTATGATTTAGAGACGAGATGTTATGGGTGACTTTTATTAATATGCATTTTTCACAGATCCATAGAACATAGATCCAGACTCGGCTCACTGACAGGAGCAGAGTCTTCCTCCTACAACTATCCTGAGTACTCACCGGCAGCGGCTCAACGTAGAGGATTAAGAAGTGGAGGGAGAGGGAGAGGATGATGGCTCCCAGCAGCCATATATTGACCCAGGGAGGCATCCTGATCAGGGACTGATTCTCAGACAAACTGGGAGGGAGAAGTTTCAATAGATCAAAACATGTTGAAGATTTTAACTGGACATTGGTGAGTGACATGGAAGTTATTCTGCCATTTTACAAAGAACAAATAAGAATATTTTGGCAAGCTCACAGACTTTCATTAGTTCCTTGCAGGAAAATTACAACTACTGTACAATTAAAGAAATGAGAAGGCTTTGCAATGAATCGAATGTAGCGCATAAGACAGCCCTTTATTAAACCTGCCCTTTCTTCTTCTTTTCTAAGTGAGATTAAACTGACAGACTTGCTCATTGAGTAATCCTGACAAAACAGACGAGGAGTTTTCGCTTCATAACGCTAGTCCTTCCTAAAAAAGCACTATTGTATTTCTTAAGATGTGAGGCTGAGCTTCAATCATTGCCACATTTATCAAATGCAGGCAACAGCAACATAAAGTCATTTAGCACAGAACGCAGTTGATGTTTGTGTGTTTTTCTGGCAAGTTATCCCTCAGACGCCTGTGTGACTCTTTGTTAAAGGGAGTGCTGTCTTGTGGGACAACAGTCTCTCTTCTTTGTAATAAACATGTGACAGCTGTGACATTTAAGGGTTGCTCACCCTGACATCACAACAGAAGATGACTGACCTGTTGAGGGCGTTGAACATCTCAATAGTGACCAGCACAGACAGCGCCATGGTTGTGGGGTAGCGGGACTCAAACACCTCACAGTCTATTTCCTTGAACATGGGGTTATCCTCGGTGCACTGCATGAAGTGTCGCTGTAATGACAGAAGCAGATGGGAGTTAGTGCGCATGAGTGCATGTGTGTCTGCTCCTGCGTGTGTGTGCGTTGGCAGGATATCGCTGGGACCTCTGCGACGTGGTTTGATGGGACTCAGATCTGATGGGGGAACAGCTGCAGAACCTTGGCCTCGCTCCAGCTCTGTGTGAAATCACTCCACATGGGTCTTACTTCCCTTTCTATTCCTGTCCACCTCTGGGATCGTCCACCATTATCGTGTCCAACAGCAGGGAATGTACAAAAGGCATGGAGGAGGGTACATCAGAATATTACAGATAATAAATTCGTATCTTCCGAGGACAGGACTGCCGATAGAAGACGGACCGAGCAGAACAATGTTTTGTAACTCACCAGCTGATAGAAAGACACTTGTGGACCCTCTTCATCAAACAGGTACCACCATGTGGCTGCACCCACTGTTCCAAGACCCACATACCCTACAAGGAAAAGCAGTCACAATCAGATGCATACGCGAGATGTCCTTTCATATTTGTCAGAAAAAAATACTACCGGTAGATAAACAGACAAAAATGTGATTCTATACTGTATCATACAATTTTATTGTGATGTGTAGGCGATAAAAACAAACGAGAATGACAGAGCTGACAGGGAGACTAACATGAGGGCTGATTTTTGCTCCAAACTGAAAACCTCCCTGTGAGCGAAGAGTGCCCCCCATTGGCTATTAGCACGTAGCTATTCTTGGATTTTAATGAATGGATTATAAAGAAAAGTTTGTTTTGAAGGAGAAGTTTGTAGGATTTAGTGGCATCTAGTGGTGAGGTTGCAGACTGCAGCCAAATGAAACCTCCTCGCTTCAGTCTGCTCTTCCAACAATGTAAGAGAGGCTACCCGTGAAAAGACCCCCTCTGGAGCCAGTGTTTGGTTTGTCCCCTTTAAGCTACTGTAAAAACATGGCGGTGCAACATGGACAAGGACCAGCTCCTTATGTGTATATGAAGGGCTTATTCTAAGGTCATGAAAACACAATGATTCAGGTGATTATACACTAATGAAAACTAAAATTATGAATATTATATTCTATTTCTAAAACAGCCATCTAAATCTTCAATGACTGAATAGTGTAAAAGCAATGCTTTTTTTTTTTTATCAGTTTGATGTGTGTTTACACTAAAAAAGTAAGGGCCAAGGAACAAGAGAATAAATCACTAATTTAAGTGGAAATGACTTGAATTAAGTCAAATGATCTGCCTGGAACTAGATATGATATCTAATAAAACATTATTCTACTTGGTTAGATCCAGTTTTTGCAGTGTATCTTTGCAGTGTTGGATACATACTGATGTGAAATGTGTGCCGATGCTGCATTCATGTCACATTTGAGTTTCTGTAATTACCAGTTTCTTTACTTTTAAAAGTTGAACATTTCTATTCATAAGCTATCAAGACAGTGCAGCCTTTTCTTCCAACCTCCTGCTGTGCTCACATGTAAACCCGTCTATACTCTGACTTGAATAAACTACTGTTGATCGATATGTGATTATGTCAGAGTGAATCCTACCTCCGATGGCCAGGTATCTGAAGAAGAGCCAGCCGGAGATGAGGGGCTCCTTTGCGTTGCGGGGTGGTTTGTCCATGATATCCAGGTCTGGGGGGTTGAAGCCCAGCGCCGTGGCAGGCAGGCCGTCTGTCACCAGATTCACCCAGAGCAGCTGGACTGGGATCAGAGCCTCTGGCAGACCGAGGATGGCTGTCAGGAAGATGCTGTAGACAGACACAGAAGAGACATACGGACATCAGCTGAGGATGCCAGACTGAGGTTGAAGACAGTCCCCGACTCCTGTGTCTCAGAGCGTGTTCAGTCTCACCAGACGACTTCTCCCACATTGGAGGAGATGAGGTATCTGATGAACTGCTTCATGTTGTTGTAGATGGCTCGGCCCTCCTCCACAGCAGCCACAATGGTGGAGAAGTTATCGTCGGACAGCACCATCTCAGACGCTGACTTGGCCACGGCGGTGCCAGAACCCATGGCGATGCCGATCTCTGCTTTCTTCAAGGCGGGGGCATCATTCACACCATCTCCTGTCTGGGACCAGAAGGGATTATTTTGTATCATTAATGTGATCCTGAAATCCAACCAAAACACAACATTTGCATAATGACTCAAAAAAAATATTTTCTGAGGCTGCAACATTAATTGTAAACTGGAGGATATTTTGTAGCGGAGAACGAGCTCCAAAGAACAGAGGAACATTTTCAGGAAACAAAGCTGAATAAACGTTTTTGAAAAAGAAAAAAACTCAAACAATTTCTGAGCCGCTCATAAACCAGTGATATGTGGCATTTTAAACTGGACAGAATTTGTTTCAAATAACAGTTGTTCCTTCTTTAAATATTGAGCCCACATAACATTTTTGGTGAAGATTATTTTTTCAGCGGTGATGAGTCTTACAAACTAATGATGATTGAAAGTGAAATTCTATCTCACTGTGCAAAGTCTAATTATCCTTTCAGATTCAGACAGCATTACGCTCAAGCTGAGCGAGTGAGATATTTATCTGACATGGCAGGACCTGAAAGCGGCTTCAGACCGCTGTGAACGGTAGAGTGAGTCTGACAGGAAAATGGTGATATTGTTGTCTCCCTCCCCTCTCTCCCTCCCTCCCAACCTCCCTCCCCTCCTCTCTCTCCCTCCCTCCCTCTTCTGAGAAGCGTGTCAGATGGGAAGCAACAGAGCAGACCGGAGATGACAGCTTTTGATAGCAGTGTCTGAGAGAGCAGCTTCACAGAGATCTGAAACATGTCACGCCTCACTGCTCTTCTTCTCATGCATCCTCGACAAGTCATTCACATAACAAACAGCTCAAGGAAGGAGAAAATGCATATTTTTTTTCCTCACAACTTCCATGAATAAATAAGAAAGTGTACAAAGTGTGGATCTTTAGGAGGCAGAGAAAAGAAGTAAAGATGAAGTAGGTGGGCCTCTGTGTAGGGCTGGAGGAAGAAGTAGAGATGCCTACTGGTAACGGTCATTGGAGCTGCGAGTTTCCTCACCATGGCAGTAATCTCGTCGAATGACTGCAGGTACCCGACGATCTTGGACTTGTGAGCCGGCTCCACACGGGCGAAGCATCGAGCCCGTTTGACGGCTTCTCTCTGTGCCTCCTGCGGGAGGTCGTCAAACTCGCGGCCGGTGTAGGCCTTTCCCGTCACGTCCTCCTCCTCCCCGAAGATGCCGATTCGCCTGCAGATGGCCACAGCTGTGCCCTTGTTGTCTCCCGTGATCATGATAACGCGGATACCCGCCTCGTTGCACAGTTTCACTGAACCAATCACCTCCTTCCTGGGAGGGTCCAGCATGCCCACACAGCCGACGAAGGTGAGCCCCAGCTGAAAGGAGAACAGACAGAGAGAGGGATTCAGTTTCTCAGGACTGTATCTGAAATCACAATCTCTTTCTTCAATTCCACTGAAATGGATTTAACCACTTTCTCTTTGTGTTGCTGCAGAAAACATCTAAAGGATTTCTTTCTACTCAAAAAAGGGATTGTTCCAGGAAGGAAGAACAAAGTGTAAGAGCTATGTTCTTTAGTGGGGAAAGGTTTAAAAACTAGTGTTGTTCAAACTAAAGAGAGACGGCAGCAAAGTTGGACAAATCTTTTAACTTTAAGGCACATTCATTTAGCATCTTCACATTGGTTTATTGTGTCTTTAAGAATTGATTTTAAAGTTGTATTACTAGTTAATAAAGTTCTGGATGGTTGAACATCTCAATATTTAGTCAACAGTCTCTTCCTCTTTTCTCCGAGCTACTGCTTTAGATCATTGAACCTCGAGATGTACCAACAGCATATTTCACAAAATGTCAAACTTAACTTTTCAATGCTGAAAATGTAAAGAAGACTGAAATATGAGCCTGTTTGAACTACAGGGGTTTATCAACTAAACATCAGGTGTTACCACAGTCCTCTGCTGTACCTCATACTCTACAAACTTGCTGGCGTTCTCTAGGTCCATGTCTTCTTTACGTGGCGGGGTGTCATGAGTGGCCAGCGCCAGGCAGCGCAGTGTGTCCCTGCCTGTCCCCCAGTCCCTGATCTTGGACAACAGCTGGTCCCGCAGGGCCGGGGTCAAAGACACCTTCCCTGTTCCGAGCCGCAGGTACTGACACCGCTCGATCACACTCTCTGGAGCTCCCTGAGGGGACACGTTGTAATGGACAACACAGAAGAATATCAGTGAAATTGAGGTACAAATGGAAGAGATGAAAATGTGAAATGCGTGTATTATTCAGCCATGCCTTGATGAACATCTTGCTCTGGGAGCCCAGCTTGACAGGAGTGCAGTAGACGGACATGGACTTGCGGTCGCGAGAGAACTCCAGGGTGAACTCCTTCTTCATCAGCTGCCTGATCACCTGATGGATGAAAAAAGAGGGAGACCGGAGTGGACATGAGAGAGATGAGGGTGACAGAGAGACAGAGATGGAGCTAAGTAGCCACATTCAGGTGCATCTATCAGGCTGGCAGCTGGTGGGTAACTGAGAGGTTTGGCTGAGCTCCTGACAGCTGAAGGATGATGCTTCAGACTCAACTTTTAAACACCCTGTCTGCATGTCTGGCTGCTGCCTCCGATGTTGGTGTACAGCAGCATTATGATGATACTGAACCTGGCTGAGGATCATTAGCAATACTTAAAGGGAAAACAATAGCAAAATGATAACGAGAAGGTCGACCAAACTACTGCAGGCAAAAAAACATCCCTATTTCTCATCTACTATATTTAATGTAAAGTCCTGCTCTACCAGTAGGTGTCCCTCTAGTTCAGAGTCTGTGCTGGTCCCAGTGCCACTAAAAGGCTGAAAGGTTAACACTGATAATAGCCTCAGTCCGGCCAGATGTCTGTGGTGTACACAGACATCTGTGTTAGGGGACTTCAAACATCTGATGGATGTTCTGAAATCTGTCAGTGTGACAAACTTCTTCTCTCTATCAAACACAGAGAGCAATGGGAGTTTGTCTTGGCATGCTGGGGAGATTATTCTCCTTTTTTCTTCTGTTTTCTGGCTCTGAACGACCAACAGAGACTTGAAAAGTTAACATCACCTCATCTAGAGTTTGCTATAGAAGCATGTTATTGTTTCTTCATGTCCTATATTTGTTCGCCAAGTAGGTTCACTGAACCAATTTAGAGGTTTCAAATTAAAACAAAAACATTCAGTGAGAGATTTTCTTCATCTGACTTCTGTCACTGACTCTTCTCATTTCATACTTCAAGGCATTTGTGACTCCCAGGCCTCCAGAAAGTGAAAGCAACAGGAGTTTTAATGACTTTTATTGACATTGAAGTGGAAAAGCTCAGAGTGGATGACAGGCCTGTCGGCACGGAAACACCAACATCAGCTTAGCGATCCGTTGGTCACAGGCCTCACTCAACACTTTCCTCATCAGCTAACAAGAACTTGAATTTGCTGTAGGTTGCTTTGTGTAAAACTGAACTGAACTTAAAGTACTGCAGCAGGAAAGCTTGATAAGTGTTAGACTATTCTTGTGAGTGACATTTTCAACTCCTAACCACACAGTTCACATCCTGAAGTAAAACGTGTGCCGAACAATAACCTTATGCTTTATCTAATAGAGTCTAAACCCTGACCTGTTGACTCACTCTTAGTCACCCAGGGTAAAACAATACTTTAATGTGAAATATGATCTAACACAAATATGTACATGCCGGGCACATGAGGCCGTTATGTCCTCCCCACAGACAGTACACAGTCTGGTATAATGAGCAGAGTAACTACAGTCTCATTGGCATATTCCTGCTGATCAGTGCAGCAGCAAACAGTGTGCAAACAGGGGAGTAATACACAGACCTGGTTTAACTACCTCTGATTGAACATTAAATGAGTACTCCACAGATTTGACAATGCAGATCTGTAACACTGTCAGACTCACAATTGGCAGTTTAAAACAAGATACTGTTGTACTGCCTTACGTCGCACCATCTCCAGAGGAACAGTTGTGTTACTAGGACACAAGTTAAAAGTTGCATCTGTTTTACCTCAGTAATACACACATTTATGCAGTAAGGCCCACTAGAAGCTAATATTTCTATATCAACACATTTGTGATTGCATGCTTCATGTCTGGTATAAATTCTGACTTCTTTGATTTGAATTTCTGTGAAATCTGTGTTCCTTCTTTAATATGCAAATTCATGCAGAAATGTACTCCAGAGGCTAATTAGATAATTTTCTCCATATGGGTGCTGTAAGTAGCCTGCAGAGTTTGTAGTGAGGTATCCTGTGTGTTTACAGAGTCACACAGAGAAGAGTCACAATGACGCTGGACTGCAGATGAGGCCATTGGATCAGCTCTTCAGATGTGTTGTGTTAGTAGCAGCTAATCCTCAACCAGCTAGCCTCAAGCAGATGAGGAGCAAGTTACCGAGAGTCTGGAGGCTCATTTTTTTTCAAACGCCATGCCAAAATATTTGTTTTATTCTAAATGTCATGTGTGACTTGAGGCAGTTGAACTGAAGATCACAAAGTCAGCGTCACCAGACTTTACACAGAAATATATGCAGAGGCGTTTTAATACTCATTAAGATCACATCGCCGGATCACATGCATTTTCACATGTAACTCACCGAGTTGCAGGCCCCGGCACGTTCCACCTTTGTGAGTCCAGACAGGTCGGTCTTGAAGACGTTCATCTTCTCCACCAAGGTGGTGAGAGCTGTTTCTGTAGCCTCACCCACCTTCTCGTAAACCCCTTTGGTCTGCAGGAGAACAGAAATTAATCAAAACATGTTGCTCAACTCTTTAGTGAATTCAAAAAGTATTTAAAAGAATTTGAGGAGTGTTTCAGGTACTGCATGCTCCTGTTTGTCAGAACCATTCAATTCCAAATAAGTGAAATCCAGGTGCAAACAGCCACCTTGTACATGTCTCCATTATGTTATGTGAGCAGCCGAGACAATATGTCTCATGGATAAACATGCTGCATGTAAATCTGCAGGTCATTCACCTCCACCAGCACCATGAACTTTAAGTCATACATGCAAAGTGTTATAAAACGTGTGTCCTTCCCAGCTGAGATGAAGCAGTAATGGCACACTACACATCATTTGTTTATGTGACCGGCCATAGAAAGCAATAAAACACCTCGCTCCCCTCCAGCACTCGGCTCCTCTTTCCAGTTCTGTCTCTGCCGCTCTCTCCTGCGTCACCACACTCTCATCTCACACTCAGCCACTTTATTCAGAAATGCACCAAATTGGTGGCAAAACGACAATTTACGAGAGCAGAAACAGTTAATTTAGGGAGGATACATGGGATTTAAGAGGTGCCATATCCTTGGCCTCCCTCCTCAGCATGGTTACCATGATACCATGGTTGATGACAAAGAGGTGAGAAAGACGCAATCCAAAGCAGATGAAAAAGATCAGACATCAGAGTAAAATTAGCTCAGCTGAAGAAGCGAAGGCTGCATGTGTGTGTATTCAAAAGCTATCTTTTGTGGAGTCACTGCAGTCTGATTATGCAAACGTAAACGCATGCTGGAATTTTCCAAGAAACCCAACCCACAATGCTGCGTGTCACAGATGGATCTATTTTGCATAGAAAGTAAAAAATATTTGTTTGTGTGTGATAATGACCTCATTGTAGTCCAGTGAGGAGTCATTGCACATCGAGCACACAGTGGCCAACTCCAAAAGCCCATCGTAGTCTCCACACTGGACGGGCCTTTGTCCTTTAAGTCTGGAAGGAAAAACAGAGACACACATACAAACACACACGAGTAAGTGTCACTCACAACAGCAAAACACAAAGGAAAAACTCTTCACAGTTCACTTCACCTTAGACACGGAAACCTCATGAATATTTACGAGTGGGGATGGCATTCAGTTGTTTAGCATTCCGAAGTTGACTGGAGGAACAGTGGTTGTACAGTAGTAAACAGTGTATTTGGATATGCGCGTGTGCGTGTGTGTGTGTGTGTGTGTGTGTGTGTGTGTGTGTGTGTGTGCGTGTGCGTGTGCTCCTGACAAGCAGTGCTGATTGCATGACAACCATGGATCCCTTTCCCAGTAGAGACTGCAACGGTTGCTAGCGAAGCTCCCACACAATAACCCACACTCGGCTGTTATGAAATCGACAAGTTCATATAGAGTCAGAACACTGTGCTCACCAAACAGCAAAATAAACAACGCGCGCACACACACTGATCAGCCAAAGTCCCTTCTCCTATCTGGATTCCTCCACAGATACATATTTTTTTTAATATAAAAAAATGATTCTCACAAAATTCAAAATCTGTTTGTTCAAGTTCACTGCACTTCAACAACCGCATCCCATAAGGTGAGTAATAGGAATACAGAACAGATGAGGCTTATGTTAACCATCATCGTTAATATAAGTAATATTTTCACAATACCATAATATGCATGTAATATTACAAGCTGTTACCCTGGTTATTGCAGAGATTTTATCAAGACATGAAGCTATTTTTGATAATAATACTACTACTAATTAAATCAGATTTTAAATTTTTTTTAATCGCAAACCAAATCAAAGTTTGCTTGACTACATCCATTAATATAAATCTTCTATAAAATAAATAAATAAATTGAGCCAGGAACAGGAAAGTAAGAAAAATACCACCGACAAACACGTCTCATATCAGGAGTTATTAATGTGGGCAGAAGTCATGTGTTTTCCTAATCAGGAGATAAATCGGTGACACTCACATTTGTCCCTCAGGGGCATACGTAGAGCCGGTAATGGAGAACTCATGCAGGGTGCAGCTTGAATCTTCCACCTTGTCCGCAACGAACATCTGGAGAGGAGAAATGGGAAAAACAAACAGAGGCGGAAGAGTTATCTTATTAGTCTGAACTGTGGTCGTTCCTTGTGTGCTCCAGCTGCCCACTGCTGCTAGGTTAGGACAGGTCAAATGCAGAAATCTGGATGAATTATTCTGTCTGTGGAGCTGTTAAAAAAATAGCCTGTTATTCAGGTCAATGAGAAGCCTGAAGAGGAGCCACTGATGGTAGCTTAGTGCATGTGTGCATGTGTGCGTGCGTGAACTCAGATGTAGGTTTGAGTCTGGAGAAGGTAATCCTGCTTACTAGCTACAGAAAATATTTTATTTATTTATTTACGCTCAACAACTGTAACAACAGCAACCAAGAAGGTTTACCATGAGAATACAGGACATCTGAGGTTTATGGATGCAACAGAATCATCTGGGATTAACTATTTCCCTGGTTAGCACAGAAGTTATCACATTATTACATAAAGCCTATAGAAAAACTGCCTCCAGTGAATTCATTATGACTAAAGCATGGCATGTTATGTAAATTGAGTTTATATGTACATATAGTCAATGTCTGCATTATAGGGTACCAAATCTAAGGCGATCTAATGCAACTGTTCTGTCATTAAGTATACTTTCTAATCTACTGAATCATCAGGATCACAATGGTGATGTTTTGTTTTTTATTTGTTTGAGGTGCTCCTTCAGTTCTATGTTTCAGCGCTTACAGTCATACTTGATGGTTGTGTTTGAATGCTGTATTATATTCAGAACTGTTTCTAATATTCTGCCCCCCGGTGTATCTAGATACCAAAAACGTATTAGATCAAATAATCTCCATGTATTCCAGTACAACACCACCTTCATTAACTACGACCTCAGATCATAAACCAAGAGGCAGCCCACAGTGTCATCAACCATTAGTTTGTAAACTGATGTTTTGAAGCCTTGAGTTTGGTGTTTTACCCGTCACCATCTTGTTTTTCCGGAGCCAGAAGTGACCATATTTAGACAAGATGGGAGGAGTGAGGAGGGGTGACTGAAAACTAGAGGATATAGGGCCACCTATACTGGAAACCTGAGTGAACCCCAGGTCTGTCAATCAAACCAGACACGCTCTCAAACTGATATCGAATTAATGATAGAAATATTTTAAGATGGAAAATGAGAACAATGATTAGAAGGAGTGAATTTATCTAATAAAATCATAATGACTGAAGTTTGCTTTTAAAAAGGAGTCTATTAAAAGTCAGGGTTTTTTTTTTTAGCCAGGCCCCAGTGCAATTTTCAGATCTGGAGGCTACATCCTTTTTTATTTATTTTTTTTTTTAAATTTTTTTTTTAATTTTATACACTTTATTAATCCCCGAGGGGAAATTTCTTCGCTACAGCAGGGGGGCTCTCAGGGGGGAGATGCTGCAGCAGGCTGCCACTAGTGCGGCGCCAGGTAACCTGACCTGAGGTGCATGTTTTTGGATTTAGAGTATATGTTTAAAACTGTGTAATAGTAGACTTTACGGCAGAGCTTTTGCACTGACTAGAAGAAACCCAATGAAGTAACCGCTGATAGCATACAGTATTTCTAACATAGCTGGTCAAATATTATAGTCGTGAAATGCACATAAAGTCATACCCAGGAAAATGTACCTATTGTGTAATGGTGCACGTATAAAACCGCGGCATGTTGATGTAAATACTTCACTCAATAAACAATATTCTGTAGCTCCAGGGAAGTGAACATATGCATGACCTGTGTGATGCAGGAAAAACAGCTGTTGTTTATGTGAGCTATACTTTAAAGCGATATAAATCAAGACAAGGTGTGGACTGGACAACGGTCACTGCAGACAACTAACGTAAAACATAAAGTGTAAAAGTATCACGAGTAGAGAAGAAACAATGTCAATGAAGTGACATCAGCTACTCGGCAATCTAAATTTACAGCCACCATAAACTACAGATCATGAGTAAGCAAAGATATGAAGCACAGGATCAAATAATGGCTGTAAGAATAATAAGAATAAGAATAATGGGAGAAATCTTCACTGTGGAAAAAAGGGTCGCTGAACAACTCAAAGAAAAACTGGAACAAGTCAAAAACCAACAACCAGCCTTTGCAGAAGACAGAAAACTGTTCCCCCTTTCCCAGAACACGCAAGCAACATGGGAGCAGCAGTGCTCACGTCAGGATGTAAGGCTTCATCGGTCAGTCGCGCTGCCAAACACGCTCCAGTCAACTGCTGGAAAACAAAGACTAAGCCAGTGAAAGGAGGAGGAAGAGCTGAACTCCCCGAGCTGTCCAAGGATTTGCTTTGTTGGCTGCTTTGTTGGCACATCTTGTTCCTGAAATTCCCCCAGGAAGTGTGGTTCACGATGCACTGGTAATACCAATACATCGATAAAAGACGGAGGGAGTGCAGCGGCTGGCGTTTTATATCAACCATCCTCCATCGTCCATCGCCCCTCCTCATCTGAAGGACACGCATACATTTGGAACGAGCTAACAGACTGCCCTTGACCTCCAATCCTTTATTCATATTCAGTTCTTTTTAAGAATGGGATATTCAAGTTCAACACTACACACACAGACACACACAGACACACACACACACACACACACACACACACACACACACACACACACACACACACACGACCTAGTTTAACTCTGAGACTCCATTAAATCCAGCTGATTAAAGGATTAATGAAGCAGCAATTTGGTTAAACTTTCCTTCCTTCTCAACTTGTGTGTGTGTGTGTGTGTGTGTGTGTGTGTGTGTGTGTGTGTGTGTGTGTGTGTGTGTGTGTGTGTGTGTGTGTGTGTGTGTGTGTGTGTGTGTGTGTGTGTGTGTGTGTGTGTGTGTGTGTGTGTGTGTGTGTCACTGACTTAACAGCACCCATCAATTTAAAAGGAACACAAGATCAATGACAGACTTCAGATAAGAGGCAGTTGATGTTCCTCTACAACTAAAGTTTTCAGCATTTTAATGGAGTAATTATTCTCTGCAACAGGATTACTTCATTCAGTCGACTGCTGTCTCGTCTGGACAAGATGAAACGCAGTGAGAAATGACTGTAATACTAAATCATGATTACAGCCTCTAAGAGATTCGAGTTTTGGTGAGAACGTGCAAATTAACATTAACAGCGCTGACAATGTCCCTCTTTTATTCTTATAAACAGTGGATGATTGAGAAGGAGATTATAAGTGACGGCTGTGTGACTTTCACTCACCTGTTCAACTGGAAGAACATCTGTGACTCAAAAATGAAAAAAAATGTGAGCGTAGAGTTGAACTAAAGAAATCATTAGTTACTTTTGCTTCATCAGAGACAAGTCTGTTATGTCAGGTTACATGGCTGGTGCTCTCATAGAAAGTCATTCAGTGTATTTACATTCAGTGATTAGTATCCATGTACAGTTTCTACCCTCTGTATGGGTTTTTTTCTTGTTAGTGCCAATCCAACACACAATTC
This sequence comes from Brachyistius frenatus, assembly GCF_029030835.1. Classification (NCBI taxonomy): domain Eukaryota; kingdom Metazoa; phylum Chordata; class Actinopteri; family Embiotocidae; genus Brachyistius; species Brachyistius frenatus. The sequence goes on along the minus strand of NW_027210633.1, from coordinate 3,687,544 downwards.
AGATTTCCTCTCTGTATGCACAACAAATTCACCGAATAATATGCACTTGTGTTTATCTCAGTTTGATCAGCCTCAGTGTTTACTGTTTACTTCAAACAGTGTAAGAGCTGCCTCAGGTTACTAAACTGAAACTGGTAAGGGTCTGATTTCTGCATTTGTGCCTACTGTAATTTTACGACCCTGTGCAAAAAAAAAAAAGTTTTAAGACCTGAAACATTGCAGTTAAAATTATGCTAACAAGGTGTCTATTTTTAAATTTGCTTTTACGCTAACTTTCAGAGCGCAAAGAGCTCAATAGGGTTCCACACCTCACTTTCTATTCCAGGGGCCGGCTTATTCCACTGGTGTACTTTAGGTGGCTTATATTTTTAAGCAATCACAAAAAACAATGGAAAAAACTTGACCACAGTTGTTCATCAAAAATTAATCTACAAAACAGGTCATTTGCATCATGTTTTGACTCCTAATCAGCCAGATCATGTAGACGGAAGAAGAAGGAACCAAAGTGAGCTGCAGACAACAAGCTGCACACCTCCAACTATTATGCAAGGTGACTCCTTCTGCTGCTCCCTGCTGTTGTACAATAAAAACCTAGTCACTCTCCTGGCATGATGGTGGCAAACCAAGTGACTTTATAAAACAACACGAGTTAATTTGGCTGTTCTGTAAACCGTATTAAGGACAAAGCTGCTTAAGGAGATTTGCTGCCAACAGAATTCTTGGACCTGCACTATTTAACTAGCCTGGTAAACCCAAAGTCACTTTGTGAGAAGATAGTCTGGCAAAGCTCCATTGGGGATTGCTTCCAGTCGTTACATCCTAATGTGCGTAGTTAGCGTAGGCTAATTCGGAGACTAATGGAGCAGCTTTTAACCAATCAGCACTGACCACCAAATGAGGAACCCGATGTGAGTCGAGGACAAGGCCATGGCTGTAAAATAATATTGCAGATTTCTTTTTTACTTTAAGCATAATTCTTGCTTCTTCAATTTTTCAATATTTGCAGTTTATAATCTTTTTATCTGGCTCTACCAGCACCACCACTATTGTTGGAATGACAAAACAAACACTTGACTTCAACGTCATGACACTCAGCCACCCCCACTTGTCCCTCGATGGTCCGCCTTCCAGAGCGGCTGAGTGAACCTTCATGTCAACTGGAGTGTGGCTCATATAAACTGCCCACGAGTAAACACGGGTGTGGCCAAATCATCCAAGACTGACTAAAACTTCAAAAAGCCACTTAAAAAAAAATAGGTTATCTAATTAGATGGTAACCAAGTAAGTATTATCACGTCTTTACGCAATATCTGCTATATTATTAACAGGTAAAACCCGCAGCAGTAAAAGGGGACTAAGTACAGTACTGAAGTTTAAACAGGATCTTTTTTAGCATGTTATTCACTGACTTTTCCTTTAATTTTGGGATGTCCTGTCCTTTAAATAGCTTCGACCTTCTGTTCAATTCTTAATTTCTAAAAGGTCATCAGGCTTGTTGATCTCTGTCCCACTGTTCTGTGGTCAACAATGACAATGCAGGAACCCAATAACTTCCACAAAAGCTCAAAGCAGAGCCTAAAGAACAAAATTCAGTTGTTCTTTCATCTGGTAAATTTTTCCCTCTCTACGTGATCCTCTGTGGTCTCCTAGGAAACACGGCCCAGTGTGATCCATGTGAGTCAGGGTTAGTGGCAGAAGTTTGTATTTTTCTACTCACTTCCTTTGTGTGTGTGTGTGTGTGTGTGTGTGTGTGTGTGTGTGTGTGTGTGTGTGTGTGTGTGTGTGTGTGTGTGTGTGTGTGTGTGTGTGTGTGTGAGAGAGAGAGAGAGAGAGAGAGAGAGAGAAGGGAAAAGGGAAGCACGGTGTCTGGATACAGAGGGGAATCCCTGGAAATCCTGTCGATGTGGGGATACCCCCGAGGCCAGGAAGACACATGCCACTGTGTCAGGCCCACTGGCTGGAGACCCGCTCAGGAATAAGTACCGATGGATAAGCCTGTGCAAACATGTGAGCAAATGAACCGTGACGCACAAAAACCATAGGAGGGACTCACTCGTTAAATAACCATGAAAAACGACCATCTCCGGGAACACCGTGATGAAAAAACAACTGCAAAGTGGAACTCTGGTTTTGTCTTTGTGAAAATGTGAACGTGCTCTTATCTCCCACCAGGAAGCTGAGAGCAGCGAGCCAGAGAGTAAAGGTGGAAGCAGAAGGTCAGTGTTTACCAGCGTCAGCCCTTCTCATTCTTTCTCTGTCGGGGAGGGTTTCGGGGCTGCGGTGAGATCACTCCTCCTGCTAGAGGGAACTCCCTGCAGCTACGCATTAATCACACAGACACTCCACGTCATTGTGGGGAGCGGGGAGGGGGCGGGCAGTTATACAACAACAGCAGGGAGTGTGCCGCACAGGAAACGCTCAGTCCTCTGAATCTTACTCCATTTTGAAACAGAAAGGAATTAAGATCATAAAGAAATCAATATTAATTTTTTTTCCTGGCTGTCATATTCAAATATAACCAAACCACTTTATTTAGTCTGTAGCACGATCAGCTTCTGCACCATAGAGGGATTAGTTTGGGTTTAAATTACGTAACAGTTATGTTGCTGTGATATTTATAAAGCTGCATTTTAGGGTTCTTGTTTGAGAGAGTTATCAGTTATCACACTCAGTTTTTCTGTGCTTTTCTGGCTTTGAGCAATCAACAAAAACAAAATTCAACTCTAGAATACAGCACTTCATGGGTCTATTCGGTTCTGAGGCTTCAAATCATTCGGTAATGTCTACAGAATTGTTGTCTCAGGAAGTAAAAAACAATTATTATTTATATAAATTTGTCCTCAAAACATTTCTTTTCTATGACTTTATTTGCTATATGTTATTTGTCATCCTCCCTTGTTCTGATAGTCTGCTCATCGTATTGCTGTTTTTTTCCAATTGCAGCTGGTTTTAAACTGAAAATCTTTTTCTAAAATCTATGGTAAATTCTTGCACCTTCTGGATCAATACTTTAATTCATGAATAAATACAAATTATCCACATTGATAGTAATGACTCCTCTTTCAGTAAATAAACAAGCTGCCATGGCGTGAGAGGTGAGGTAGAGGATGTAAGGACAAGAGGTGTTAACTGAGATTAGGTGTGTGTGTGTGTGTGTGTGTGTGTGTGTGTGTGTGTGTGTGTGTGTGTGTGTGTGTGTGTGTGTGTGTGTGTGTGTGTGTGTGTGTGTGTGTGTGTGTGTGTGTGTGTGTGTGTGTGTGTGTGTGTGTGTGTGTGTGTGTGTGTGTGTGTGTGTGTGTGTGTAGAGCCCTAAACAGGAGCCAAGACAAACAGCAGTGCTGGCATTTACTTTGTGCTTAGAGTAAAGTCAGTTAGCAAGCAACGCGCGTGCACACACACACACACACACACACACACACACACACACACACACACACACACACACACACACACACACACACACACACACACACACACACACACACACACACACACACACACACACACACACACACACACAGAAAGGGTGAGGTTATGTGCTCCAGAACTAGTGAATAGTCATGGAGAAGATCTTCTGGTGTTTGTTGTCCAGTGTAATTATATATATACCATTTATACACCAAATCCTACAGAACCGTGCAGGACATGGATCATTGTACGGTGTTTAATCATGCGACGCGACATTTTGGAAACTTTCACTGTGCATGTGTGAGCTGATCTGGTGATATACTGTAGAGCTGTGGGTGCTGCTCTGAAACTCAAAGATGGCTGAACTGTGCAGACTGGCATTAATGATGAAGATCAAAGCCTTGTAGAATTCCCAGAAGCTTTTTAGAAGTGTCTATAATATGACGGGATGTGGAGATCTAATACACCAGTTTCTGCTCCTCATCGGTTTAGCTGTGTTAAAGGAATACAATAACAGATAGGTCTCTAAGCTAAACTGTACTATCAGCAGTCAAATATTAATTTGAACAAAAGCCTTTTTTCGATTCCTGGTTGCCACTTACTCTGCAGACGGACATCTGGTTGGTGGTGAGGGTTCCTGTCTTGTCAGAGCAGATGACAGAGGTACAGCCCAGGGTCTCCACTGAGGGCAGGCTGCGGACGATGGCGTTCTTCTTGGCCATGCGACGTGTGCCGAGGGCCAGGCAGGTGGTGATGACGGCGGGCAGCCCCTCAGGGATGGCGGCCACAGCCAGGGCCACTGCAATTTTAAAATAATATATGGCCCCTCGAACCCAGGAGCCGCCGTGGACGGGGTCTCCGAAGTGACCGATGTTGATGACCCACACGGCCACGCAGATCAGGGAGATGACCTTGGACAGCTGCTGGCCGAACTCGTCCATCTTCTTCTGCAGCGGCGTCTTTTCCTGCTCTGTGGATGCCATCTGATTACGGATTTTACCAATCTCCGTGGCGACGCCTGTGGCAACTACAATACCTATGGCGCGGCCTGCAGCGATGTTTGTGCCCTGAGGAAACAAAGACAGAGGTGTAGCAGTATGGGGAGGTGTAGCAGAAATAAATCTGTCCAATTGGAAATCAAAGAAAGTTGATTTTTATTAAAACTCTTTCTCACCAAATCAGTTATTTAATCAAATCATTTAGTCACCAATAAAAAGGAGCAAAGAGTTAAATGTACACACAGCTTGTGTGATATGATCTTTCTTAGAACTGCAGTAACTACATCCAAGTACACAATCAAATGTCAGGGTTGTATAGCTTTGTCTTTGATGATATCCGTTCCCGATATGAAGGGAGAAGATTAGCTCGACTCAGGGAGCTGCAGAGGTGTGCTTACAGAAAACAGCATGTTCTTTTTGTCCTGGTTGACAGCTCTGGGGTCAGGAACAGGGTCAGTGTGTTTGATGATAGAGACAGACTCCCCTAAAGGAAACACGGCAAGACAACAGTACAGAATTAGATCTGGGAGTGCAACAGGTGGTGATTATTAGAACCAAACACAGTTACAGTCACAGCCTGAAGGAGAGGAGAGTATCGCAGACAATATTACAAAAATATACAATTAAGTTCATACAATAAAGTTACAAGGGAGCACGTCACACAGTTCTGTGAAAGCAGGGCTGTTTGGAGAAAGGAGGAATACCTGTGAGGATGGACTGGTCCACCCGCAGGGTGGTGGACTTTATCGAAGTCACTCTGATGTCAGCAGGCACTTTGTCACCAACTATCAAAAAAGAATAAAGAAAAAAAAAGAGAAAAAAAACAGAACATTTTACTAAATGATTACTAAAAATAAACATCAAAAAAAATGTAAAGAAGGCAAATCTGTTGAAGTTTGAGTGAAGTCTGGAGCAATGCTGGCAGCTCCGTGAGGCCGTGATGGTCTGAGCTAACTGTTAACATTAGTATTGTATACCACCATCCTATCACAACGACAATGCTAACATGCTGATGTGCAACAGGTATGATGTTTACCATGTCCACTATCTGGGTTCAGTGTGTTAGCCCGCTAACATTTGCCAATTATTAAGCACAAAGTAACGCAGTAGTATTTTTATAATCATAGTATTTTTAAGATATCTGTAGCAAAGTTTATAGTAATCTATCCAATAGTTCAAAAATATTTCACTCCAAGGAAAAGTGAGGGAATCTTCAAAATCGTTATTGTGCAGGGAAATAGAGGTCAACTAATTGTGTAAATCAAGTGAAAATCAGAAGATTACTTATGATTACAAAAGTGTCACCTTCTGGGTGCCATGGATTTCTCAATAGTACATAACAATATACATACAGTGAAGAGACCATGTGTACTTGCTCTCTGAAGATTTTCCTTGAGTTTAAACCTTCAGGAAAGTCTCTTTGTGTCTGCGATTGCTGCTGCAGGTGACCACTCAGTTACACCCTACTGGATGTCTATGTTCAAACAATAAATCCTTGAGCAAAGAAACAGCGGCAGGTGCAGTCCAGTCTCAGGCTGCAGCCGCAGGTAAACAACAGTTCGATACAACCTTGATAGACTCACGTTGCTGTTTTAAAATGATCGATTCCACCCCCCCTCCCCTTTGTTCTCTCTTCCCTCTCTGCTCTGCACCTCACCCCTTCCTCACACACGTCAGACATAAACTACAGACGAACCCTGCAGTAAACGTATCAGATGCATTTCATCATCTCCACCAGTGTAATTGTCGGCTTATTAAGCCTGAATATTAAAGTCGTATTTCATAGCCAGAGCATTTTAAGCATCGAATACCCCAAAACTAAATGGTTATTACTTCCTCTTTATCAGAGACTTACAATGTACTTTTCATGCAAATATTTTCACAATAGCAGGAGGGAGGGGGCTTGTGAAAAATGGATTGTTTGATGCAGCACAATGATCTCAGAGCAGAGGAGTGGGAAATTGCTCTGAACACTCCAGACAGATGTAACACTCTTGAGTAGTTTCTTTCCTGCCTGACAGACCTTTCATTACTTGGTGTAATAAGTGTCTCATTAATGCCAGCTCAGAGTCCTCAGCCGTCACTGCTCTTCAACGTTAATCGCAACAAAAACAAGAACTCGGCAGTAAATCTCTCATGATTTTTCAGCTTGAAACCGATTTGACATCTTGTAGAATTTCTGCTTTTCATCGTTCACAAACTAGAAGACACTCAATAGGCAGTTCCTCTTCTGTTCGGGCACACTTAACTGTAAAAACTTTTCAAAGTAGTCAGACGCTGATTAGTTTCTGAACGTTCCTCAGTCTGATCTCACTGCATTTCTCTCTGACCTCCATCATCGCCTCTTGACATTTGCTCAGACTTCTGAGACTCGAGGGGAATTTGTCAAAAAAAAAAAAAAAAAACTACGGACAGAGCGAGAGAGAGATGTGTGGAGCTTTTACAGCCTCCACTTTCATTTCCGTCCATTTCTCTGTCTGGTTGTGAGAGAACAGGAGTGGGAGAGGCGGAGGGGGAGAATGAGAGTTGTGTTTGTGTGGGAGATGGCTGGGGGCTACAGGTTCACCGTAGCAGGACTGGCCGAAAGGCTTTTTAAACGCCTACCCACAGATTCCTGCTCCCCTTTCTGCCATGGCCTCCCACAGACACTCTCCATGTGCTCGAAGACACATTTAATACCAATACAGTCACGTTGTCTTCAGATATGCAGACTTTTAAATATTATAAAGATAAGAATTTGTCCGGCTGTTCTCGTTAGCACTTGAAATCATCATCATACCTCAGATTTCACTAATAACTTGGAATGTAACACATGCACATCTGATCACAACAAATGGAGCCAGCTTGTTTATGCAGGCTAAGCTCTCCTTCCATTTGGTAAAACTGGTTCCAAACTAAATCTGACTGTCTTGCATAATATTCTGGAGTGACTTGTTACTGGGAAAGGCTTGTTGCAGGTTTCTTCTCTTCAGGTTCTGTGTAATCCCTCCAGGAGTTCCTGACAACCTGACCGCATCAGTCAACCCATTTAAAAAAAATAATAATTAAAAGAACAGGAAAGTTCCAGTGGAGGCGCAAATCACAACTGTGTTGTAACTGTGGCTGGCATCGCTGGCAGCGTGCGAGAAGGCAGGCAGGCAGCTCCGGTGGAAACTTGAGTAAATATATTTAATGTTCTTCTCCTTCCCCAAAGGCACTTGTGGTCAACAGTGTCCTTTTCCAATACCTCCATGCAGTTTGTTTTACCCCCTGGCACTAAGTTCCCGTGGAACAACCGCAGGCTCATGTGAAGTACAGGAAAGCCCGGGAAAATCAATGGAAGAGAGGAAATGAAAGATTTGTTTTCTTTGTCACCGTATCCCTGCATGGTTCAGTCCGAGGGGTGTGCTTGAAGATCCCTGATATTTAGTAAGTGAGGAGAGTGCGGTGCAGCACCTACCTCAGCTGTTTACCCCTGTTTAAAACTGCTTAGCAACAACATGACCAAAGCGCTTGATATATGACTTTGTATATTTTACAAAAATGCAGCAGGGTGCACAACATCACTGTGAACTTTGATAATGAATGCACTCTACTTGAGACTAGCTGGGTTTGAAACTTTAATTTGTGTTTTATCTTCAACAGAGACTTAATCATCATAATCATAATTATCTTAATAATCAATAAACTGCCTTTTCTCTGTCAACCATAGACCTCACGAGTTTCAGGCCAATAAGGTACTATTCTACAAATGAAAAGTGGATAAACTGTGCTAAGGTGACATCACTCCCCACAATGTCTAACCTATAGATCAAAATCTAAGTTGTTTTAAATAGATTTCCTTTTATTTTACTGGTTTGTTTTTTAGGGACGGGCTTCATTGATTAAAAGTAGTAGCCAGTATTGTTGCACAGCCCCCTCCTCTTTATCCCACAACAGGACATCTATCCTGGATCCATCCAGCAGCTGCTGACAGTCAGATATAATATCAACCCCCTTCTCCAAACAGCAGATGGCTCGTTTGAAGCCACATCTCTCTCCGCTCCGTGCTGTCATCACAGGTGTCGTTATAACCTCGGTCGCTCGTGAACTTCAGCGCCACGGAGATGAGCCGAACGGAGCTGGGAGTGTTGTCATGGTGACGCCGTTGGTGTTGACAGTGGCTGTGATGGTAGTGGCGGTAGGTGGGGGCCGAGTAGAGTCATTTTGGTGCTCACTACCTGTGTGGGCTTGTCTGCGTCTGGCTGTGACCGCACGCATGTGTGATCGAGGATGTCGGCTATAACAACCCCAAATTGCGAGAACACAAAACATGTGTACTAAGCTTAAAGTAAACTAGTCTCTCTTTAAATAACGAGAGAAATTATTCAGAGAATTTGATTTCATTCTATACCTGCGGGGAATGCCATGAGAGCCCTCGTTTATTTGGATGGATGATTTCATTTTCATTTTTCAAACCTTTTGCTGAAAGCCAAGGCTACGCTACAGCATGTACAATCCTTCTCTTTGCCTCTCTGTGTTGTGATTATGAATGAACGCTGTGATCACACACACACACACACACACACACACACACACACACACACACACACACACACACACACACACACACACACACACACACACCTCCCCGCCGAGCCCTCCCTCCTTTCCCACACATCCCTCTGAGCCACATGAGGCGAATCACCAGCCGTGCAAAGCCAAGGGTTACACTCCAAAAACCGGTCATGTTGACGGCGAAGTGATCTCCTCGGTGCCGCCTGTGCACATTTAACTCTGGCATACACAGATGTTCTGAAGCCAGAGTGACAACAAGACTATTTTTAGCCGAGGCTGCCCACACATGGGCGAGTTTACAGCAGGGGAATTGTCTGTATGTGCATGTAACATGGAGGGAGTGTGAGTGAGGAGCTGACAAACATCCAGAAGCGTCCAGGTGGTGAGACTGAGAGCATGGAAAGCAAAGGGAAGGGGGGAAAGCTGTGGAAAACTTAAACTGGGCCTTAAATACAAGGAGTGACCACAGCCACTTGCAGAGAACCTCACACACACACACACACACACACACACACACACACACACACACACACACACACACACACACACACACACACACACACACACACACACACACACACACGGATAGCAGCCCTGGCACCTGCACATCCAGGGAAAAGACTCTTATGTAATCCAGTCTGAGATATTCCAATAGTGTTTCCAGACTCATGAATGGGTGGCAAAGGCTTGTGTGAGTGTGTGTTTCTGAGCCTTTCTGTGCCAATGGGAGCATACAGGCAACAGGGTGACAGCAGTGAGAGTCCTCTGGAGGTAGACAAAGCATAAATCAGCCTCAGTGAGTGACAGTAAGAGTTTGACTAACCTGCCACCTCCACTATGTCCCCAGGGACGATGTCTCTGGCTTTGATCCTCTGGACAGCCTTGCGGTTCATGCGGTACACCTTCCCCATCTCCGGTTCATACTCCTTCAGAGCCTCGATGGCATTCTCTGCATTGCGCTCCTGTGCAGAGAGAGATATGAGGAGGAGAAAGTCATGTCAAGGACAGTTTGAACATTTGCTATTAGATTGATGCTCTACAATAAATGTAAGCACGAACAAGTCAATAAGCACATAGTATCATAAAAAAAAAGGCAACACAAACACACTAAGAGAATGAAAATGAAATTCTCTGTGAATTTTCAGGACTCCAGTGTGTGTTGACGTGTTGCTTTGAGGAGTGACTTGTTACATTGTTTCCTAACAGCAAAGTGAGTATGAGCTGCATGAGGGCATTTTGCATGAGCTCCATCGTTTGTTTATGTTTTGACTCGACACACACACGCTCGGCTGTTCCACTATTGACCTGTCTTCTCCCACTACAATGTGTTATTTGGACATACAGATGTTAACACATGTTAACATGGTGTCACTGTGATTAAAGTTCATGGATAGTTCTTAAATATGTCTTATATATTTGGGCACCCTTCTTAAGATACTTTGAGAATCTTGGACCAATTCAAAACTTTGTTTTTGTTTGTGCTCAAATATAGTGAGGTAAGTTTGTGTGTACGTGTTTGTATCTGTATGTATATATATAAATACATGTATTTATGTGTACGTGTGTGCGTATATGTGTGGGTCATATATGCATTTAAAATGAGCAGAGTTCATTCATATAATTGCCATTTATTTATATTTTCATTTATGTATCGATGCATTTACCTTAATAGGCAGCGAAATTTTAAACCCTTCTTCTATTATTAACTTTCTCCGTTCACCTTTAAATTGAAGACCTTTTTGCCTCTCTGTGTTCCTTATTACAAAATACAGTCTAATTCAGGAATTGCAGAAATCTCAGCAAAGGAAATACAACTGTAGGTTGAGGTGTCGTTCAGTTAGTGAGTTTAAAAATATGTTTGAATTTTTCTTTTGTACACTGTTCTGCGATGAGATTTGTTTCTGATTATCTTTCAACTCAAAGTTCATAGATAAAAAGGTCCATGAATCCACGTTTCCAGGGAGACGGGATGTTTTTAACTTCCCTATCTCCTTAACAATTCTGAGCCTTTGTAGAAATGTGAACACTCAATGGAAAGAACCAACATGTGTTTGTACACTTCACACAGAGAGCATCAAGAGTGTATCTCACCTGCCAGACCCCAATAACAGCGTTTGCAATGAGGATAAGAAGAATAACAATAGGCTCTACGAAGGCGGTGGTTGTCTCTTCTCCTTCTTCAAACAGAGCCAACACCTGCAATAGACGAACATACAGAACACATTAGAAAACACAGTATTGTACCTCCACTCCTGAAGTCCCGAGGAAGCTCACAAACATGTTCAGAGGGAGTTTTCTTTGAAACATTGGGAGGAAAAAGTGTCTGGTTTTCTTTCCCAAGATTTTCCTGCAACAACACTCAAACTAAAAAAATAATTTGGACAAAGCAGCTGCAGCTGAGTTCCAGTGAGTGTGTACCCTTCAGAAGTAAATGTATTTTATGTCAGATGTACCACCGCAGTCCTATCCGACGAACTCAAGTACGCCAGCACTGACAGTTTGTATTCATACCACGACTTGGAGCCGCAGGAAAATGGACATTATATTTATCAATAACTTGAAATTTATTCAACTGTTTATCCATTAATTTGAGCTTATTATTTCAACCATCTGTCCACTAAGTGACGTATTATTAGCAAACCATTTCAACTGCTTATGCATAACTTTGAGCTATCTGTTTCCACCGTGTATCATTACTTTTATGTCATTATTTCAACCATTTATCCATCAGCATATTTAATAAATTAATCATTTAAGCTTTTAATCCATTGGTTTACTGTTTGCTTATCATTTCACAAATTTTTCCATTAGCTTACCTTTGTCTATTCAACTATGCATTCCTTTTAGAGTACTATTTCTGCTTTTGGAAGATAATCGGAAACCTGCAGGACTTTTCTGCGGTACAGAAGCCTCTGGTTGGAATCTGCACTACAGTGACTGCAGTAATAACCTGACCTCCACAGCCAACAGCAGGTGATAAAGTGCAGCTGGGGCGAGTAGCGGTCCACTCAGTGTGCTCTATTCACAACCCAACACTCAAAAGAAAGGTTGGCAAATGGCAGGAAGGTCCGAGCCTGTTCTTCTGCAGTACATATCTGACATCCATGTTGTTTTTTTACAATAGCTGCAGGGATTCAAAAGAAATGTAATTAAGCCATGCAGTTCTAATCACACACACACACACACACACACACACACACACACACACACACACACACACACACACACACACACACACACACACACACACACACACACACACACACACACACACACACACACACAATGTTGGGTTGCCTAAAAGGACAATGGCAAAAAAAAAAAAAATTAAATGAAGTGAGGTCACTGGCCAAATTAAGACATTGGGATTATACTGAATGAACTGGACTCATTTAAAACAGGAAGCTTACGAAGCTCAGTTTAGATCCGGTGCAGCAAAACTTTTGGAAGGTTTTTGGAAGTCACACACAAATTGACATTTACATAAGGATTTTGTGAGATCCACTTCTTTTGGTGGTGCACAGTCATTTAGGATGATTCTGTAGATGACCGTGAGCAAAGAGTGCTAAAAATGACGTGACAGTTTAACAGCTAAATTAGTGAAGCTGATGTTTGTTTGACTGAAAACATTATACTTGTTTACGAGTAAGACAGAGACAAATATTTACTCACAAACACAGCTGGAATTATCACTTATGAAATGCATTAGCATTCATTTGTCATTATGTTTCTGGCCACTTGCTGAATGCAAGTCCAATTTCAGCTCTCCGTTTGCAGCTCCGTTTTTGTGCTCACAAACTTCTTAGAAAAACACGTGTTTCTGTAGCTGCTACATATTTTACCGTGTTCCCAAGCTAGTTGCTAACTTTATCCATCCATCATTTGGAGCTGAGCGGGTAGCATACAGTCGATTTTTTATTTTTTTTTATGGAAAACAAAACTGTCTGTTGTGGGTGAAAAATGGTTCTGATGAGAACAGTGAGAGTAAGTAAAAACAGAAACGTTGCAGGCTACGAAACCAAAACAATAAGCTGAAAGATGCTAAAAAGCTCAGAAGAACTTGCAGTCGGGTGATATTTCATTGCGAGTTTGTTGCTGCGAGCTACGACCCTTTTCAGTTCCAAGCAGTCATGCAATCAATTGTGCCTTTGCCACTTCTCCATAACTAGACATAGTTCGATAACAACTGAACACATGGATTCGACAAAGAATGCAGAGATGGTTATTACTTATTGTTATAATAAGCTACAAAGTTATTGTTAAAAGATAAAAACAGAAAATGATCTCTCCTGTTTCCACCATTTTGTTAATGGCAGATGGAATGAGACAAAATGACTGCACCACAAAAGCAGCAGAGAGGTGGATAAAGCATCTCTACTTTCCAGTGATCTGATGGGGCTTATGAAATGATAGAAGAATATATTCTCTTCAGAGTATTGAGCAGCAGAGTGAACGTCACGGCAGCCTGAGCCCGGTCGATAGCTCATCATTCACCATCATTTGGGACGGTAACTCTCCCTTCTGGCTGAGCCGAGATTGGAGGGCAACAATGGCAGCGCTCTCAGTAAAGGACGGTTCAAAAGACATGTTACACAAACAGCACACATTCAGGGAGCGGTTTGAATACCGAACTCCTACTTTCACACTGAGTCGGAGTTCAAATGGAGAGCAGAGTGGGGGTCTTTTGGTTTTTAGAATTTAAGGAGGGAATCTGGTGGAAGCTTAACTGCGTGCATTTATCAATCTGAGATCGAATTAAACTCAGTTTAAGGACCAGGTTTTCAAATCAAAGCCTCATCACCAAAATAAACCTCCTCTTATAGCTTTAAACATTGCACTCTTTACACCCCACATGCATAACTGAATGCAGAGACACATACTGACAGATGGCCCATTATATCTGAACGTCTCTAGTGTTTAGGAAACAAAGGCCTCAGCGAAATGGAAAAACAATGTATTATCTCAAATTGATCAGAAAACCATCTTTAGACTCATCGTTTGTAACTTCTTAAGTCCCTTTCTATAATATGTTAATCTCCCTTAATGTGGCTCAACCTTACGTAGTGAGGAAGTGCAATGATTTTCAGGTGGCTTATGTGGCTTTCTAATAATTCCCAACCAAAGAGTTGTATTGCTGAACACGTAGCTTCAGCTAAATTAAATTACTTTCATTTTCAAAAGACATACAGCAGTTGAAAATTTAAAAATAGACATTGAGGCACATTTAAGGATATAGCTCCCTGAACTGTTTGTGAATTAAATTCTCCATTTTTTTGCTGTAAATCTATTCACATATACAGAATATAGAGTTTCGTTACATCACCTAACCTGCCCTATTTGGCCTTAATATGAACAGATGAACTTCACTGTTGGTTCACGCAAAGGAAGCAGGAGAATCTAATAATCTTAATTTGAATATATTTAAAATAACAGCCAAATGAGTCCCGGTCAGGGTTTAACTTGAACTCCAGCTCACTCAGTTTTAGCCACTCCCAGATTATACTGGAAGAATACTAAACAGAGCCCAAATACAAAAGCTAAAAGGAAATAAAAAGGACTACACGAATATAATTCGTCTACAGGCAAGCTCAGAAATGTGTGTTATAAGAAAAACTGCTCTGGAGTGTGACATATTTTTGAATTCAAGTCAGATCAAGAAGTTAGGTCACAAGGAGTCTCGCTTTGGCTACTAAGCTGAAACCATTCCAGGCCACGATGACACTGTAAAGCATCAGGGTCTGTGCGGCAGTGGAACAGGGGCTTGTTCCACTATAAACACCCTTATTAAAAAGTGAGGGAAGCCGGATTTACATAAGGAAAAGGGAGCCAACTCTCCAGAGTCATGCAGTTACAGCCCACACTTGCACTCCGAGGCCCTGCACTGACACGAGGAACCGGTTCAGATATGTTATGTCATATACATTTTTAGAGCAGTTTTCCTACGGTCAGAAATAGAAACAGCAATTCCATCCAGAGACACCGGGGACGTGCTGTAATAAATGGAAAAAAGTTATTATGCAGTCAGGATTCCCCCCACTCTGACCTTCACCACCTCCCGACTGCAACCAGGGTCACAGTTAGAGGCGCCGCAGCAAAGGGAGTTTTGATTGATAGTTTAATTTCTACTTCGGCAGAAGCACTGTGTCTGTTATCCTCACTGAAACCATATCAACACTGGGTGGAAAAGCCTGTAAAGCACATGTTTCCACTTGAAAACAGACCTAAAACTGGGTTACGCAGAGTTCTAACAGGGGAATAAAGCTGCTGATGGCCAACAGAGAAGTCTATTAGGTGAATATTTCCAGACCATTGTCCAGTTAGGGTCTCGAATCCCAAAGGGGTTAATTTGAGAATAAAGATCAAAAACAAATATGATGAGAGCCACTGGCATCTGAATTATCTGGGCGGTACTTACGAAGGAGACACAGGCAGCTAGCAGCAGGATCCTGACCAGGAGGTCTTCAAACTGCTCCGCCACCAGCTCCCACAGGGATTTGCCTGAAATATGCAAATACACGTAACACACCTTTATCCATTACACTTGATCTACAGTTCAAGCCTTTCAGCGTAAAGGACTTAGAGTGTGTCCTCATGCTTAAGGGTGGATATGATCTACAAGATGTATTGACATTAGCTCTCCAATACAGATAAAGCAAGACTCATGCTGTGTTTACAGAAGAGTAGTGGTGTGTGTGTGTGTGTGTGTGTGTGTGTGTGTGTGTGTGTGTGTGTGTGTGTGTGTGTGTGTGTGTGTGTGTGTGTGTGTGTGTGTGTGTGTGTGTGTGTGTGTGTGTGTGTGTGTGTGTGTGTGTGTGTGTGTGTGTGTGTGTGTCTACGGGTGGAAAGGTGCTGTAGTGTACACGCCCAAAGTTTACCCCTCAGTCTACAGAGAAGAAAAGATCCAGGCTCAAGACACTAAAGTAAAGATAGTAAAGGGAGGAGAATCACAGCTCATTACAAAGATCAATATTTACCTTCTTCAGCCGGGAGCTCTGTGGATGTCATATCACGCAGGGCCGGAGAGAGTGGAGAGGTTGGAGTTGGAGGTGGGGGTGGGGGTGAGGGGTGAGAGGACAAAGACAAGGTTAGTTAATACATTTGATGAACTCAGCCTGACTCTGAGATGCGCAGACACGTACGGACGGCTCTGCAGAATTGTTCCGCTTGGTTATGATGATTAAATGCTGCATGCAGGGAGCATCGCAGCAACACGGATGTTTTTCCAAGTTGAGCATTACTGTCTGCAGTCACATTGTTACAAACTCTAAGGTATGCTATGGACTCTCAACTGTGGATGCTTACAAGTCTCCATTATCAACTGCACAAGCAACTCTCAGAAAACAATACAGACATTGTAATGAACGTCTTCATGAACCTTTGTATGATTGCTCATCTTGGACTGGTAAACTGACATCACTGATGGGAGTCAATGCACCAGATGGAGTGTGTCATCTCATAGAATGAATATCTTTTTATGAATTCATATTTCCCTGTAACAAATTCCAATTGCAACAAAATCTTGAAAATCTCAGGCTGCAACTAACACGTATTTTCATCATCAATTTATGTGTCCTTAGATTAATAATTGGGTCCATAAAATATCTATAAATAGTTTTTAAAATGTTCAACATATATTTTCAAAGGACAAGCTGGCCACTTCCGATTGTGTTTTGGTCTGTTTGTCAGACAAAACAACCAAAGATTTAAGACATATTTAAATTTGAGAGAGCTCAGACCTCGTATTATTCAGTTTAACTTTAAAAGAAACCGCTACTGGTTATAAACAGGTTCTGCCAGTACTTACTGTGTATTCGCGCAGCTGGTAATTTGGAAAATTACCATTTGAGAGCGTTCACAAACAGACAACATGGCCGCTCCCAAAAACTCTGCTCTATATTTGCCGTCAGAAAACAGAAAAGTGACATCCAACCTTGTTATCATCAATAAACCAACCAATCAATAAAATTTGTACACTACATTTCTCTTTCTTTTTATGTTCTGTTAGCAAACTAAGATAGGCTAGACTAACCAAGTCTGTCCATTTCACCTTTATGATTTTCCTTTTTGCTGCCACATCAGGTGACATCAAGCCTCCCTCTCTCTCAGTGGAGTATTCCCAGTTTGACATACATGCTGCTCATGAACGCACCATCAAATTAATTGTTTCGTATGGAATATACTCTCTTCACTCAAAAAGGTCACTACCTATAAAAGGTGTACATTCCTAAACTATCTTAGTCAAGTTGCAAAAGTTTTGATTAAACATTTTTTGCCAAGAATTTTTTTTTTTAGCAGTCACTAGCTCCAACCTCTCAAATGTGAGAATTTTGTATTTTTTCTGCTTAAATCACCGCAGAACATTTTGGAGTGACTGAGGAATATTATTTTTACTTCCCAACCTTTGTCACTTCATTTACAGTTAAATGAAAAAATATTTCAAAGATTAAAAAAAATAAGGAAAATAATCAATGGTTGGAGCTTTATCTGAAATGACTTTCAAAATAAAAGGTAAGCTTTAAATGCTTGTCCAGGCTACACTTTTTCTTAATCAGTTGATGTCATTGACATTCATGGTGCAGCCTGAGCCTGGACACTTAGTTTTATTAGTGTCAGCAGTCAGTCTACGCAACCTCCTGAGATCAAAAACAAACCCATGAATCCAAACATGCTGCTCTTTTTTTCCACATCATCGTCTCATTTTTTTATCCGTGTTTAAATGGAAAAGTAGAATTTTGACTTTATTTATTTAATTTTTTGGCACTCTGAGACAAGGTAAGCATCTTATCCACCCTGATTTAAACAAGAGAACACAACACCCACCACATGTATGAGTCACTGGTCTGAGCAGAAAACACATCCTTCATGTTCTAAAAATGTTCCAATTGACAAGTACTGTTTATCAGTGTCACCACAATGACACAGACAGGCTTAGTCACTGAATTTGTCAGGTCCTCATCCAGTCCTAGCAAAGGTATGACTGAACAGGTCCACTGTAACAAACAACATCCATCACATGTGAAAAACTTAAGTTGATAACATCAATCTGATTGATTTTTTTTTTCTGCATCTGTCTGAGATTAAAGTCAAAGTTTTTCATGATCTTTTTTTTTCCGGAAAAGTGGGTTTAAGAGTCTCAACCACAGAATAATACCTCAATAACATCTACAAGAAATGCTTATTATATATGGAGTGAGTAAAAGTTTCAATTACAGCGTTCACTACAGAATGATTTAGGAAAAAGATGCTATATTTAGAAGGCAGTGGGCAGCAACCCTAAATGACAGCAGGATTGTGCTGTGAGCAGTGGAAACCTCCTGTTCCTCTGCATGTTTTGACCACACAGCAACAGAGTCTCAAAGAAAGAGTAAGGGCCATGATGGGAGCCCACAGCCTCCTTCCAAAAACAAAAGTGCATGGCAGAAAGAAATTGTACTTGATTTCTTGAATATATAATTTAATATATAAGGTGTTTCTCTCGGTGGTCAAGAGACATCAAAAGCAATCTGGTAATTTTTTTCAGGTTTGCCCAATAAGATCTCAGGTGGAATAACTTTTTTAATTTGGTTTGTAATAAACACTTTTTTGCAGTCCATATGTGTAAGAACACAGATGTAGTTACATAGGCTGTAAAGTCTATGTCTGCTGAACATTACTAGTTCTGCACAATCTATTAAAAAGCAGCCTTCCTGGGGAGACTGAGCCTTACGCAGAGGTCATCTCTCTGCTCCACAGAAGACCCTCCTCTGCCTGTGTAATAATAGCTGATGAGTCACTGTGAATAGCTTTTCTTGCTGTCTGGAGAGTTTTCAGAGTTCAGCTTGGACAAGGTTGAACTCTTGGGGGACTTTTGGCTGCATTCTGCCAGCAGCAGCAGAAATGTGGAGAAGTGGGTTCTGGGTTCTGCTGTTTTCCACGGTCCACCAGTCTGACATAAGCCTGTTTCCCCATTACTGTGCCTCCCCGGTTGTATAATGTTTTTATGGCAGACAGGCTGGCTGCAACTCAAGTGCTGGAGACAAAGACCTACTGACTGAAAGGACAAGACAGACTGGAGGGTGAAGGGGGGGGTGTTACAGAAAGGGAAAGAGCTGGAGGTGTTGAATGGGGTTCCCCGGCTTCCCTCTGCCAAGGATTCCCTCCCAGTCATCTGGGCTGTGTCAACCCCAGGCTTGCCCAGGCACATTCCTGAACACTGACTTCACCTCCCTCCCACCTCCCTCCCTCCTTCCCTCTCCTCTCTCTCTCATGTCCCCACAGAACCTCCCGCCTCCTCCTCCCTCCCAGCCGACCCAGACAATGAATAAAAGAGGCTGTTTACACTCAGCAGAAAAATCAAGCAGCTCTGAGCAGAGGGGAGACACTTCCTGAAGACAGTTGCCAACAACAGCAACAGCGTTTCTGCATCCAGAGTCAAGAAGCAAAGCAGGAAACTGCCCATCAATCAATCCACACTGCAAACAATCTCCCGATAAAGCACCTCTCAGTGCCAGCTCCTCTTTCTCTTCTGGTCTACTCTGACTGAGTCCATCAAGGAATTACAGCCCCAGTTAGTGGGACCCCCAGTAAAACATCACATGTGACTGTGGTTTAACTGTATTAAGGAGCTGGAGTTCAGGCCGTCTTGTGAAAACTACAAAAAACAAGAACGTTTTTCAGCAGTTACCATGGCGACTTGGCTCATGAAGGCTGCTTGGAAATAAGCGTTTCACAAGGTAATGTTCCAGTGTCCGTCAAAATTTACCAAGAATAACTGTTATACAATCAGCAGGGCCTTGATGCAGCACACTCTTGACTGCAGGCACCAAAAACTCCACACATTCAGATGTAGATAAGCTCCTTTGTGGCTTCTGCAGGCTGCTAACACACAATTTGCAGGAGTGGTCCTATGCAGACAAGCAGACACGCCTCCAAATAAGCAGCTCACAGTCAGCCAGCTGGTTGAGTGTGAGCAGGTCTGTGTCTGACTCCACTGACTCCAGGATCCTGCTCCATCCACTAACCAGGAGAATGTAAAACAGGCCTATAAATACCATGATGGTAACCCCTAATGATAGCTTCCTATATCCACTCCATCTCCTAATGCATTCTCCCACCGGAAAAGGTCGGGGAATGCATTAACCACATCAAATGTGAATGATAAATGCATGCGCCTCATTGTCCACCCTAACATTATTATCTCTGCTGCACAGCATGGCAGGTAACTGCAGAAGAGACCTTGTCTGTCGCAGGCAGACAAAGTCAGTGTGTCCTTCATTTACATAAATATCAGAGGGGCTCTCTTCTCCGAGGAAGTCAAACAGTCCATGGCAAGTGGGCGAGTGTCAGCAGCTATCTTTAGGCGCTCTGCAGACCTCTGAGAAACAACCCATGAGAGCCAAACGAGGGCAGTCGTACCGAGTTCACAATCATTCCTCTGCAGCATAATGAAACAAGGGCATGAAGCCGTCACATGCAGCGACTCTTCAGTCATTAAAGAAGTCCGTCATATCGGATGAAAGCTGCACTGCTCAAACAAAACAAGACTAATGCTGTGTCCCAAATTACGTGTGGAAAAATGCGGTGCACTGTTCGTACCTCAATGGTATACTCATGACTGTGATGGAAAACTGGGCATTTTTCACCATCAACGGTGGCCATCATGGCTACGTAGTGTTAAGAAAGGGACCAAAAAGCTACAGTATTTCCAATCAGTAGCAGCCGAGGAAGCTGCCACTATTATACAATACAATACTATACAAATATAACTTGTGCACGTCCACAAAAAAAGTGTATATTTTGCACGAAGCACCTCCATACTATTGTTGGATAGAAACCATTAGCATGTTAATTGTGTGTGTGCATGAAAGAGAGAGCATGAAAAGAGCCGGCAGATATGTTGGTGGGTGATGCATTCAAATTTGATGGTTATTTCCAGATATTGCAGAACGGCAGTGTGCGAATTGAGACAATACAACACTGTCAAGAGTACATAACAGAAACATGCGATATGACACATGTACAGACACAATGATTGCCTGAGCTAAGTGCTAAAATTAGCATGCTCCCAATGCACAAAATTACAATGCTGATTTTTTTCCAGGTCTAATGTTTACCTTACTTTATAATACTAACAAATATGAATTAGCTCTTAACACAAACTAATGCTCATAGAAATTCCACTGGATTTATAGGGATCAAGTCATAAACCAAACTGTTGGACTGACGAAAATGTTGAACTTGGTGTTCGATGAAAAGTCAGCGGATCTCTGATGTGATTACAGCTTATTTTGAAGGAGCATGAAAATGTTTACCAAACGTTTGTGTCAATCCTCCCAGTACATGTTGAGATTTCACTGGTTTAGTAAAACATTTGATCTCGGTGGCGCTAAAAGATGAATCCCTACATTCCTTCAGATTCATCCATCAGTGAACATGAATGTCTGATAAAAGTTTTACAGTAATCCAGTTGTTTAATACATTTCAGTCTGTATTTCAGGACGACCCGACGGACCATTGCCATTCCTGCAGCTGTGCTTTCAGCAGGGACAAAAACACTTTAAGGAGATATTACCAATCACAACTAAGGAACAGTTAATACGTTTTTTTAATGGTTGAGAGCAATTACAATTATATTAGTCAGTATTTTATATTTGTAAGTGTCACTGAAAGCCCAGTAGAGTTTAGAACCAGCTATTATTTATGATGAGAAATATTTATAATGTATTATAAAATATTCTGACATATTTTTTGTTTTTGTAACTATTTTGAAATACTAACTCAAAGTTTTTTGAAGCACCAAACCATAAAGTGTCAAATGAAACGTAAAAGGTTACTATTAATTTTAGTCCACAGTAGATTTTCCACAAAGACTGAATGAGACTCGATCTGCAGGAACATTTTCCCAACTAACAAAGGTTTAAAACCTGCTGACACATCCAGACGGACACTCTGAAAGGACTTTAATAGTCCACAAAGGAAGGAAATAATGGGTTCATTTCTGTGAGAGGTGAATCACATTAACATGCACAGCAGGAAAAAGTACACTGGTGGAAAAGAAGTAAGACGTCCTGCTCAATAAAATTAATATCATTTCAGTCGCTACATCTGATTTACTGATTCAGCTTGTAATTCTCCTCACGTCGGGACACAGAAAACATCAGCTGTCAAAGTTGCACTGAAAGAACTTCTTTTGTGAAGCTCATCCATGAAAGACTGTCATGTCAGACGAAGAGAATTCATATCAAAGTAGAGATTTTTATCTTTTTTAGCCGATTAAGATAGCAAATGACACAAGACTCAGTTCAGTGGCTGCAGCAGCTGTTGATTGGCCGGACTGTCTGTGACGTCATCAAGCTGTGGTCAGGGAAAAAGAGACTAGGTTTTTCCTTTGGTTGTTGCACAGGATAGTGCATACTGAAATCAAACTGCAGCATCACTCATATTTGACCTGTGAGTGTATCTGGGACAGCTACACAAGCATGTGAGTGGCCTGTATATTCTGCTTTCATATTTTTAGGAACTTCACAAACAACAAATGGTTTGGTCAAACGGATTAGAAAATGCACACCCCATAAATTCTGAAACGACATCTACATTTATGCATTTACTGTCCATACACACATGTTGCTCAGCCTGCATTCGATTCAGGTTTAAATAAACACTCTGAAACACATAAAAAGACAGTCCTGCCCCACATTTTAAAACTCTCTGTGATCAGCTCTGCTAACCAGTTACAGAGGAAATAGAAAAAGGGCCTGTCAACAGAACAGGACATGCATGAGATGATTAGCACACAGCTGATATCTTGTCTGGGCTCAAAGCTTCCTCTTTAAGGTCACAGCTGTGTAAGGAACCATTTTTTTAACATCTCAACAGGGCAGGAGGATGGCACCCAGCCACCCAGTAGCCAACTGGAGAAGCTGAATGCTGTAAAAAAAAAAATTAAAAAAAAAAAAAAAAAAAGTCTGTAATCCCCCTAAAGGCAGACTGAAATATCTGTGTTAACACCAGGCTATTTATGAGGATTATTCTAGGTTTAGAAACCAGAGCGACACTTTTATCCAATCAAATGCCTGGTGCAGTACAACTTCATTGATCTAATCAGTGAAGAAACACAGGCTGATCTAAGTCGTGAACAATTTAAACTAGCTACAGCTAAAAAAAATGCATACACACAGACAGTAGAGATGTATATTACTGTAAATGATAATGTGACACAACCTAAACGCCCCCTTTGATTTGCCATAATAATATTAATTGTAATGATATTCTACATTTTCAACAAACCTATAAAAAAAAAGTCTAACATCAACATTGACTTAATCCTACAGATAGATTTTGTTTGTGAAGCTAACACCTGATATATCTTATTCTCAATTGTTTTCCAAAATGACAATAAAACATACAAACAGCAACAAAAATCCCACATCTGTTAGCCACATTGGTTCACTGGTCGATATATTCCATCATGATGACAAGCCTGCGTCTTGTTGTTTATTTTCAGACCATAAATCGTGCCATACAACTACTACTACTACTACTACTATTTACCACCACAGCACCAAATCTTCAGCTGGAAATAAATCCCACAAAATGCACGTGTTAACGTGTCACATCTGCTAAAAAACACAGTGCGCAATTCTTCTAGGAAATGAATTATCCTTCAAGAAATAAAGTGCATATTTGTGACAGTTTTTGCAAAGTAAGATATCCACTTGGCTGTTGGCTCAGGGCTTTGTCTTTTCATTGGATTTTTTTAGCAACAATTTTACCCTTTAAAAATCAGTTTTATCTTAAAATATAGATTCATAGTGAATTTTATTTTTATTTACTACAGGGTAGTGTCACTACACTTAAACTCAATGAATAAAATGCACTAAGCAGCGTGTCATAATGGACTATGTGACTGAAAAGGTGGAAAAAGTATATTTAGCCATCATATCCAAATACCTAACTCTTGTAGTATTGACTTACTTTTCCAGGAACCAATGATCTGCACTCTTTATTTTACATTCAGCTCATTAGACGGCACAGACAGGCCTCTATCTCGCTCTAAATGCTATTTGATGACCTTTGTGGTATACACCTTGATGGTATACCCCGTTATGGTACACCTTGAAGGCAGACACATGATGTGCAGCACACACTCCTTGAAACACAAACACCTTAAAGCACACGTCTTCTCGGTGGACCAAACTGTGCTGCTGCAGAGCATCCGGGCAGCACGCTCGAGCCCGCCGACTCAACATCATCTTAACATCAGGGCATGATGATGACTGACAAATGCAGAGGTGGGAGGGAAGGAGGCAGAAGACAAGTGACAAGCTCGAACAGGATCGCAGCTACTTTGAAGGCAGCCGGGCAGGCACACACAGAGCCCACTAGAACAGGGAAGTGACTCAACACTCCAAGGACTTTAAATGACTTCCTTCTACGACTTAACTCTCCTTTCTCAGCCCACATAACGCCAATACCGTTACCACAGCTTAACTGTCAACGGGACAATTTTCAGTAAGGTGGGAGCCGGCAGCCCCTGATTGAGTAGCGAGCTGCAATGTGCAGTCATGAGTGAATCGGTGTGAAGGAGGAGGAGCAGGAAACAGCACAACTTCTCTCGTATTTCAAATGAAGGAGCGAGTAAGTCAGGCCGCTTTCATGTCGAAACTACCCTGTAAGTAAGATCCCATCAGAGGAAGTTGTAACTATCAGTTGTGGCAGAAAACGGAGTGGAAAAAGTGTTGCAACATTTACTAATTTGACAAAGATGGCATCCCCTAATGATCACAAACACCGCAGTCTGGTACCTTTGGGATTGCATCAATGACAGAAAACAAACATCTTTTAGGTGCAAGAGGTTTATTGTATTTCCACTTTTGAAAAGCATGTGCACAGGTCTCATCATGGGATCAACGAAAAGAGCTAAAATAAACAGAGGCTCAGTAGAGTTTGGGGGAGATGAACAGGCTGATTGGTTGGAAAGCATGATTACCTGGCTGAGAGTCATCGTATCTAACATTGGACACTGTATCATGATGGTGTAATGACATTACCAGTACGTTGTTTAACCTGAATAGGTTGCGCAACTCTCTGTGAAGGAGTGTCAAGGAACATGTTTACAACCCAGACTAAATGTAAAGGCTGTCCAGCTGTGCAGAGTAATTTAAAAGAAAGTAAAAAAGTGATTTATTTAACATGCTTTGTTTAAAAATGCTTCTTAGTTCAATTATATTCTAACATTTTAAAGTCTGAAGCCATGATGGATGAAGTTCTCTTTGGAAATTCTCTTAAATGTTAGAAAAGAAGACTAATCAATAAATTAAAGTCTTCAGTGATAAAGGTCATCTTCCCTCGACACTTCTTCCCCCGAGTGTCAGTTCTTCTGAAAACTGCTGTCAAGAGGCCCCCCCCATGAAAAAACAACAACAACAACAACAAAAAAAGGTTGATTGCTCATGGGAACAATATGCCCTTTTACTGACACTTTCTAAAAAACGAATGCCGTGCACCTTTGAAAACGAGGTTGCGAGTGCACAGGACACAATCATCAGGCACCACAAGCCATAACAGCACAAACCCTCTTTGTGCACCCACACATACACACAGAGGGCGAAAGTGTGTGCGTGTGCGTGTGTGTGTGCATGTATGACTTCCTCTTGCCTCTACTTCATCAGAACCAACTATTTCAAAATGAAAGTGATAAACCGTCTTGTAAACTGAGGTGCTTGTATAGTTCTCTACAGTAAATTATGTGGATGTCTTCAGTGTGTGTGTGTGTGTGTGTGTGTGTGTGTGTGTGTGAGTGAAGTTTGAAATGACCGAGCTGCTCGTAGATCATAAATGGAAGGTGTGAATAAAAGGCCAGCCCCTTTCTCTCTTCTTTTTCTTTCTTCAGCACTGACTGCATTGTAGAAAAGCCCACCCAGATGTGGTGGATAAGCTAAACTTCCAAAGAAGAGAGGGTCAGAAACTCTGGTGCTGCTCAGGAGGGTTTCTCTGTCACAGCACATACACATACAAATTACTCCCCTGTCTTTACATACAGTGACCAAAACATCATAAAAAGACAAATAAATACCAAAAAAGGTCAAAGTAATCATTTGAATCCTTTCCTCCTAATTAAACAAATAAATGGATAGTACAGTTTGAGTGGATGTTGCCATCTGTACCGTGAAACAATCAGATAACCAGGCCAAAACATGTAACCTCACAGAGGATTCACATCATTTTTTTACTTATAAATGATCTGTATAGTAAATCAGATGACACACTCTGGTCATGTTTTAAATCGAAGGGACGGCTAACAGCTAGCAGACAGTTCTCTGATGTTTCCGAGGTTAAACTCCCTCATCCATCCCAGAGATCGAGAGGCGGAGCGAGTGTGTAAAACCTCTCCAGGCCCACGGAGGAGTCAAACATGTCACACCATCTTCCCAGCATGGCCGTGCCTCCTCATGCAGACACTTGGAGCAGCACTTAGTGTAATTTTAACCTCCTGTTTGCCTACTCGTGTCTAAACTGAGACGAACGCTGAGCAGAGTGGAGACCTCGCATGAGGACATGTTTTGGGTTAATGATCCTGCTGATAATGAGATCCTGCTAACCAGTCAGTGCACACATGTCAATGGGAGAGAGGTAACCATACCATCCTCAAACCTCTTTGAACGGGTGCTCGCTGGAACAAAACAGCAAGGCTCCGATGGAGTCCTTGCTTCGTTTGCAAAATCTGTAATTTGTGAGCAGAGGAAGGAGCCATTTCACAGCTAAATGTAAACGTAACAGTTACTCTGCAACTGTAAACTAACTACAGCCACTCTGATGCAGTTTTTTTATTTTTTTTTTATTTTAATTTTTTTAACATGTTTGACTCATGGAGACCCCTGAACAGTTAGACCCAAATGAGGAAGCGGGTATCCCCCCCACCCTTCAGTTTTTATCTGTAACGTGCTCACACAAGGCAGGAAGTTCACAGCTAAAAGCAAAGAGATCTTATCTGTGGCAAGACGTTGCTTTTTTTCCATGAAGTCATCACAAGCCCCTGGGTAGAGTGGCTGGCTGCAACAAAAGGGCCACTGTTTGACTGGCACAATGTGCTGCTCTGCTCCACAGCTTGGCCGCACATGCAAATGACAGGCCAGGAGGGAAAGGTGTGCTGATGTCAGGTCCGAGCTCGGCACAAAAGTGCCCGTCAAGCACAAGTATGTGTAGATAGGTAAAAGATGATGGAGACTTTGGTGTGTGTGTGTGTGTGTGTGTGTGTGTGTGTGTGTGTGTGTGTGTGTGTGTGTGTGTGTGTTTGCGTGTGTGTGGAGAGTCCACACTGCTCAAAAGAAGCTATATATTCATATTAATTCGTGTTTTGAAAGCCAACACCAGATTCTCTGTGATCTTTATCACCCTACAATCGTCCATTTGAAATCTTTTTCCTTTTGCTATCTTGTAATTTGAACTATAAAGTAAGGCCATGTGAGGAACAACTGTTGAAAGTGAAAACAGGTTGTTCAAGATTTTGTTTCATTATGTACATCTTCTTCCTCCTCAGCAGCCTGAGCCTCCCTGCTCTGCACTTCCTGATCCCTGCATGACAGCCAGGGATGTGTGTCCTCACACACACCCAACTGCACACACCGAGTCAAGACACAAAGTCGGGGAGGGTTGGTTTTCGATGAGATATAAGCTCTTTTTGGGGTTTTCTTTTGGAACTGCTGTCGCAGCCGTTTGACTTTACTTTCAAACGCGACCTGACATGAGGCGACCTCGTGGGACAAACTGAATTTAAAAAGTAGCTGCATCAGCACTTGATCAGTGTTAAAGGAATTGATTTGGATTGCTCCTTCCCTCTCCAGATGTAGTAACTTTAAGCAGTGTGATGTGGCTGCATGATTTCAACACAGGAATGTGTCTCACTGAATGTGCCACTTCCATTTCCACTGACTGTGCGCCACAGGGAATATGATTGTTTTTTACGCGCACGATCTGCCTCAGCTTGAAATATAACGGCAGTGGAGGGATTTCCTGGCAAATGAATCGATACAGGCTCCAACACGCAGCACCTGAACTAAAATAAAGAGGGGGAATAATTTATAAAACTACTCACCGTTCGGTCCATATTTCTCCAAATTGACTTTGACCTGTTCCACAGTCAGCCCAGTGTTTTCGTTCACACCGAAGTTGTCTAAAACTTCAGTCGCCGATTTAGTGTGAGCATTTTCCATCTTGGTGGACTGGGCTTAGATGATCAGATCAAAATGCATGTAGTAGAGTAACATCTATTGTGGCAAGTGTGGGGAGTGAAACAGCAGTAATTTCCACCGATGGACGTTCACGCGCTCGGTCTGCTCTGTCACCTGTCCCCCCTGAAGAAAACCTCCGGATCCGCAGTTCAGGCGCTGTCGTCGCTCGGTTGATCGACTGCCGCTGCTACTTCATCTCCATCTGAAGGTGTGCTGTGTCTGTGCCGGCGCGGACCGCCTCTTCGCTGTTGAGCACTCCCTTCTGCGCTCCCATTGGCTGCGCGTACCTGAGCGCACGGTCCCGCTCCCGCTGCCTCATGCAGCCACTTCAGACATCTTCCGCAAAAACAGGATACGTGAAGCGTAACGTGTGCTGCAGGTGAGCAGCTTGTACGTGTACTGTCATGTTTATTTCTCCTTATAGGAAATGTATCCTTAAACACAGCCAGCTGCACATCAGCGCACTGGGGGACGAAGTGGGTCGTTCAAGGACACCATTAAAACTGTGGTTTTAAAGAACTAAGCACACAAGACTGCTGCTGCTTATGTGAGACCAGCGTATATAAAGAGTGCAAGTTGCATGTAATGGACACAAAAACGTGAATAGAGTCAGTGGTGGAAAGAAACTGGAGCAGTCCTACTGTGTTAAACTACAGTTGAGGCTGCAGTGGAGACTACTTGTACTGTACTTGAGTATTCCCATTTGATGCTACTTTATGCTTCCACTTCACTATATTCCAGAGGGAAATGTATTTTCTACTACACTACATTTATCTAGCAGCTTCAGTCACTTTTAAGATGAAGATTTGACACAATAGATGAGTGAACAAGCTTTTAAAATACAAACCATTGTTAAAGATTAAACTAGCTGTTTCCAACCTGTTGGGCCTCTGACATCTAACAAAAAGTGTGCATTCGGGGTCACATTTCAGATATCTGAGTTGTTACCAGCTCTATTAAATAGTGATTCCCCCCGCCCCCTCTAAACTTGGTTTAATTTCAATAAATGTTCAAATGATCCAATGACTCACCAAAAATAAAAAAAAAAAACTGAAAAAGTTCAAAAACTGAAAAGAGATTTGCGGATCAGAATTAGTTTCTTTCCTTTCCTCTTCCAGTAGTCATCTGACGACCCCTCAGTTTTATCTGCTGTCCCTGTGAATACAACTCTATGCAAAATTGTTCAAACTAGCTCCATTTCCAGCTGCTAAAATCGTAACATGCTGTTTCCACTGTGAATCTTCAGTATTAATAATCTAATGATGTCATATATTTCAGTAAGAGGGACCAAACTTTATTTTAATACTTTATTTTGCTGCTAATACTTGCGTACTTTTACTTTAGTAGGATTTTTTTTTATGTAGGACGTTAATTTATGGATTTATATGGATTTGCTTTTAATGGTATTTTAAATTGCTGTATTGGTGTTCTGCTTTTATTCAAGCAAACAATCTAAACACTTTTTCCACCATTGAAGTATCGAATACAGCCCTGAGGCCTGTTGCACAAACATTATGTTGATTTAGTCAATTAGGGACGATTTTAGTTTCTCCTTGAAATGCTCAAGACAAAAATTAGACTTGACTAATTTTCAGTTGAAACAGATAGCAACTTCAACCTCCAGGCTCTTTTCCACTGTGAAGCTGTCCTCACAACTATAATTAAAAAAGACCAAAACTTGGCGTGTAATTTATGGTTTGATTGCAATTTTGTCGAGTCAAGATGGAAAAAAAACCCTCTGAAGACAGCATATGTAATCACTAAAAATATGTGTATTTTTTAATTCAGTCATTTGTTTCACTCATCAGCGAATGTTTGAACTGAATTATTCTTAAAAATACTTTGAATCTTATGCACATGAAGAGACGTGAGGAGGTTGAACTAAATGATTTGTCAGCATGTTTCCAGTTTGAAAATAATCACCTGAGACAGAAATCTATAAGACGTCTATATTTATGAAAGCGCCTCCAGACAAGACAAGATAAGTCACTGCAAGGAGGATGGCAGGAGGGACCATTTTGAATTATTCCAATAACTGGTGAATTTGTGTTTTAACAGAAAAGACATGGCAGAAATGATCAACATACAGTAACTGTGAAATCTTTGCATATTTTATACCAGCTGCTGCTAATTGGAAACAAGGCTTATAGATATCTGTAGAGTGTAGAATTGATGTTCCCTAACTATAAGAACAAAGACATGGGGTGACTTTCTGTTATGTTTTTTAAAGCTCACCTCTGGAGCTCAGGTTTGGACTATGGTTTCATTATTTGCAAGATAATGCACTTTTAAAAACTGGAAATACAATTGACACAATAAGCAGCCATAAGAATATGCTGTGTAAAACATCAGAGTAAATGTCATTTGTCTACTGTGCTACATGGGGGTAATGCTGTCCTGTCACTTGTGAACTGAGTTACAGTTTGAGCTGCACAATAGCAGCTAATTAGAACAACTCAAAATCTGACAGCTGTGTACTCCGTCCTTGTGATGTTGCCAGACTGTTTCCTCAAGGAGACCTGGCAGGAGCGTCCTTCTCATGTCCATTGTGAGCGTCCTGGTGTTGTGAAACGGCCTCCGAGTCCGACCTCAGGACCAAGGTTGAATACCACCGATCCAGAGGAGTTTTCAGATGAAGGGCCTGACCTGTGAAAGGACAGTTCATTTTGAGTGAAAATGGAAGAAAACACAAATTTCAACATGTAATGTGTCAAGGCCCAGAGAGTTATTATAAAATATAGGAATTACATGTATTTGCAAATACAGCATGTAATATCCATGAAGAATGACATGAATAAATAACAAATAAAAACATTGTCCAATTATTTTCTTACAACAACCACAAAGTGAGGCTTCCTTATTTAAAAAAAGATTTCTTCATGCTCTATGAACAATATAAAAGTACTAACGTTGCAGTTTCAACTCTCGTAAAAAATACACCTGTACTCATTAAATGTACTAAAACTATCAAAAAATATGAATGTGCCAATGCATTTTAATGTTGTTGTTGACCCAGAATCAGTTTGTCTGAATTCCTTTATATACATATACGTCATAAGTCGGAGCTGGAAATGACATCACACCTGACATGACTATGTTACACTACAACTTAAATAAACCAGGTTAGCCTCTGTCAGCCTTTGCTAACAATAGCAGTTAATAACGATGCATTCCTGGGTATTTTCTGCATGAAAACACCTTAACAGCATGTCCACAGTTGGACAGAAATGTGTGAACAGTTGATTTGAGAGACGGAAAAGGCAGAAGTGCAAACAAACAGCTGTCCCGATTGTAGACGCCCAGAGTGGCCATTTTGGATTTTGAGTTCAGGTAAGGTTCTTCCAACTTTCCAAGTCTAAAATAACACTTCAGGCTATTCCAGTTGAAATTTCTGACTGGGAACTTGGAAATTTCCATTCAAATGGGACACTCCCAGTTCAGGTGCTCCTAACCTTGGGGTTGCGTTGTCTCTGATGGGTCACAGTATAAATATTAGGGGAGGTGAGATGGTTTGTGAGATGGGAAAAAGTAAAAAATAAGGTGCAATTTTCTCTAATGTTTGCTTTTTCTGAAATATTGGATAATTTGAAAAATTTTGAGAAAACAAATCACAACCTTCATGATGACACCAGTGGCAACATACTGATTGTACATAGTTTAGCCCCGATGGTTGCATCCTGGAGACTGAAATTAAGAATCCAGTTTTTGGCTAAATAATTTTTAACATGAAGTCACAATCCTTGTTTATTACGACCCAAATCACCCACTTTGACTAGTTGCAACAGCCCCTTTCAACCAGATAAACACAGAAACATGCAGTACATCAAACTGCTTTTGTCCTGTGACTTTAAGCTCCACACATGCTCATATTCTAGTAGAACTGATGGCATCAGGAAAAAAGTGCCTGACTCCCCTCAGTGTGCACTAAAACATTGTTTTGCATGTCATTCACTGAGACCACTTTGGGACTTGGACTTCCTGGAAAACTGTTGTTTCCTGGAAAACAGCACAGGTGACCTCATATGACATGATCAGTACGTGTAACTGAATCTTCAAACTGCCCATTTCTCTCTAACTGACATCCCATTGGTTGAAACCTGTGAACAATACCTCACTGGCCTCAATCTATTATAAACCTCTATTGTTTATGAAAGAAACATGAATGTTTGCCATGCCTCACAACTCATGAATGTGGAGCTCCTGTTAGCACTTCTGAGGGAAATCAGCAGTTTATTGATGCAGTGGCAGAAGTTTAATGAATTTGCCTATTCATCGTCGGCTGGGGACGAATCAGCCAACTCAATGCAAGTAGGGAAAGCGGTGTTCCAGATTTCCCTCCCATCACTTTATCCTGAGCGTAAGGTTACTGCAGCACAATCTCCCCACAGTATGCGGACTCTGAAATGGGTCTACTGTTGGAGATCACAGGCGCTGGACTGGGACCTCGTTGGGCACAAAGTATAAAAGGAACAGGGTGCTCCAATTCTGTCCCTGCTCACAGCCGGCCTCTTCTCTCACAGCAGAAAAACGTGTATTTATATCTGGAGCTTACGTAACTTCCAGAACTGCTGTCTGGAGGATGGTAGCTGGCTACGTGAAGTTCTTGGATGACAAGTGCCTACAAGCGCCCTCTTGCTTGCTTTGGAGGTTCTGTCTTTGCCTCTGTTTCAAATTTCTAATCCAAGGACTTCTATTTTGAAAAGCAGAGCTCAGCTCTCCACAGATCCTCAGCCGACAGCCACGGCTATAAGCACAGGTTCCACTCAGGCTGCTTGCTGCCCACTCACACGCCTAGTCAGTGAGATCGTTAGTCATCAGCAGTGTCGACTTGTGGCGTGAAGTTCTCTCTAACTTGTGTGTGTGTGAGTGACTATCTATCTGTGTGAGCTAAAGCCTTTTGCATCAGGCCCCATGGTGACATACATTTCAAGAGCTCTTATGAAAAGGAAATCCCCACCCTGACCCGCCTCTTTGGATCGCCCCTTGTTTTCCCTTCAGTGGCACACACTGGGGGACTGTGCTTGTCTCAGTGCCAGTCACACAACATTTTCCACGCAGCACCGTCAGACTTCTATTAGCATTTGCCTTCCCATTTCGCTTGTAGCGCTCATTTGCATGAAGGAAATGATCCGTGGCCTTCCAAGCATAAAAAAATATATATTTCCCTCTACCTTGCATGAATCACAAACTCACTGCAGCCCATCTAAGACGAGACATGCTATTCTCTGTGCACCTGAGCTTCAGAGCTTCATATGAAAAGAAGATTATTTTAAATTAAGCTCTGACAAACAGGCACCCTTGATGTTTTTCTGCTGTCGATGATGCAGACTGGGAGACAAACAGCTGCTGCTGCCATTGACTTTGAATCAAGGAGATGATGTGAGTGACCACAGTATGGAGCAGCTGTACCTGACAAGCAGCCCAAGCGACAAGTCAACCCCGCCCAGCAGCCTCGCCATTAATAAACCGTTCCCCTCTTTTCCCCCTTCCTCCTTCGCCTCTTCCCCGTTTGGAGGCTCTGCACATCTGTGAGAAAGTCATTATTTCAGTCGGGCGCCGCAGGATGTCACGCCCCCTCTCAGCCCCATGAAGAGAAGGGAAATGTTTTATGTCAGGGGAGAACTGCCCTTCTTTTATGCTGTCTTAATGTCAACTCAACATTTGAATGCAAATGTAAATGAAATTATATTTTAAATAGCCACATTATTTAGGAGACAATCACCTTTTCGAGCAGCAGAGGAATTAGCTAGTTTCGGTTTGCACCATCTCTTGCAGGGACCTGGAAAAATTACCCCAAATTCCTATATAGAGTAATCAAATATCTCCCAAACAGAATTCCTTCACAAACTTAAGATGTGGAAGTGATGCCTAACACACCTTGAATCAGACATATTTTAAAAAGCTGTCTCATTACTTGCAGAGAATCATTGTTAAAAAGAGATAGAAAGCTCTCAGTCTTTTATGTAAAAAACAAAAAAAAATCCATTCAGAGCAACTCTTTTATTTCCTCTCATTAGGGTCAGTTTTCCACAGTTATGGGAGTCAGTCAGTCACTAAGGCTTTAAGGTTGGTTTCCTAGAGTGAATGCTCCCTGTTAGCACCCGGTCTACTGGTCACAGTGAGTCCTGTTGGGAATATTACAGCCTTGCTCGGCCAGTCTTGACTTTGTGTGTAAAATAATTCAGGAAAAACAGTTAGGTCGATGGGAATGGGATTTAACTGACGAGGATAACACTCCTGATGTCAGACTCATGATTGACATTAGAAAAAAAAGTCATAAAGCAGAATGAGAGATATTGTTTGACCTGATTAAATGGATTATTTTTCCATGTCAAAACCTGTCGTGTCTTTACCTGCACTTGACTCCCACTGAACTGTCAGTTCAGTTCTGATACGTAATGCTGGTAGCAGCTGATGCAGCCTGGAGCTGCTCGTCTCAAGCAGAGATGAGGAGAAGGTCTGCAGACGTCTGGGAAGCTCACTTCTTTCTAACTCCACAATTACACCGGCAGCCTCAATGTGCTGACTCAAGTGACATCATGTGAAGCAATTAACGGGGCCACAAAATGTTCCGTACAACTTTTTCACACATGCAGTCAAACTTTCTCAGGACCTGTAAACAAAGATCTCCATTATATATTTACATTCAGTGTTTTTGCAGATTTTCTCGAAACATCTTTTTTTTTTTTTTTTTTTTTTTTCAAACAAACTCTTCACTCAGGAAAAACTCTCAGTTG
Organism: Brachyistius frenatus; assembly: GCF_029030835.1. Classification (NCBI taxonomy): domain Eukaryota; kingdom Metazoa; phylum Chordata; class Actinopteri; family Embiotocidae; genus Brachyistius; species Brachyistius frenatus. Next base: position 3,652,657 of record NW_027210633.1, on the reverse strand, counting down.
TAAACTTTCATCAGTCTATGAACACATCATGCCGCCTCTGCTGGAACGTCATCCCTTCCTCTCCTCCTGCTACTCAGTCTACTTTTCCAAAAAGGCTTATTTGCAAGATAAACCTTTCAACAACCCGTGAAAACCTACACAATGAAGGTGTCGGAGTATTTCCGAGGCTACAAGAAACAGTTTTGAGATAGTGGTAAACAGCAGAAGTCGGGAAAGTCACTCATTCACTTATTTACACAGCAATACCATATCTAAAGTTTGTTAAGATTAGCTAACATTAGCCACCATAAGCTAATGGTCATATCAGCAGTTCTGTATCTGCAAAACCTCTCAAGAGAGCACTTTATTGACACTGAGTTTAACTTTTGTGTTTTTGTTTGAAGGGAATAAATCACATTTATTCTGCAGTTTGTCTTTAATTGTGTTTATTTTGACCAATGAAGTTACAGAACATGTAATCCTAAGTGTTTGTTAGCATCAGTGTTTTTAATACAACTGCAGATTCTTTTATTTGTCTGTCATTTTCACTCTCGCCAGCATTGCCCAAACAAACCATGTGAATTAGTCACAGCTCTTATATTGGTCATGATTAATGTTTGTGTGTGACAGTATTAAACTGCACAACCTTTGACAGATTACTTTCTACACTTGTCACTATTCATTTTCTGCATAACGCCACATTCCAATTCAGAATAGATGCACACACACAAACACACACAAACACACACATCATCATCATCATCATCATCATCTCGACCACCACCACATCCAGGCTGTTTGCTACTCAATCATTTCTGGACAGGATGAGTCACCGTGCGATGATGAGGCTCATCCTGTCAATCAGCCCGTCTGTGATGTAATCAAATGCGGCATATGAAACAATTACCTGCATCGCTGATGATGAGTGTTTAATAGACAGTCCAGTGCAGGCCTGTGCTGTACATTTGGACACACATAAACTGAGATCTGGTTTGAAACTCAGCTCACTCAAGTATCACTAGTATCAGATCAGAGTCATTTATGCTAATGTGAGATTTCATTAATTCTGTATTCAATGTCACTGTTCCTCGAATATGTCTTTTATGACTGCTGGTCAAACAACAGAAGTCATAAAAAGACAGTACTTAAGGGGCTTTGCTGCTATAATCCTTTGATATGTTTTGGCATCATCAAAGCAGAGGGACCCACATCCACATTACAGAATCTTAATTCCAGTATCTGAGCCTCTGAGCTCAACCCACAACTCAGTCAGCCCACAATCAAATCATTGGTCTCTGAAGCCCTGTGTTAAATCACCACCAAAGTGCCCTTAAAGGACTCTGTGTGCTTTGATTATATGACGCATGCATTTTAATCAAAGAGAGTAAGGAAATAAAGACACATCTACAAGAGGACATATTTCAGTCATTTACATCTAAAGAAAGATGTATAATTTTTTTAAACCTGCTAATTGACGACTTAGTTTCATGTTTTTCTCCCATGATCTTTTTCCTGGGATGCCCTGGAGACGCTGCTTGTTAAAAATCTTCTCACCTTTGTCCGGACTCCCTGTGAGTACTTGAGACATCACACAAATGATTAACTGGGACCAAACAGTTCAATCCATGACTATGAATCTGAGCAGCTTTTCCACTTAGTTAGAAGCCAAAACCACAGAGTATCATTTCCTCATGTCATTGAGACGTACAGCGTTGGAGTCTTCCCGGTAATGACAAATGGTAGAATGACTTCGTGCATGCAGAGTACGTTAACACTGAAATTCACTTTATTTTTTTTATAGAGGGAGTAACTAATCTGAAACAATATGTACCTATATTGCATCACAGCTAAATCTCTTCCAGTCACTTTATCAATCTGTGTCAAGAATCCAGAGCTGTAAATCAACAGCAGCGCAGATTCAGACATAAGACGAATGGACTGCCGGAGACAGCACACAAACACAACATGAAGTGTCCTCAGGCAGAGGAAGGACAACGCTGAGTGATGAATATTGGTATATTCTCCTGTTAAAGTGATGGATTGGATTTTGCATTCTGGATTTGCTCTTCTCGCTCGCCTTCAAGCTCACTAATATTGCTATTAATAGCAGTGATGTTCAAACTGAGATGGTTCCTTCTATCTCTTATGGAGCTCCTCATCATTAGCCAGAGGCTGCTGGTTTGACAGGTCATCTACACCAATTAACTCCAGCATGAAACGCTGTCAACAAGCACAGAGGTTGTTTGACTTGACATTGCAGATGCTGGTATAAATATACAGACGGAGCAGCGGTGGATGTGTTCACATGTTGGCCTGTGTGCTTTGAAGGGTGTCATCAGTCCTGTGTTATGGATTGATGAGATGAAAATAAAGAGGATTCCCACCTCTGCTTTTGGTTATGAAGAGAAATGTCCCTCAAAATTAAAGAGGTGACGGTTTAAACAATCACACTCCAATCAGGAGATTTATTATGTTTCTTGAAAGTCAGTTCTGCTGTAGCGTTGGTGCCCTGCCTCCTTGAATCATTCCTCCACACTGATCACCACCGAGGACACACTGGGCCATTACAGAGAATCAAGTGGCGGGTCGTTCATCCTCCCCCAAGAGCTTTTATGTAAATTACCGATGAATGTGCTATTTCATATCACAACAGACAGAGTGCAACGGCAGCGGAGGATGTCACTTCCTGTCTGACAGCTCCAATTCCCAATCGGTGACCTGGGAAATAGATGGTGTGTTGGGGGGAGAGGGGAGACCGAGAGGAGCAGGTGATACAGAAAGCAGAAGTGTCAGGACCTGGTGAACGAGTGTTTTTACATCAGATTCATTGACGGTGCTTAAACAGAGCTGATGTTGAATTGCTTTCTGCTTTGTCTCTGTATGTGCCACCCTGTGGAAATTTGAATCCTTTTTAAAGCCAGGCTGTAGCAGAGAGAAAATAGTTCTGTCACTCACAATATTGGTTTTCAGATAGGGAATAATTGTGGCTAAATGCATCACTTTGTTTACTAGCTAGTCGCTAACTTTGCCTGTTTGTCACTTGGTGTTGGGAAAGTAGTGTCTAGTGAGTCTTTCATGCTGAAAACAGCTGCACGGTGGCCAAAAACAACATGTTGGGAGCAGTGACAATGACCCAAATCAGCAGTGTTCTTTTCTGTTGGTTATTCACTATGAGCACCACCTTTCACATTGGATATTTGATGCATTTTTATCATAAAAATATTAAGTATAGGAACTAAAACCCGACCCTGTTATGTTTGCAGGCCAAATTGACCCATTACAGTTTAAAAGTACAGGAAAAATATTTTTGACCATTTTTGGAGCATTAAACCTTCTCTGCTGGCTTAATTACTGTAATGAACATATAAATGGAAATGACACATTTAACACATTTGCAAAAAAAATTTTTTATCAAAAATGACAGAATTTTAAATCATGATCATCATCATGATCTGTAAGATTTCACCAAATAGGGATTAACTGAGTTAAAGGGTTCAGGGAGAAACATTTATTTTTTAACAACTTTCAGAAACGTGCACTGGATCAGGAACAGCATTCTTACATGTCATAACAGGAAGGTTTAATATAGAAAGAAAATAATTTTACTGCTTGTAGCTGAGTTACCTTTAGCTCCAGAATGTACAATAAAAACAAAGTGCATTTAAGTAGACTAGCATTTGCATAAAAGCTGCAGAATCCCCATTACAGGTGCTTTGCTATGTACTGAACATTATAAAGGACCTGTAATGGTGATACATGTTATAGTCCATGCAAGATGCAAATCACACACACACACACACACACACACACACACACACACACACACACACACACACACACACACACACACACACACACACACACACACACACACACACACACACACACACACACACACACACACGCACTGGATCAAGGATGACTCCTTGTCTGCCATGGCAACTCTGAGAGCAGGAAGACCAATAAGAGTTTCCTCCTTGTTCAGAAGCTTGAATACTCACGGATGTCATGTTGCCCTGGCTCTTGTCTTACAGGAACAAGTGTGTGTGTGTGTGTGTGTGTGTGTGTGTGTGTGTGTGTGTGTGTGTGTGTGTGTGTGTGTGTGTGTGTGTGTGTGTGTGTGTGTGTGTGTGTGTGTGTGTGTGTGTGTGTGTGTGTGTGAGTGTGAGTGTGAGTGTGTGTGTAGCTACATGTTTTAGGACTGCTGTGTCCAGCGGCTCTCCCATCCCCTCGATAGTTTTTAATGAGTGGCAGATGGCTCCTCTCTGTCAGCACCTCTTCCGCTCATCATCTCTTCATCAGTCTGCAGTGTATTAAAGCAGAACTATAGTAGCGTAATGACAGAAGCTTAATGTTTAATGCTCTTCGTAAAGGAACTCCCCTCTGGAGTGAAAGTTCAGAGGTGTTGTTTAGATTATGCTCAGGGGTGATTCAGGCTGTTGGGACTGACATGACAAACATTTTCAGATGGAACAGATGGGTGAGGATAGTAACTCTTCAGTTTGAATATCAACACTTCCTCTTTTAGAATAAATGTGTGACCTTATTCAAACAAGCCAAGAGAGACACACTTCCTCTCTTTGAGTCCTCACTCCCTGTCAACAGAGTACATTTCATTTAAGCACCAGATTTCATGGCTGTGTTCCCTTGGGTATGAATATTTATTATATTACATAAACCAGTGTCATCTGTCGGGTTCACCCACTGACCTGCAGGAAATATGATGTTTAATGTACTGTGGATCATCAGAGGAGGGAGAATAAACATTTAATTATTTTGTTGAAACCTTAGAAATTTGACTAATGAAGTTAAGCACTTTCCCATTTTCGAGCTGCCGGGAGGAATTACTGTGCAGCGTGAAATGCAGAAATGATTTCTAAGCAAGAAAAACACCAATTTGAGAAACATAAAGTGCCCAGAATTGTGAAAAAATTAAATGTTCCTTTAACAGCTTTTGTCCCTTCCTATAATTAGTTGTATAAACTGCACTGTCTGAAAAGTTTTCTAATTGTTGTTGTTCAGTCCAAAAATTTGACTGTTATGTGCAAAATGTCTCCTATTTCAAGTGGAAACTATTCTGGACATCCAGCTTCTCAAATGTAATTATTTGTTACTTTTTCATATAATTAATAATAATAATAATAATAATAACGATAAAAATGGAGAATAAAATCATTTAAAAAATGATCATTAGTTACAGACTGATATATAACGGTTAAATTAACAGTTTCCCAATTTAATCTAATGATAATACATAAAGTAACTTTTCCTGATTATACTTTCACACCAAAATGTTCAGACTTTTACTCATATTTTGCACCGTGATTGTAATAATTTTACTTAAACCTACAGTACCAAACTTGTCCCCTACTGTCACTGGCAGTATTTACAAAAACACTATTAACACGTGCTTAGCTCTTAACTTCCACCGTAGACTACTTCTACTATAACCACTGTTGCGACTGTAAAATGCTGGTTGACTTTTTAATATCACATTCACACAAAACCACTTATTTCTCTCTTAGAATTTAATCCATTTGTTCTGATAAGATTTAGAAAGTCCAGAAGAGAACAGAATTATTTTATCCCTCTTCAAGTTAACGGAGGTCTGAACCAAATATGTGGCTCCTCATATCAGCTAAATTGCTCAGTTGGGATCAACAACTAATTACTGAATTTGTCTGAAGTTTGGTGTTGTGAAGGTAGTGAACTGAGGTTTTTAGAGCCTTTTTGCTGACAACAACTGCACATATCACATAAATGAAGAATATCAAAAATATCAAGAATAAAGGACCAATGAGAGAGAATCGAAACAGTAAAAAAACAAAAACAAATAGCTGAAAATAGCTCCTGATGATGGGAACTGCAGAATGACATGATCATTCTGTGAGTTCATCACTGTGTGAGACGCTGTTCATATTGCAGTCATTTGCTGAAATATCGCTGCTTCAACTTGTAATACTAAACTACAGCTTGGAGTGAATTTGGCAGAAGGAAAGCATACACACCATCCTGCCTCAGTGTTCAGACTTAAGTGATGATTTTTCCTTCAGTTTTATATCAGACACGTCTGAATGGTAAAACTGCTCAACAAGTCCCCGAGGCAAACTACCTCCTTCCTTGGCCATTAAATACCAACATGCAAAGACGCCGTACAGCAGATGTATTTTCATCTCCCTCATTCACAGCAGCAGTGAGGTTTTGTGAGGTTTGTGCGCTGCCAGTCACAGCTACAGAGTTTTAAGAGTAAAGGAAAGAATAACAGGAAGGGGAGGAGAGAGCCGTGGAGGCAGGTGGGTCCAAGATGCTGTCAAAGAGCTGTTGGTGTTCCACTCGCACAATACACATGGAAATAGCTCCAGTGTGGAAAGTACAGACCAATCTGGCCTGATCAGGCTCATTCTTCACAATACCTGGACTCCGGAGGGAACGGAGGGCTTTTACATTTAAAGAACAGCTTGAAGAGAGAGGCTCCAAGAAACGTACTTCTACTGCACATATAACAAATAAACTGTCCATCACGAGTTTGTGAGGGAATTAATGGTCCAAAATGAGTGAATACCACACAGCCATTGTAAATTAAATATAATCCGTCTATAAGACACGATGCAAAATTGTGAATAAAAACAAACCCACAGACTGTTAGGATGTGGGTTAGGTCAATACAATAATATAAGTGCTTGTCTCAATGTCCAACTTTATCTATAAAATTGCAGTCTGCCATCAGCTGTGGTTGGAAAATGGCTTATCTGCTCGTTACAGATATATCCAAACCTCCATGAGCACCATAGAAATGATTAAAATGACTGACAGAGAGGAAACTTCTCTGTTTTTAGTAAGTGAAGCCCAGACAGAGAAGACAGCAGCATGCTGTGAATTTAATGAATAATAAAATATGCAGAGTAAATTTCAGGAGACACGCGTTATATTTGAGTAAAGATCCAAAGTGAATCACTTGGAGATTCTGGGGTGCATCACTCTGCGTTACGTTTTTCCCTCCTCTCATTCAGACCATTTGTATTTCTGTCTGTGTATCTAATATGAATAAATGGTTTGCCTCTGCAGATGTTTTTTCTTTCATTAAACTGCTTCTCTCATCGTGTCTTCTCTGAAACTGCACTTTACTTCATCTACAACTTAACTCCATCCAACGTCCTCTGTGGAAAGAAGCTTTCCATCACAATGACATGTCTCTGTGTTAGTGTTGTATCGTACACATTTTTCTGAACATACTGATAGAGTACACCCTGGAGCCACTCCATTCAAAATGACAAGGACATTAACTTCATAAACACTTTGCCAGAATAATTCAGCTCTTATTCATCAGAGTCATTATTTTACAGCACTGCTTTCCTTTCCAAACGAGAGAATAGAACAATTTCAAGTGCTTTTACAGCCATGTTTTTCACCTTATTTTTACATTTTTAGAATCAGTTCTTTATGAGGCTGTAAAGCAAAGTGAAACACTTTTCTTCCCTGCCTTGTTTTTGGCTGTTGGGACATCAGTGTGTGCTCAGTCGTGTTCATCTTGGTATCACGTCAAAGAGCGTAATACCCATCACATCGTGGTTTGCGTTAATGTAAGTCATTTTACGTAAATTTGTAACATAAGTCACTTAATGTACGCTACATAAGTTAAATGTGTTGCATTATCGACGTAAATATGTACCTGACTGAAACAAAATCCACAATGACTTTGGCTTTCTAACGGACTCAAACTCTATTCGTCTGGGTGAAAGTTTGTTATATGAAACCTCTCTAAACCTCCACAGACTCTATCACATGACCTCCTTCTTCTACTACAGTCATACGTGCGTGTACTTTTCACTTCTACAGGTGGGGTAAAAACGTGACACTGACACGGTATCCTCGAGTGGACAGACAGGGGTATTACACACTTAAGCGTGACAGCTGCTGGAGCGTGTACCTGCTTTGCCTCTGGACCTGGCCAGTCTGGTCGTACTTAGCTCATCTTCTCAGGGATGTTTCCCCTCATCAGCGGCCTTACGTCACAGATTGAATTCTAACAGATTGAGACGGACAGGGGAGATTATGCAGCCTTTTAATGCCTTAATGAGCTGTCACCCCGTCAGACTCAGACAGATAATTAACCTTGATAATTTGTTATGTCATAATATCATCGTAAGAGACTTTTGTGGGCCTCGCTGTGGTCCCAGTCGTGCTCTCCAGCTGACATCCAAGTGTCTCCATTGCCAGTATGAGGCGATGGAGGGAAGGGGAAGAAAAAGTTAGAGAAGAGGAGTGATAGTGATGGAGGTCAGAGATTAGACCAGCGGATGTTGATACCTCAGGGAGTGCTGGTCCTCTGGGAAGTCTCATGCTTTTTATAGTCTCAGTGGTCGGACCAGAGGGGCCGCTGAGATACCATACACTTCATTTTCTTCACTTTCTTCCTCTAAAGGAAAGCCAACATAATGTTTGTATTGAAAGTGCAGTGCTCTTCCCATGACTTTCCCTTAAAGTGGCCAAGAGGACTGTTCAAATAAACACAGCACATGTACTACATGACTCTCACTCGCTGTTCTTCTCCCTGATGGAGGCAGCCTGGGAGAGTCGCATGTTTACTTTACTGTTATCAGACATAAATGGCATTAATGATGCAACACCGGGGATGTATGCAGCGAAATAGAACTGAGAGGAGGAATATGCAGTCGGCGGTTCAGTAAAAAAAATTCACTATTGAAATGTGAGAAAAGGAACGAGGCAAGAAGAAACCATGTGAGCGGTGTGAGTGTGCATATACTGTACATGCACTCACTCACGCACGCACGCACGCACGCACGCACGCACGCACACACACACACACACACACACACACACACACACACACACACACACACACACACACACACACACACACACACACACACACACACAACCAGGCACGACACCAGCTATGAGAACAGTGAGAGGCTGCATCATGTCTGTGGGTGGGACAAGATGAGCAGACAGTCCAGCTTAACAAGCTGTGATCTGAGCTGGAGCATTGCGAGCACCAGCCGGGCTCTCAGGCCGGGCAGAGGGAGGGGGGCGGTGGTGGTGCGTGAGGGTTTTACAGCTCACCTCCAGGCTCTCTGTCTGTTTGTTCTCTGTCACACGCAAACACATCTGGAACCACCACTTATTCTGGAGGGGGATACACACTACTAATGGCTTGTACTCCACCTTGTTTTTGGTTTTGTGTCATCTTTATCAGCTCCTCTAACCTGGTTATTTTCTTCCCGAAAGAGTGCAGGCAATTAAGAACAGTTACTCAAGTTGTTTAAAAGGGGCCTCTACTCTACTTCATACTTCTAAACATGTGAAAGGGAAATATTGTACTTTTTACTCCATTACATTTTACTGACAGGCATAGCTAGCTAGGCTACAGGCAGAAAGTAATGTGCTGGCCCCTGATTTCACCTTTATTCCTGGGTCCCCCAACTTGATTGGATTATAATTTGATTGAATACCAAATTATTCAAGAATATGTAGTATATGAATGTAATATCATCTAAACATTAAACAAATGAAAACTAGATTTTTAGACTGAGCTCCTTCTCAAAGAAGACTCAGTATTAAGTATTATTATTTTGGTTTAATTATTTCATTTGTGGTGCATACTAAAGGATTAATGCACGATTTATCAAATTAATTCCCATGAAGTTGACTCAGGGTTCATGTTAGTTCCTCACTATGACTATTTGGTAATCCTTTCTACAACTGTAATACACATACAAACACATATATACTCTCAGAGAAAAGAGCTCTGGTGAGAACTTTTAGAACAATCTGAATGGACAGACTTATTGAAAATCAAGGAACTTTTTAGATCTGAATTCCCACACACATGCACCCAGGAGCTTGTGACTTTTGGTTCTGTATTAAAGCAGTTTTTCTTATTGCAGTCAGATTAAAAGTTCCCACATATCAATGTGTGAAACACAGCAATCAAAGGGAAACTTTCGTTCACTAAATGTGAAAAAGATGGCATGTTATTGTAAGAAAGAGCATTTGATAGACATGTTAATGCTTTGAAAGAGACAAAACCATGTTCTGCAGCTCAAATAAGAAGCATTTTTGTCTCTATTGTTTGAGGTGTTAAGATGATGCAACAAAGCACTGAACTTTTAGAGTTGTCAGAGGAGTTTGTACAATGAGCAGAATAAATTAAACAGAGCTGCAGAGGAGTTTGATGATTGTATTAATGGTTATTTTAAAGGGATCATTGTCATATTCATTGTTATCAACAGGAGGATCACATAAAGATATTCACATCAGGTACTGGGATCAAATAAAATTAAATCATAAAAGCGATCGAAGCACAGTGAACTCCTTTTCTAAACCAACCGATGATGAGATGTGTTGGACACAGTTCTTCCGCTACACTGGAAAACCATGTCTAGAAACACAGTGCAGATAAAGTGTGGAGAATGGCCTGGCAACGAGAGACATGCACGTCGCTGATGGCGCCGTTAACTAGCAGACCACCAGCAGAATGGGAAGTAGCTCAGGAAGCAGTGATGTGTCTGATAAAGGGAGACAATACTCATCAGTGGACCTGACAGTCAGTCTGGTTTCTAAGACAGGTTCACCCTGTACTGTCTCTACGACTGCTGAAAAGATAAACCTCAGTAGTATGAATACATTTACATCCATCCTTACGTTTGTCTTTCTTTTGTTTTTAGTTCTATTAAAGTCCTCGTCCATTCAACGATCTATTTTACTTCTTGTTCCTACAGATTAATGATTGAGCTTCACTCAAGGCTGTTTTCATATTCATCTTCTGCGAACATGATTTGTGACATCACAAACAGTTTGGAAGCTGATGGTGGTCTTGGAACCACCAGTGCACATACAGTACACAGAGAATGGACTTTATATGAAGCATGAGACATCTTGTGTTGTGCATTTAAACTTTAGAAAAGTGTTTTATACATCTTAAAACATGCCTGGGCAGTATCTTTAAATTAAAACCTTCCCTCTGTTTGTACTTATATATATATATGTATGCCCTTATTGACAACTTATGTGACATCACAACAAGTAATAACAGGATATTTCTGAGGAAAATGTTGTGTTATCAGATGTTTTCTTTCTCCAGATCAGTTCTATAAGCAAAATAGGGAATCCAACAAATCATTTTCTCAAACATTATACTTTAAACTTCTCACATTTCTCACACGTCTCTCTCCTTCTGCCCCTCTGTTATATACCTGTGTTCTCAGCAGCTCTGTGGATGTGTGATGCTGCAGTCTTTACCGACACCTTTACAAAACTAGGACACAAGCAAGGGAGCTGTATGTGTACTTCAAGTGTCTTTCATATATATGGAGCAACTTAAGTTCCACATGGACACTTTAAAGACCCTAAAACACTATTTTATCAATCTGCTTCTGACAAGTTTGTTTTCTTCCTCTACTTGTCCCATTACTTTGAGGTTAGTGAGGCTCGTTTGAGAAAAAAGTCTATCGTGTACTTCTGTGGACAAATCAGTGTTTAGCAATATTTTTGATAATTGTGGGCAACTTTTGTCCCAGTTGTCAGTCAAATACCTGATAGAAATTCAGCTAAATTGCTTCATTAGATTAACTGAATGTTGTTAGTGTTAAATTTTTAAAGGGAAACTCCACCAATTTTACACAATAAACTCTGTTTACATGTCTTATGGAGTACATCTGCATTATGGGAAAGTTGTATGCAACATTTTGTGGGTTGGGAGGGAGCAGCGCGAGGTTAGTGACGAGCTGCTATTAGCATAACACATTCAAATCTCAGAGTGAGCTGTCAGTAGTTGAGTGTGCACCAAAAAAAGACTACAGTTCGGCTGCATCAATGCTGGTCTCTTTTTTCTAACAATGTAGCCCAACAATAGAAATGCAATGCCAAATCGGTGGAGTCAATCAAATCTAATCAAACCACATCCACACAGTCCTAATGGGTCAGATTGGCTGATTTGTGTGTGTGTCAATGGCTAAATGATCAACGTTTATACTGTAGCCTACTAAGACACTTGGATGTATCCATACTCAGCTACAGTTTGCATCCTTCTGCAGGTTTTGTTGAACTGATTTGTGCCATTGAAATTTATCAACTTAATTGTGTTTCCCTTTATATGATCATTATCGTCTTTCATGAACTTTCACCGCTGTTTGTTCTTTGTGGTGTTGCAGCTGTGATCCACTATGATGTTGATGCCATCATAATAATGGTTGATGTTGTTCTTTCAGTGTAACCCAGCTCCCGACACCTACTGACAGTCACACTATCAGAAAAAAAAAGTCTCACACTATGTACCTCCCAACGTTTTAACATCCACATCAGTGAGTGTCATATTGTACACCTTCACTAATCTACAGCACTAATATATATTAGTAATAATACACACATATTTACAGTTACTGATCTTGCACAGAGAGACTTGTGACAAATAGACTTGCCCTTGTCTTTTGCTTGTATTATCGTTTGGCTTGGTGAGCTCCGTCCCTTCATTTACCACTCAATGCTTCAAAGAATCCATGTTATGAGCTGCCCAGCTCCAGATTGCACCAGATTCCAAGTTAGGGCAGAAACGGGCTGAGGTGTTAAAAGTTAGTAGGAGGTCTCCTCACCTCTATGAGAGCTGTGCTGTGAAGCATTGAAACCCCTGAGAATTGCCGCTGCCCACGTTACAGCCTTTAAATAAAACACTGCCCTGATTATACTGCTCTCTTCCAGGCACAGACCTCGGTTTCAGACACATGCAGCAGAAGGCAGCTTGCCTACATGGCCTAGATGGAAAGACCGGCTCAGTACAGTGAAGCGCAGTACAATAAGACAACAGGCGGGATGATGAGTGCAACAAATCTCAGAAAAGAGTGAGAGCAGTTGCATTACAGTATATTGATCCTTGTGTTGCTAAAGACGTCACCTACACTGTAAAAATCTGCCAGTGCAGTGAGATGATTTGCTGTTTTTATTGCAAAGCACAGGTTAGATTTTAAAGTTTTTGAATAGGAAAATAACATTTAATTTGTTTTAGGTAAATCTGCAGGCAAAGCTGCAATCGGCAAAACAAATCAATTGCAGTTTTCTTTGTCTTGATGTCAGTGAAATACGAGCTTTAAAGGGCCATGGTTCAGTTTACTCATCACAGGCAGTAGTCTGTGTGATGATGTCTTCTGTGGCTCTGCTGTGTCAACTCTGAGAAAATGCTGTCTCATGTACAGATCTTACAACAGTATATAAACAAATTCAAACAAAGGCAGCATATCACTGTGGCTGAAAGCTCTGAAAAAGCTATTTTGTTTCAGGACACTTGTGCAGTCGCGTAGAAATGTAATCACTAGGGTTGCTGAGCTGATGATGTCAGTTAATGTTGCTGTCTCAATGGAAAATCCGGTGCACTGCTTTCGCTCATGCACTGGAATTTGGACTCCCAAGATCACAAGGCCGAACTTGGTGTACTCAGCAAGACCTATAGGCTGTTACCAGGAATGGAGGAGCTAATGAAAGGACAATATACAAGACAGTGTTTTTGGAGCTTGACCCAAATTGGGAACTTTTTTAGCCCCGAGTATGGGTCAGGTATGTAAAGATATCTCTGGCGCATTAAATTGAACCTTTCTTTTAAAGGTCACACACTGTATAAATTAATATTTCCATTTAAAAAAAAATTATTATTATGAAGCAGCTCTTGGTGCGATACACATTCTGTGTAAGTGTCAAAATGCAAACACCCTGTATTAATCAACAGTGTTATTTGAACAAGCGGTTTGGACCTCTGTAAGCTTGCGATGTCACAAACTCACATTGATGTCATATGTCCATTCTCCGCTGGGCTCACTGTCTAACCTTTTATGAGCAGGAAAACACAGAGTGGTCTTTCCATCCTGGAGCGAGCAGACTATAAGACTTAATAAAACCTGTGATTGGTCATCATGGATGTGCACCACTCAGAAAAGTTAGCCAATCAGAAGAGAGGGTCACTGATATTAATGTGTCTTAAAGACACAGATACAAAACAGCCTTTTCTCCATAGAGCTCCACAGAGACGGGTAAGAGAGAAGATGTAAAAGTATATCGAGACTTTAAACCACAAAAATATCCTCTTATGGATATCAAAACTTCAAAATAAAACACCAGATGTAAAAAAAAAAAAGGTTAAATATAGGAGCTTTAAACATGTCCCTTGCAGGCCACACATCTGTTTTGAGGATACCCTACCCTTCAGGATATATTATAATGTGGAGTTATTTTAGAAATGAGGACAAAAACACCTTTTTTATGACCTGATTGGAGAAAGAATACAGGTATGTACTGCCGTGGCTCCTGACACAGGCTGCAGTCTGGAGGACATCAGGTGACGGCTAGCCAACCTGAGGCATTACAGAATTTGAATAACAAATGTCTGGCAGGCAGTGACGGGCACTGGATGCAAACAAGACTGAGATCATAGACACTGGGTTTGGTTTCTGTGTGACACGCAAACCTCTCTCAGTGTGCACATTATTGCTGTTACCTAAGGAGGTTGAAAAAAATTGTCAGGTATTGTCATTTATTGTAGTATAAAAAAAAAAATCCGATCAACACAATACTTTAGCAAGAAACATATTCAAAGCAAAATTGTGACTTCCAGAAGTGTGCGTTCATGTTCAATGTTCCTATTATGCAAAGTTCTCTGTTGCACTGTTGAACCTCCGTCTCTATCTTTCACCAGCGGTTGAAGATAAGACGAGTCTCATACAGAAAAGCACATCAACATATCAGACTCTAATTTAGACGAGAATGACCATGTGCAGTGGTTTCATTGTATGATTAGTCCTCAGATGAGGCAAAACTGTTCATGTGAAGTTGTTTTGGAAGCCAGGTTTCATGGCACATGGTCACTGTTGCAGTCAGACATAAATTCTCCCCTTCAGTGAAAACAGGCTGAAGCCTGTGTGATGCAATAGTGCTTCAGTCTAACAGAAACAGATAAACTCGACAGATGTGTTAAAGCAGGTTCAGTTTAAAGATGTGTTGAGAGGAAGTTCCTGCTCTGCACTACTTATTCCTGGACTCCATTACAGCGTGTGCAATGGAAAATCTTTCAGTTTATGCACGAGCTCTCACACAGGTGGCTGAGACACCCGACTCTTCAATGAAGTGACAAACCAGCTGCCTCTGACAGACAGCCAGAAAGCCTGCCTGCTACAGCGCAACTACATTTACTCCATTATTTGCTCTCGCTTTCTCTCCAGCAAAAATTCAGAAAAGGGAAATCCCAAAGTAAAGATTTGTCCAGTATTTCGCCCCTCAGTTTTCTAATGATTTGAATATTTCTGCCGACAATTACCTGTAATTTTCAGTGATTTCAACAACTATAATTTAAGACCTTTCCTTTGTTCCCTGTTAACAAAAACATGTTTTTGTCCTTTTTTTGTAAGAACACAAACACAACCTAGTAAAACATGTATGCATACAGGCTCTGCTGCTCCAAGTTCAAGTAATAATAGAAATGGCCATTAACTATTAACCAGCTCCCATTCACTTACGCTGAGGCTTCTGTGTCTGTCAAGGTTGTTCGGTCAGAAAGGATACAAAGCCAAGAAGGCTCAATAAAAATTAACGAATTAAAATATCATCTTTCATGGCCATGACTCCACTGGAGCGTCCACATTCGACCTGAATGAGTTCCAGTACAGTGAACTCTTAAGAACATCGCATTGTGCCGTGAGTTAATGATAGAGTTACAAGTAGACCACTGCAGCACATTGCTGTGCATCAAAGTGTGACCTGAATCTGGGACAAGTGGATGTGGAACAAGTGAGGCACGAGTTGCAGCAGGCTGTTAACATTTTGTCAGCGTCTGGATTCCTTATCAAAGTGAAAAGCAGATATATGTATTAACTGTATATGGACTGGAGGTTCCATGTGCATGCACCCGAGCACATGTTTGACCTTTTTCTTTTCAACTCAGGGCAGCAGAGCTAACATCAGTCGATGCAGGCAGTGGATGACACACTTCTCCGTCTGGCATGGACTCCGTCTTCTGCACGTGTGGTGTATTTCTTCTATAAAAAAAAACACACTTAAGCGACCAAGGCGACGTCCCTGAAGAAGATTAGCTTAATTAGATCAGTGGATCGCTACACTATAATAAAACAGGCCTGTGTTGCTGCATGGCGTGGGCCATACGATGTCTGCTTCTCTTAACACCATGATGCTTCTATGTCTGTGCATCCTTGCCAAAACAAAAAGAGTATTCATGCATCAGAGAAGGTTTGAATTTTTGAGTGTGCTTGTCTTTGTGGGTTTGAATCCCAAATGTTGCAGTGGTGCAGCAGCAATGACCTTGCAGAGCAGAGGCTGGGATTTTCCCCTGCATAATGTTCCTGCTCCTTAGTACCCACCATCCCCTCCTATGCTTCTCTTATCTGTGACTTTAATAAAGTCCAGTGTGTGGATTTGTGGGTGAAGGAGTATTCTGTCAATCCCCTGAGCTCTGCTGAACAAGCATTGTCCCTGCAGGATGTAGATCTCCAGCAGAACATTTATCCAAAAGCATCTGTTTTGGATTCAACAAAGTACACAGTGTGCAGCTTCTGTGTGCATACACTGCAGAAGTTGCTGTATACAGGTGGAAGATGTATTCAGATCCCTTCAGTGAAAGCAGTAACACCGTAGTAAAAATACTCCTCTGCAAGTAGAAGTCATTATAAATACTTTTTAAGTAAAAGCACAGAAGTATTGTTAGAAAAATGTGTATAAAGTATTCAAGTTAGAGAATTTGCTGTGTTTCATATTGTCATAGAGATCACAGGCTTATTTAAGCATGAATTGTTGACTTGTGTTTTGTAAAATGCAGCAAAACAAATTCTCACTGTTGTACTTCATTTGGCACTATAAAATCTCAGATACAATTTATTCAATGAATTAGTATTATTGATTCTTTGTAATTATATTTGTTGTTCAGTTCAAGTTAAAAAGAAATTCTACACTTCAGACACTCCCTGCTTCCTTTTACATGGAGGACGGGATGACACAGGAGTCATGACATGGGTCATGTTGAATAGTAATGTTCCTTTTGATTACCATCATCACCATTTGTAAACCAAGAATTACAAGTGGACACTGTAAAGTCTAATTTGAATTGTTATGATGTAAAATAAAATGTTACTCTACCTTAAAATAGGTTTGCAGAAGTAAAAAAAAAAAAAAAATTAAGTTCAATGCATGTAGCTTCCATGACATCACCCATAGGGTTCCTGAAGAGCACTTTTGAAGCTCAGCTCATCATGTCATGTTGGCAGTGCCCCACTCAGCCTCACTCCCGTCATATCCAAAAATGGCGAGATGGGTACCATAGAGCCTTAAAACAATTTAAGCAGGTTAGTTATATAAAAATTCCCTCCCTGTACTGCTGTCATGAACAGGAAAATTAGAGACCAAAACCGTTTTTTGTACCAGGCAGCTTAACTTGGCTATAATATTGGGTATTTCAACATGAGGGTCCATCAGGATTGACTCTCTTTTGGAGTCAACCTCAAGTGGTCGTTTGAGGAGCTGCAGTTTTTGGTGTTTCTCCAGATGTTGCCACTTGCATATATTCAAGGGGGAGCTGATTCTTAACTTCTTTAATTAGTGTTTTGAGGTTTAACCTGAACAAAACTTTATCATATAGAGTCCTACAAATCCAATTTTTCAGACAGAATAAGGTCAACACCTGAACCAGTAGAACAGATTAAAATAATCCTAAAAGACAGCAGATTTTTCCTCTTTCAAGGAGAGTAAAACTTTAAAGACTGGATTGTAGTCTCAAATGAAGGAGAAACCTTTTAAAAAAAAAATGTAAATATGCATAACAATGCATCATATGTTTTGTTTAAAAAGGTAATTGCAATAAGTCCATTTGTGTCCATGTGTAACACCTCTAAATTGAAGTAGAACAGGCAAAACTCAAGTATAAGACATCAAAATTGTACAGTACTTAAATGCAGCAGTTGAGTGAATGTGCTTTTCCATCCTTGTGCATATGTCTGATGTCAGACACATATTTTTCACCAGCAACTAATAAGATTGCTCAGTTTGGGAATAACTGGAGACACACGTGGAAGCTTTGTGTAGCGGTGACGTTCTTTCTTTCAAGCCAACAAGAAAACTACAGGATCATCCACCCATCCATTATCTATACCCGCTTTATCATGAACAAGGTCACGGGGGGGAGGGGGGGGGGGCTGGAGCCTATCCCAGCTCACTTTGGGCGAAGGCAGGGTTACACCCTGGACAGGTCGCCAGTCCGTCACAGGGCCAACACAAAGTGACAGACAGAAACAAAGACCATTCATGCACTCATTCGCCCCTA
This sequence comes from Brachyistius frenatus, assembly GCF_029030835.1. NCBI lineage: Eukaryota > Metazoa > Chordata > Actinopteri > Embiotocidae > Brachyistius > Brachyistius frenatus. The sequence goes on along the minus strand of NW_027210633.1, from coordinate 3,634,353 downwards.
AAGGCAATTTTGTAGAATCACCAATTAACCTGACATGCATGTCTTTGGACGGTGGGAGGAAGCCGGAGTACCCGGAGAGAACCTACGCAGGCACACGGAGAACACGCAAAATCCACACAGAAAGGCCCCAATGAATTACTGATGTTGGTAGTCAAACTTGTTTGTAAAAGCAGGGCTGCTGAGAACAACAGAATGCAGACAAAGGATGAAAAGAGGAGAGGAAGAGAAAGATAGAGAAGAGAGAGGTTGGCGTGACAAAGAAGAAAACAAGAGCGGAGAAGAGAGGCGGGAGGCGCTGCTGTCGTCCAGGCGTACAGGTTGGTAGGTTCACCTGGCATGGGCAGCCTGCTCCGCAGCATGAAGACACACAACGGGGACTAATGCCGGGTTTATGATACTCTAGCAGCTTTCAGCCATCTCTCAGCACCTGACAGCCTCCTACAAGAGATGGCACGACAACAAGCGGGCCTCCTGTGTCACAGATGAGCAGTGAAGAGCGACTACACAGCTGATGGCACTGTTTCCCGAGGATATCGCTCATTTGATCTTTGCTGCGCTTTGTTACAAGCCTTGAAATGCTTTTCACCAGAAAGGAGGAAGCACACAGCACAAACCCAACCCTCACTGACATTTGTTTGGGAAACAAAAGGAAAAGCCACAGATGGTCCACTTGGGTTTTTAAGTGTCACTCATTTCATCTGAAACTGTATTGATGCTGTATAAGAATCGACTCAATGAAGGACTTTAAAGCTGGCGAAGATCTAACACTAACATTTGGCTTGGCTGTTAAATGGTGAATGAACTGCACTTCTAGTGTGTTTTAACCATATTGTGTATATAAAATAATGCATGTCCCAGATACTGGCGCCGCCAGCTCATGCTGGTGACATAATTTGGAACCACGGTCTGTGCGGTCGTAATCGGGAGGTGTTTCTTCTCAAACACGTCAGTCAGGCCAGCTGTATACTGTATACAGCCACTGGTTTGTACCTACCTTAGATTGTGACTAAGTTACCTAAACAAAGTCAAAAGTATTTTTTCCAACATAGCCATAATTTAGCATGCACCACTTGCTGATGAGGGGGGATTGACTCCACCAATCAATTTCAGTCATTTGGGACGGGAATGTTCATCCTCTTGAAGGTTACGCAAAGATGTTTGAGCTGCTGAAAATCCAACACTTGCACACTTCCGATGTCCTACTTTGCTGGCTGCAATGCAAACAGCATTCAGTGTAGCTTTGGAAGGGGGAAGGGCTTATGATTAAACTCCATATCACAGTTGATTTGACTTACTTCTTGGAAGGGTACTGACTCAAAGGCAGGTATCATGCCAAACCCTGGTCTCCTTTGTGAAAGTCCTACTTGCAGTTTAACACTTTTGCAATTTGTCAGATGACCTTCTGGGGGGCATCAACATCAGAAACACTCACGCCAGCGGAGGATGAGGCGGTGGGACGCCTGTCTCCCCCATCCAGCAACACAGGAGCAGAGACCACCTTCACTTCCCATGTAGAGGCTGCAGGGGAAGTGGATCCACGGTGGTCCTTCAGGCAGCCAGAGGAGGGGGAGAAGGGACAAATAATGAATAAATAAAATAGAAAAATGCTGAACATCTGCCATATTGAAACACTGTTGATGGAAGGTTGATATTTCAATTGTTAAATTCAAGGCAATGTTGATTCAATGTCATCTTTTCAACATTTAAACTTTTAAAGAGTTGATCCACCATTGATTTTTCAACTTGATCAAAAAAACAAATATTTCTGCCCAAAATTCAATGTTGAATTAATATATTTTGCTCTCTGGGATCCCTCTCGGTCACCGCAGTCATCCATGCGCAGAACAAGGAACAAACATGGCCTTTAGTTTGATGCAGGTTCTGGGCTCGACAGGTCGTCTCCATCACATTAGAGTCACTATCTCGTTGTAGTCATACGCGGCCCTGGTCCAAATGATCCAGATTAGTTACTCGGCACCGCAGCTGTCATGTTGGAAGACCCAGCTATCCGTTATAGTCCACCTTCTCCTGGAGCCACAGGTGTCTGTTCCTATAACAGCCCGCTTCTAACCCAGATAGGAGAGAGGCGAGGAATTAGATCAAAAACCGCGAGCTTCTCCCTCCCAGTGCAATCAGACAATAGTATGTGCTAAATATGGGTGTGGGCCTTCGGTGTTACTTATTCTCACTGGGTTCTTGAAACTACCCAATTATCCCTGAGCCTCATGAGAGGGGACCCACAGCAGCCTCATGTCCCAGGAGGGTGACAGAAAGTAGGTCTCATTATGACAAGGTGAAGGTGGAGTTTCCTCCAGCGTGGGAGCAGTTTCATCAGCGGGGTTGAGGGTGTGGACGCGGCCAAAGGCGCACGAGGAATCAGCAAGAGGAGCTAGAGAGATGAGCAGAAGGACATCGTCGTGCAAACTGAGTCAAACCAAACACATTTGTTACAGTGAACCTTGTAACAACAGAGACATGTAATTCACTGTCATTACCAGACTCAGGATTTGTAGTTCTCATTATTACTGATGTTGAGTTTTTAGGATTTTTTTTTTTTTGTAATTTGTTTCACATTAGAAAGGAGCGGTGTCAACCTGTGAACTAATCATCTTGGACTGTAATGTACTCCTGCATTGTGTTGTATTGTTCTGCGGCATTTCAGTTGTCTGGCCTTGTTCGACCTCAGGCGGTCCCGTTTCATTGGACTCTTGTTGAAACTCAGTCCACTTGTGGACATTTCAGTCATCGTACAAACAGACATGTATATATTTTTCTGTGAGCATTTTTATTCAATTTTGTGCCACTCTGTCATGTTTATCTGTGGTTTGTTTTGGTATTTTGTGAAATGAACAAAATGCCAGATTTATTGTATTTACAGTATTGATTTTTGTAATTGATGAATGGAAGTTTACTGTAGCAAGAGTTTTTTGGGGGCAAGCTCCAATTGGTTGTAATTAATAGCTCTTCTGCATTGACTTTACTTTTCAGACCTGGAGGCTATGCCAGCTCTTATATGCAGTCTATGTTCTTTATGTTACTACGTCATCTTGTTGTGTGTCCTCTTCTGTCGTAGTTTAATGGCCCAAACAGGACTATTAGCTCCACCAGTTGTTGAACAAACTCCAAATATCTGCATTAGTGGACAGTGTGAAGAATTAGTGCAGTGTTTTTTTATTTTTTATTTTTTTTTATCTCATTGCAAAATGTTGGAAAAGCAACTAAACACCAACTGAAAATCTTAGTTTTGGTGACTTTGAGTGTTTTGACTTCTCACCTTGCTGCAGTGATGCATTAGTGTACTCCAGGGTGTGTCAGTACACTATGACATCACCTTACCTCATTGAAAGATGATTATATAAAAATACATAAGTTGAAAAAAGCATAACTCCCACAGAACAGAGCTGCAGCAGCAGAAACAGCTCTGAGGGTGAACTTTGCACTGGTGGCATCATCACGACAGGCTCGATTTGCAACCAAAACAAGTGACCACACATGAGAAAGCATTTGACAGTGTGCCTCCGAAAGTGACGCAAATGACACATGCAGCATATGTCTGGTGACAGCAAAGATCCCTCAGTGGGAGAAGAAGGGAGGAGCCACAGGAGGAGACTGCAAAGATGCACATGGATTTGACGCTAATGGTCATAAGTGTAAACAGCTGAAGGAGATGATCGTGAAAAGCAAATGTTGCGGTCGTGCTTGGTGCATATGGCCTCCTGAAACAAACTGTGACTCTTTCTCTTACATCACTTCAGTCCTGAAAGTTATGCTAACACAGCAGTTCTTTCCATTCGGTCTCTACTTGTGCTCCAGTTTTGCCTCCAATTACATGTAGTTACTATTAAACAACTGATTTTAACAGTCTCAGTGAATGTCTTTTTGATGCATTTATTTCTGGAGGCATTCCATTAAATAAGATGAATAAACTAAAGTCTGAAATGTGGAGGCTTTAATTCTGTTTCCATTGTTCACATTATTCCAACACAATTTTCACATTTCACTTGAACAAAATATTTTTTGCTAAATTTCTCCACATCCCCTCCAACTCTTAGATGATCAAATACATTAGACCTTCTTCTAATGATGATGTTACTTCACCCAAAATCACATCTTTCTAATCTCAACAAAGTAACAACCAGCTAAACCAGGGCATCCCCACACCATGATGACATCACTGCTACTGTAACTCTTTTTTCTACCTTCACAGCTGCCTACTTTCACCTTGAGTAAACGAGAGCACTGGGAAGCTGTGTGAAGAGTAAAAAGCGCAGGGGAGAGGAGCAGGGACAGGAGGAGGGAGAGGGGGGGAGGAGGAGGGGGAGGGGGGCAGGAGAGCTGACTCACTCTGGTGTGTGTGGGGGCTTTGGTGGCGCAGAGGGGCACTGAATCATCTGCAGCCTTATTGAATATTTCCTCCATTTGATGTCATTATCGCCCCAGTGATCATCACTCCCATCATCAGCTCTGTCTCTCAGACTCCAGATTCCAGGCAGGGGAGACACGTCAGGAGGCAGGCAGGCGGAACAGAGGCTGAGTGGGCCCTCGAGGTGAAACCAAGGGGAGATGGAATAAACAGAGCACCACTGTTCGGCTGGAACCCCCCCCCCCCCACAAAAAAATCCTCAACTCTATTTTAGTTTGCAGACATTAGCTTATTTGGCTCAAAATGTGGGTATTTTTTGAAATAAAAGTGTAAGAAATGCATTTTTTTTTTTGTTCCAGCTAGAAGCAGCGGGAAAGAGAACTATTGATTGTGTTGGATCTGTGGGTAAATCGAAGCATACACGCTCTGGGTACAGTGTCTACTAGGAGGAAGAGAGTGAGTGAGTGTGTGGGTTCTAATCAATCCATGATTTGTCGGAGCACAGAAATTCAGCGTTGAACCCACACATAAAGAAAGATGACAGCACTAGTCCGATTTAAGTCATTTCTATTTTTATTAGAAATGGATCACTTTTCAACCCAAGCAGTACTTTTGTTTTACCTTCATTGTGCCATGCATACAAAATCAGAGTCAAAGTGTCCATCTGTTAGTGCCCAATAAAGTTTATATTTGTTAGGGGTTGATATCAAAGTCTTTTCCTGTGCAATTGATATTCACAGATATGTACATTCAAATTAATCAGCCTCAAATATCAAGCATCCTTGCCAAAAGAAACCAACAGTAAAAGTAAAAAGTTACAAAAAACCTCAAATTAAACTATATATTTATCTTTTAAAATAGAATTAATAACAATTCCGCTAACATGAGTTAAATTATGATTGCTTCATTTTTAACCATAGGCACGTCGTAGATAGGTGAGGTGTCGCAGAAGCCCAACGGAGGCCATGCATCTCCTCCTGTCTCCTCACTGCAGCTGATGTTTGTGTAAACAAAACCACCGTAGCGTTCCTGTGGTCCATTGTGGGACCACTTCAAAATAAAAGTCAAAAATAAAAAGAACTGAAGGATGTCTAAAGGTTTCTTCTGCTCCAGCTTCTCACAGGTCAGTTAGCTATCTGATATGTGAACAACAGAGAATTAACTCTACCAGGAGCTCTGTTGGAGATGTTTCATGGTTCACAATGACTGGTTTCTTTGGTATAAAACTACCATGACTTCCTACAAATAAAAGAATCTCTTCTGAAATTTAAACAGTAATGACTGAAAAACTACCCCGCGGTCAACTCACTTTCCTTGAAACTGATGTCTGGATTAATCAACATACAAAACTCGATGCCTCCTTTGAAGTGAAAGGACGTGTCGGATGTGGCTACAGGTTCACCTCAGCATTCATAAGATGTGGGCTTAGTGTGATGTGATTGGAAGTCGCATTAAACATTTAAGGAAGCGTCGCACCGAATATCTGTGGAGTTACAAAAGATGAGGTAATTCAGTATAAAAGAATCTCTCCGCTTAATGATGTGTTACAGGTGAATACGTGGGATAAATGTGTCTAATTTACACTCAGCTTTGTGTTAATCAGTTTATCAGACACAAGTTATGAGGACATAACTCTCATTGTTGATTCGATCAAGTTTTTTTTTTTTTTTGGTGGAAATAAAGCAAGACTGTTGAAATTTAAGATACAACGAGAATAGTAAGTAAACAGATCTGTGGATGGAACTGGAAGGCCTTTAAGAGACTCGGCGTTTCTCAGTGACATTTTTTGCTGTTATTCATTTCAATGAACATCAATTCATGACATCATGATGGTCTTTCATTCATCCACTAGTAAAAGAGTGAAAACACTTTAACGTCTTGGCAGAATAAAGGAAGGAATGCATTGCAATCGTATATTATCACAGTTTTCCCTCAGATGTAATGTTCCTTTATTCCCATCCTATGCAAAGACTATGGCTATTGTAGAAATCGCTGTTATCCTGGTCAGCTGTCACCAGGTCTGCACTGGGTCCTAGTTCCCCTCAGACATAGATCAGATGTATTGTTGGATATGTATGATAATACTAATCATACCTTTCAATGAGAGCCCTAAAAAATACCATCATCTACTTCTGTTGACTGAAAAGTAGGAGTAAACAGGGAAGGACAGAAGGTGAGTAGGAAGAAAGGAAAGGAGGAGGCGAGGAAGGAAGGAGTGGAACGAGCTAGTAGGTCATTACTTTCTCTCCTTGGTGACTAATGAGACTCCAATGTCCTGAACAGTATTTTTAGGAGGCTCTACATGTCCACTGAGACATACAAGTTGCCAAGGTGACCTGTTTTCACCGTGATCAACTATGTAACCCAGAGTGGCTGCTGCTGTAGGAGGGAAAAAAGGGGAAAAAGGCAGGAACCCGAAAAAAAAAAAAAAAAAAAAAAAAAGGCATTTACTCCCCCCTGAAGGTTGTGAATTTGGCACACTTCATGTCCTTTAGCACGGCATCTTCAAGTAAAAAAAACAACAACAAAAGAGAGACCCCGCCATTGTTCCTGTTTCATTGAATGCACATGCTGATATACTGGATTCACCTAAGGCAAAAAGGATTGTGAATAAGTGTGGAAAGTGCTCTTTGAGTCTCCCCTCCACAGCGAATGTCCACAGTGCTGCAGAGTTACCGGTGTCAAGAGAAAAATGAGGGGTGTGTGTGGGGTGTGTGTGTGTGTGTGTGTGTGTGTGTGTGTGTGTGTGTATGGGGGGGGGGGAGTAGGGGGTGGCTGTTGGAAGAAAAGCTCTGGATGATAAGGGAGGTTTTTCTCCCTCAACTCTGCTCCTCGTTCAGAGTGAACCTGCTGAGTCAGGACGTGTCCCCTTCAGGTGGCTCTCCTCCCGTTTCCCTGACGACCTCTCAAGGGGACATGTTGAGTAGCTTGGTAGACTTATTGGGGTAATTGATGGCTAGGCTGATGGCAGCGATATTCTTCAGAGCCTGCACAATAAAAAGAAGAAAAAAAGAGAAGTGACTAAGTTTGAGAATTCAGAAGAAAAGATGCAGCGAGAGAAAATCAAGAGGAGTGAGACATTAGAAACCTTCTCTGGCAGTGCAGGCTGAATGGTGATAAACAGGAGCGCGGAAGACGTGATGAATTCTGGGCTGTTTAAGTCACCTTATTTAACATCGGTGTTTAACAGATTATTCTGCCATTCAATGTTTGTACTTATTGAAATTTGATCACCATCATCTGTGTGTTGGGACTGTCAGTCAGTCAGGCTGTCGTCTCTCTCAGTTTGATCCTGAACTTGTTGTATTTAATTCAAACTTTCATCTTGGGTCATGTAGACTTGAACAAACAGCCAAATTTCACAATAGACTTACAGGCCTGGTGTTACCAGACTGTGTGAACATAGACGTGTATAGGCTGCATCATAAAGGGCGTAGAGCTCGAGTTCATTTTGAAGCTGAAGTAATCTCCATCCAATTGGCCACCATGTGACTTATGTTGTGCCTCGAAACTCTTCCACCACCACTGTTGGAACAACCTTCAGAAACATACGCTTGAATTCAATGTGATTGCGCACAGCCACTGATCACTGATTAGTCCAGCCTTCAGAGTGACCAAGCAAATCTTCATGTGAACAGGGTTTCATCACAGTGAGGACTGAAACTGTGACAAACAGGCAGGTGGAGTCAGTCTACTACATCGTCACTGTCCTGTGGAGGACGTTTCCTTCTGTGCCACCCACAGGTCATATATGATCATTGGATCCATCTGCTAGCTATGTAATGAAAACTGCACATTGAAAATTCCAAGGTTGGCTTAACTGCCTTATACCTGTCATTTTGTTGACTGGCGTGTGCTGCCATGACGATGGTCATACGTTAAATCCATCTTCCTGTACCAGTAAACATATTCTGGCTCAAACATACAATTCAGTGTGACAAAGAGTTTTGGTGTTAAAGTGTGTGTGCGTGTGTGTGTGTGTGTGTGTGTGTGTGTGTGTGTGTGTGTGTGTGCGTGCGTGCGTGCGTGCGTGTGTGTGTGTGTGTGTGTGTGTGCGTGCATGCCCCCCCCCCAGGATATCGATGAATGCAGCTTTAAATGAATATGTTAAATCTTTCCTCAGACGCCTCCTACAGAAGAGACCAGATTTACTTATTTCTGAGGGTTGATGACGATCCTCCAGTCTGCACTTTCCATCTTGTGGCTGTTCAATAATTTGTAATTTTGCAACAAAATTTCTGCTCCTTAAAAAGTGTCCCTCTCCCGGCGACTTCCTCTGAGCTGAGAACAGTGATTCCTCTCCGGCTGATGCCCGACACTCAGCCGGACCTGCTGATAACATGCTCACACGGTTTGGTGGGCAAAAACATCATAAATGTCATTTGATAAACACAGGTATCTTACACTGTGGTAAATTCAGTGAAAAAAAAAAAAAAAACACTGAGCACAATCCTCTGAACACCGGTGATGTAATATATATAAAAAAAAAATGTTTTTTTTAAGAAGTAGGCCACCAGAGGAAGTTAAAGCCTTTAAGAGAGCTCAAAGAAAACTAAGTTGAAGTAAGTGAAACTGTAGATGGATTTATTTTTTTTCCCCCAGCCCCTTGAATGTGAACTTCAACCAATTCACCCTTAGCCTTTGCATCACTGTTATCATAATAGTTATGACTACAGTGCCAACTCACCTATGGTTTTGTTTTCAACCTGACAGGTATTAGGTAACTGCTCAACAAAGCCACCCACAATGTTTTCTCACCACCTCGCCTCCTCTGCTCCTCTTAACTGCCTTCAGGCTCCTCCACTGTATTACGGGGTCCTGTGGCTCGCTCTGCCACAAGCGCGAATGGCCTATAATTACCACATACATTAGTCCTGAGCACGACCCACACACGTTCAAAAACAAGGGGAGTGGGGTGCCGCGGGATCTGCTGGGAGTCAACAGCTCGCTGATTCACTAGCAGCAGAAGAGACTCCAGCGGTGAGCTGACTCACAGCGGCTGAGGACCGTTCAATCAGCGGGACTGCGTGGTTAAGGAAGAGTTGCATAAGACCTCAGGGTGCACGGACAGCTTCTCTGCACTACTCGCATCCACATGAGGCACCGATTCACAACTGAACACATCCCAGATGACCCGAGAGAGTCTGACTGAGCTGTAGACTTTGATTTTAGAGGAAATGTTTATAGTGATTATGAAAAAACAAAAAAAGTAGTGAGAGTCTTACCATTGCAGTGTGATTGAGGAGCTGCTCATCAGTGGTCATGGCTAATAAGTACTCCTGGAGGATACCCTGTGACTGGAAAACACATCAAACGGTGGTAATTAATACATCTCCTGCACCATTCAAACATTTAGAAACGCAGATAACCTCACAGGCCAGAAAGCTGTCGAGAACAGAAGGAACTTCCCCAGACAGATTAACCCAAAGAGGTTACATAAGACACCTGTTCAGTTATAAATGAGGCCTGGCTCCCTGACCTCTCGCTTCACCTCCATCTCGGCATTAAATTAAACTGTAGAATGTTGGAAAAGTCATTGAAAATTAAGAAGAAAAGACAGAGAGCTTCTAATAAAGCCCTACAGGACAGAGAGGTACTGCAGGTTACATAAGAACAAGGACTTCAACAACACAGATAAATGGGCCGAGACCGGCCAAATGATTCATTTCTATCCTGTAAATATGTCTATTTACGTTTTATATGTCTATTTATGTATGTCTGTTTGGTTTTTTTTTTGGACGCCGAGAGCGAACCTAAAACAGGAGTCAAATTCATTGTATGCGTCAACATACAGTACATGGCCAATGAAGTGATTCTGATTCTGAAATGGGGCTTTTACAGCCATGGAGACACAGTCCAGAGTCCCGGTCCACCACGGTTCTCATAGCACCCTGAATGTTTGGCTGGGGGATCGTCCCAGGACCATTTGTACAGTAATGCACGACAAACTATTTTGATTCCTAAATATAACCCTCACTTCCTGGGGTAGAGAGTTCATTGAATCTCAGTGGACCTGGCCACCAACTCCACGTGCATACAAAGACCGAAGACCGATGCCAAAACGTGAAGAGCTTTGACCACTAAACCTTCAAAGTAAGAAGGTTGCAGCCTCAGAGGTCTCCTTGATGTGTCGAGCTGCTCATTATAGGTTCCCACGATTTTGCAAGTGTCAACATGGAGCTGTTGAACTCTACTGTATCTCATCACTGCAGTTAAGCTCATATGATGCGAGGCCTCCTGATCTATGTTATTATGGAGGATGGTGACAGATGGTGCAGTGACCACGGATCCTTACAGGCTTTCCAATATTTATGGTCAGCTGCAGGATGGACAGTGGTTTAAAGAGGGATTTTAGCATGAAAACAGTCCAGACTCATAATTAAGATGTGAGGAAGTCCTGGAACAATGTGTCCAGTTCCAGCTGAATCCTATCTGGGTGTCGCACAGCAAAATTGTCACCTATTAAACTGTTTGAAACCAAATTCACTGTTGTCATTCAACTGACAGTTACTATGTCCAATTTCTATTACATAGTAATAGAAGAAATAAAACACCAACAACACCAGCCGACCGTCACTGACATCTTGGACAAGAGGTAGAGAGGATAGATTTTTTTTCTGAAACCCAAAAAACACATTTTACTCTTCTTGTGAAAAATGCTGGCAAAACATTATTGGGACAATTGGATGAGTTAACTTCTCTTTTTGTAAACAACCACTGTGCGTGTCCTTGGGCAAAACACTGCAACAAAATCCTATTCATGCAGCTCTCATTTACCTCGGCTAATACCTTCGTCTCAGCCTATTTCAGGCTGTGAATGAGGAGCTGGAAGTGACGGACAACTGCAGCAAACTCGTTTGTGTTTTGCAAACGACACGTCTCTGTGATGATGCTGGACGGAGGCGTTAGGACGTGTCACACACCATCATCATGTGTCTATCGCTGCTAGCACAGGACCGCGGTGTCCATAAAGGGCAACCGAGGCAGCACTGTGGAGTACTGCTACTGCCCCCTGGTGTTTGTTTACATGAGCTTCTCCTTCTCCCTCACTTGCGGGTGCGGATGGGAGCAGATAGTCCGTCCCGTGTTACAAGTCAACTGATGTTATTCTATTGTCAGATCAGAAGCTAAAGGTGCAGAAGAGGTAGAATTTTTCTGGGACTGTCTCGTTCAATTGAATCCACAGATGGGAAACTCCTGGCTGATGGCGTGCTCATAATCCTCAAGACTTCTATTAATTAATAATTCAAGACAACTGAGAGAGAGAGAGAGAGAGAGAGAGAGAGAGAGAGAGTACACACGCATCACAAAATAGATAGCATCTCTTCCTCTTTCAAGCAGTCTGCAGGGAGGCTCGGTGGCACTGTGCTGTGTAGCAGATGGCATGGCCGGGCTTTGGCCCTAAGCCCAGCGCAGAACAGGTGGGTTGAGGGAAAAACATGCTCATCTTACAGAGACAGATATAAACAAAGAGAAAGAGAGCGGTGGAAAGGCAAGAAGGTAAACAATATAATGTGAAGTAAATTCTATTCTCATCATTTCATTTAAACTTCCTCGTACAGAAATTGTTATCAAACCAAAAAAAAGAAAATCTTGGGCAGGTTTTCTTTGGGGACTCAAACATGTTTTCTACACATTCAGCCTTGTTGAATCTGCTCTGTATTTAACCTACAAAGTCAATAAAGCTGTCATCACAGCAGAAACAACCAACACAACTAAACAAACAGCGAGAATGTCAACTAGCCACACCTCCCACTTTAACAACGATACAATAACACATGTGATCCGTTTCCTTTCAAGTGGCCGGCAGATATATACATATTTATATGTTTATGCATGACTCACGATGGCACGGGCCTCTGCGATGAAGAAGAGTTCAGTGAGGGCTCTGTGAAGAGGCAGCAGCACGGTGATACTGGTGGGATCCTGGCTCAGGCTGTTTTCCATAGACATAAAGAGCTGCCATAGAGGTCGCAGCAGCGTCAGCTCGCAGGCTCTGGAGCACAAAAAAAATCAACAGGACGGTGAACAAACATGTTGCTGGAGTTTTAGTGTATCACAAAAAATGAACAGCGACTAATGGATAATGGTAATATTGTTATTAAATGAATTGTGACTCTATCTTTCTGTATGGTGACAGATTTTCGGTGTACTTTTCCATTGAGACATGTAGATTGTTGTGTCCTGGCTTGACAGGTCATAAACTCTGATGGAAAATGCCATTAAAAGATCCCTTAAAAACATGTATAGATGTATATAATTATCTGTTTAGAATAATATTTACTGTCTGACGTAGTCCTTTCCAACAAAAACAAAAAAACTTGTTTCAAAGCGGGAGCATTAACTTCTCATAAAATGTGTGATCGTTATTGTGACCAGATGGTGGCTGAGTCAGTCTGGACATATGCAAATTCCTAAACACATACTTTACCTAATTTCCGTGGTGATTACCAGCCTGAAAAGGCTTTTATGCAAACTACCTGTGGGGATCAGCCCTGCTCCTCCGGGCCAGCTTCAGGGAAATATGTGCACTAAGCACGCTTTTTAAAATTAGCATTACTGAGGTCCAGGTGCATGGGACTTCTGCACTGAGGTGAGAATGTTTGTGCATATCACTTTGGGTGTCTACACATGACTACAAGCCCACAGTGAAAAAGTGTGAGAGGCATAGAAAGAATCAGAGGGAAATAGAAATGTAAAAGCGAGACCGGACTTACGTCTGTGACTGACACTGCAGCAGACGCAGCAACAAGTGAATGGCTTTTAGTCGCTGGTTTCCAGTCTGACGACAGGCCACGCCCACCTGCCACTCCCAGATGTCATTCAGTGGCAGGTGACTGAGCACTTGGTCATCGGCTAACATTTGCTTCAGTATCTCAAAACCTGATTAGAGATAACAAATTGTGGAAAGAGGATGAACACCTGAGCAGCCAGAGGACTGAGTTTGAGGTTAATTTGCAGTTTATGAAGTAGTCTACCGACTAAAGCAGGTTTTAACAAATCTAAAAGGAGTGTACTAGTTACAATGTAAAGCACCTGTCTGAAAACGTCCCCTGTGGCCTCCTGTAACCGTGAACTTGTAGCCCCACTCTGTGTTGCTCATGTCTGACATGAACCTGTAGTACAGGGTATCACCTGGAAAAAAAAACAGACATGTAGCCTCAAGTACAAACTATCTCAAATGCACACACGTAGAAGAACTTGGAACAGAAAAGGGTCCATACCAGGGATCTCAAAATCAGACCATTTCTGAGGAGATCCACTGAAGTTGTGGACATCCTGGAGGAAATCACTGCTGCTCGACATGATGAGCTCATCACAGCCTTCCTCTGTGTAGCAGCGGGAGTCAAATTTTACAGACAGGTAGATTGCGCCAGGAATGTGCACCTTGTCCTGAGGAGAGAAAAGATAGACATGACATGAGTTTTCAAACAGAATCAGCAAAGATTACAGGGGTAAATGTAAAGTTAAAATACAAACACAGTCCTGACCTTACATTTGATTAGAACCTGCACTAATAGACAGCTCTACTGAAAAATCTCTTTTTCGATAATCAACATATATTTTGTGACCAGCTCAAAGGTTGACATTATAAATGAGAAGCTATTGAATTAAAAATGTGTTAAAACAGTTACAGCGGCTGCTAATTAAAAAAATAAAAAAATAAAACAGTTCACCCACCTCAAAATTGGTATTGTTATCGTACGGGTGTTTGGACTCTCTGACCTGCACGGCCATACCTGGCTCCTCCATGAACTGACAAGCAGTGAGCGACAGACTGCACAGCATACTCTGACTGCAGCCCTTCAGCACCCTCTGGAGAATCTAATTAATATGGAAATATCACAATCACATCAATCTACAAATCACCATGAGCATATCATATGTTCATACCACACAGAATGTACAGATCAGTAGGAACACAATTATTCTCCTTGCTCACCTTCTCCCAGAGCGGCTTCTCCTCCAGCTGCATCAGCATGTCCAGGATGTAAGCCATGTGTGAGGCCCCGTTCAGTTCCAGGGCCTCCTCGCTGAGCGCTGCCTCTGCAGGCCAGTCGGCCAGCAGCGAGGCCAGCACGTGGCGAGCGTACAGTGTGGCGATGGCCTGGTTGACCTTCACTAGGTATTGACGAACTGCCCGGTTGCTGCGCACATCCAGTTCTTTGTGCAACAGCGCCGAGCTTTTGGTGCGTCTCTGTTTGGCGTAGCTGAGCTGCAGGTCACTCTCTGAATTGGTGATGAGCTTCTGGGCCACTACGTTGATTTCCTCTGTGGCCTTTTCACAGTGACTGGGCTTAGACTGTGGGAGGAGAGCAATGAGGGCATAACAACGTTGACATATAAAAAAAAAGAGTAACTAATGTTGATACTGCTCATCTTGCAGACTAACATTTTTAAGTTGTGTTTTTGACATCTAAAAATTTCCCTTTAATGTTGGTACAACATATTAAAATTGGAGACTTTAGGGCTCATTTTTTACAACTCACCATGCAGGACACCACGATCATATCAGTGTCCACGGCCTTGGTGTTCCTCTCCTCGGAGCGAAGCCGCCTTGTCGGTTGCCACTTCTGAGCCAGCGTACGGATTGTCTCATCTGTTTTTATCTCTTCTCCATCAAATCTGAAAATAACACAAAGGCACAGCATGTAAGAGAAGCCAAATTAGATTGTAAAATATGACCTTTACCAGGGCAGACCGCACAAAGAAATCCAATTGAAAAAAAAAAAATTCTTGATGCTGACCTCTTTTGCACCTCCAGGAAGAAGGAGTCGGTCCTCTTCATCTGCAGCTCATACATGGCTCGCAGGATGGGCAGAGGAGCGTTCAAGGCATCATGGGTGATCTGTGATGAAAAAATAAAGACTTTAGATTATTGTGTCATACTACATTTTGCTGCATGTATTCCATGGATAGCATCCCTCATCACCTGGAAGCAAATCTTTGTCTCCTCATCGAGGCCCTCCAAGGGGTCGGGCTTGTTGACGTCGGTGTCGTCGGCGCAGCAGCTGGAGTGGTCCGAGTCGTGCTCCTTGTCCTGCTCTCTTTGGTCTCGCTCAGGGTCCTGGGCCATTGAATGGATCTCCCTCTTGGAGGAGTACAGCATGATGGACAGAATCTCCAGATCTCTCAGCAGCCACAGCTTGCTGAAGCCCGTCCCTTTGCTGCACTTCCTCACCAGCAGCTGGGTGAGCCCCGACTGCTGGATGGCCTCCTGTGCGTGCTCCACGCCGTGCTTCTACACAAGACAACATGGAATGAGAGAATGTACACAAACATATCCGTGTGGTGTTTTGTTCATTTGTTCCAGAGCTTCCCACACTGGTCATGTTTGATACACTGTTGATGGAAATAGTCTTTCTAATGTGGAGAGGTGGGATTAGGTAAATACCTTGAGTGTGTTGTAGAGGCCTTTTAGGGCCAAGGACAGGACCCAGGAAGCCTCCACGGCATCAGGGGAGCCATTGTCCTGGCATGCCTGCAGTAGGTGGCTGATGATGGAGGTGAAATTGCTCAGGTAGCGACTGAGCAGCGTCTTTGGGCAGCCTTGGCCCTCTGACTGCCCCGGAAGCCCGGCTGTGGTGGAATCCTGAGACTGGATGAGTTGGTAGTCCTTCACTATGATCGAGAAGAAACACGCAGCGGGTTAATCCTGTCTTTATTTCTCAGCACTGTCAATGGTGTTCAGGTGTTCACTGCACAAACCTGTTTTCCTCTTGCGCGTCTTAACATCCACCACTGCAGCATGGTTCTTCTCTGTGAAGTGTTTGAGCAGGATCATGTTGTGCTGTTCATTGGCGTTGTCGATAAACACCGTCTGGGTGCCCACACACAGCACCTGACACACACACAGCGGAGTCACAAGAGTCAGAGAGCACTGTCAAGGCTTACAGAGGTGAAAGTCTTTGCAGTGGAACGAGCCTGAATAGGGTTGTACCTACCTCAGGGAAGCCCACCAGCACCAGCAGGGTGAAGAGGTTGGTGCGCTTCAGAGTTTGGGGCAGCTCCTGAATGCAATGGTCAGTGAAGGCAGCGATGACTGTGCTCCACTCAGGGCAAGCATTTAGACTGTGTAAAATATCTGCCACTGTGCATGCCCAGTCCAGACCGATACGACTGGAGAACACAGAAAAAGAATAAAATGGTTCTCAATAACATGCAACATGCATGTATAATCGTCTAAAAAAAATCTAAAAAAAAAAAACCAAACAAACTTTCTCGTAAATAAGCTCTCAACTGTGTGGTTACCACCAGGTCTTTATCTGTTAATACATTACTGTGTGTATTTGGAGTTAACATGCAATGATGGAACTAAACAATCTATAGACTACAGTAATAACAAATGTTTGTGGCTTCATGAGGTCTTCCTTCTTCTTCTTACCTGTCTAAACACACAGCCCCAAGGCTGAAAAGCAGCTGGGTGGTCTTCCATCCCTGGATGTCTGAACACGCTGCCTCTCCTTGTGTCAGCAACTCAAATTTGTCAGCCAGGGCTTCAGTGACAGCAGTGTCGGCCTCCGTTGGAGGGATCCGGAGCAGCAGCTGACCCAGGAGTCCCAAGGTGAGGTGGTAGGTCTCGTTGAGAGAGCCAGCATTGGAGATGACAGCCCTGAAAAGCTGAGGCAGGATGGCGCTCAGACTGGGCAGAGACAGGGTGCTGCCCTGAGGACACAAAAAAGGCCAAATAAATGTTATTACAAATGGAAAACAAACTGATGCAATATAAATGAAAAGTTAACATGAACGTGAGTTTTGGGTAAAAAGTACTTTAGTATTTTAACACCACCCAGACTAAGCATTTCCCCGTTCTCAATCTTTACGCTAAGCCAAGCTAAAAAGCTGAGAGCTATAGTTTCATTCATGTACAGCTATGAGAACGCTATCAGTCTTCTACACTCACTCTATTTCAACTATGAAATGATTTCTTAAATTTTAAACTTTACATAGAATTTCAACCCCAAAAACCAGTCTTTGGTTTGACATACTGGTATGGCTAGTGGTAGCATGGCGGCTAGAAGTCCCAGGACTCTCTCTCTGGAGCACTCTGAAAACACGTGCTCCTGAAGGGGAACCTGGGGCAGTCTCTCATCTGTCTCCTTGACAACGTCAGATGGTGGAGAGTTGACTGTTCCTGGTCCACACTCTGAAACTGAGGACAGAAAAATAACATTATTCAGACAGAGATGCGACAGTCGTGATGACTACTGAACAAAGCAGCGAGGACAATGATTTCAGCACATACCTTGAACCACAGGAGAGAGGGGGTCTTCGCTGGACACAGAGGGAGTCTGGCTGAGGCTGGGGGATTCTAGGGTGTCTTGAGTGACCAGCTTCTTTTTGTCCCCCTCTCCAGTGCTTGGGGGGGATGACACCTCTGGAGGAGCAGGGGTAGGAGAGCTCACCTCCTTTACCTTTTTCTCCTTACCTGATGGTTTACTTTGGTTGTGGGAGGATGACTGTTAGAATATGGAATATTGTAGTGAGATTTACATTACATATTTAATAGGTATATTGGTGTATCTCTGTATATTTATGTACATCAGCCAGATCATCTTCATAAATTCAGATGTGTTCCTCACCTTGGCCCTGGGAGATGTTGGAGAGCAGATAGCTGCAGTGCTACCAGGGAGGGAGGAGGTGTCGGTGGCCGTACTGAGCTCCTGAGAGGACTCGGGAGACACCGGACACAGATCACTGTCAGAGGCTGAATCATTGGAGGACAGCAGAGCGAGCAAGGCTGAGGAACGGAGACCTATGTGGAGGAAAAAGGTTTGCCACAACATTAAAATCTAGGTCACCATTGTTTCAGAGACCATGTGACACATTGGTAAAATAACTGTAATTTATAATTCTGCAAATACTGAATTGTGGTGTTATGATAAAAAAATAAAAATAAAAAAAAAAGCTACAAATAGATGAGCTACATTTCTGTGTAAATAAATACTTTGTCATTATAAGTATGTAAAATGCGTTTTGGTTTTCCTGATGAGTTAAATGAAAAGATCACTACCTCTCTATATATGTGTATATGTGACAACCATAATTGGTTGTCACTTGGGGGCCCTCCTTAGCTATCTTATTGCCACATCGACACAGCTTTGAGCTTTATCCGACTTCACTGGGGTTGTTAGCGGTAGCCATGGTTAGCTAGTATCCCTCATAGGTTGGCACTAGTGACAAAAGCATCACAAGTGCCAGCCAATGAGGGCTGAGGTAATGGCATTTGAGCTTCGGATGAGGTCATGCAGGAGGTTTCTCATAGTGAGTCATGAAATGAATAGCCTGGTGTTATCAGACCCAGAATCATTTTCTGCCGTTGTATCCCACTGGGCAAAGACCGCAGGTGAATTTTTGAAACTATTGGAGCAGCCTTTAGCCAATCTGCATTGACCACCGTATGCACCAAAACCCAACCACTGCTGCTACAACTACATTTAGAAAAAAACAAAACACTCGACTCAGATTTCATCACACCATACTGGTTGCTGATTGGGCCACCCTTCAGAGTGGCTGAGCAGATGTTAATACAAACAGGGTTTCCAGACTCTCATCACAGTAAAGAAAATGGAGTTATGTGAGCAATAGTCTAGCAGAGCTAGGTTATGAAGCAACTCCTGTGACAGAGAAATATTCCTTTAAAAACAAAATTGTGGTTTGGACTAACCTTTGCCAGTCTGCCCCTTGAGCAGGCAGTCGGTGATGAGTTGGGAGCAGCGTGTCTGAAGGTCGGAGGCCTGGTTCAAAGTGTTGCTGTCCGAAGACCCTCCCTCCATTTGCTTCTCACTGCTCAGTTCTGACGTGTAGAGGGCCAAAGCAGCAAACAGCAGCCAGGAGTAGTTGTGGATGTAGGGCTGGATCAGCCGGTGACGGTCACTGATCCGTATGGTCACCATGGGGTACACTGTGATGCGATGGGTGGGCAGGTGGCTAGAGATGGGAACGTTACAAAATAATCAAATGAACAATTCTGAAATAAAAAACTGAAATAGTTTTTTCTTTTAACAAGATTAAAGTGAACTTGAAATGTGTCACCTGTCTGGATACTTCTTTGCATTGTAACAACCAAAGCACAGGTCGAAGTCTTCGCACACATTGCAGTTGATCCTGCTGCCTACAATGAGCCCCTGGCAGTGGTCACAGGCGTATTCCATGTTCACCATCTCATGATCGTCCTCATGACCTTCAGGTTTGGCACCACCTGGTTACAAAGCACACATCCACATTTAGTTTGACTCTAAACTGCTCCTCCTGTTTGAGTTTTCATATATCAGAATGAAGTGTGTGAGCTCACTGAGGAAGCAGGTCTTGCAGAGGTCCATGTCCATGCACTGCAGACATCGGTAGCGGTGCCAAGGTGCCATCCTCTCACAGCCGTCACAGGAGATCACAACATTGAGCAGGTCACAATAGCGTGCAATGAACATGTGCATCTGTGGATAGGACCAGATGAATGAATATCAATTAAGAACACAGTATTTTTGTCATCGAACGATCTTGCCTTGCTTAACAGATCTTTGCAAAGATGTAATCTGCAGTACTATTCTGGTCTGCTTTTGGGGTGCATAAGGAGGAACATGAGAAGTAGAAAAAGGGCCAGACTTGGCATGAATCAGGTTCAACTATGAGCCATTTGTTTCCCCCGACAAATCAGACCCACGACGATATTGTCAGTGACACTTTAACGTCTTTTATGGACTGTGACGCACCTTTCTCCTGTCCTCCATGGAGTCCTCTTCCTCGATCTTGTCATACCACTTCTCAAACATCCCGTCCATACACTCATCCATCCACTCCTGGTTCTTCTTGTAGTCTGCGATTTCATCCTCCTCTGTCCATTGACTGTAGATTAAATTAAACCCAAGAAGTAATCAATCATCTCTGAAGAGATTTGAAAATGTATTCACGAAGAACAAAACAATTTGACTCTTCACTTTTTGTGAAAATGAAAGTTGTGTCTTTTAGACTTTGCCGTTATCAATCAAAAAGGCCACATTTCATTTCCGCTGTGTAGGGCTATATTTTCTAAGATGGGGGGCTGCTGTTACCTGATGGCAATGTCATGAACACTGATGTTCTCCTGGGACATGCTGAGCAGGAGCTCCGGGAGCTTGATGCTCAGGAAGAGAGGAAGGTCGTGCACCTCCCAGCTCATGTCTAGAAGGTGCAACAAGCAGGTCTGCACACATGACAGGGCCGGAAGCAGAACTCTGGAAGCAGTGATCAGGATCGGGTTAATGCACACACACTTTTACACTAATCACTGCTTTTTAATTCCAGTGACTGTAGTTAAGAGTAAACATGGTGGGTTAGGGGGAAAAAGGAGAAGGGCTTACTTCTCATTGAGGCTACTGAAGCCCTGCACTGCCT
The DNA here is from genome assembly GCF_029030835.1 of Brachyistius frenatus. Taxonomy (NCBI): domain Eukaryota; kingdom Metazoa; phylum Chordata; class Actinopteri; family Embiotocidae; genus Brachyistius; species Brachyistius frenatus. Next base: position 3,613,619 of record NW_027210633.1, on the reverse strand, counting down.
CCACCAGCATGAGCACCAGCTGATGGTAGGAACGCCTCACCTCCTCTCCGAGCGCCTGACCACTGTCTGACAACTGAGAGAAGTAACTGAAAAAGAGAAAGGAAAATGTTACTACTGTCCAGTTATGTGTCAGCATACAGCTTTTCAACACTAAACTCACTAAACCAATCAATACAGTTTGTCCATAAAACATGAAACTTGTTGGGGACAACATTATTCCAAACTCAGCCTGTACAAACAGTTGTCTAATGTTTGCTGTGGCTCTGGCGTTTGTCAGGTTTCAGGAAATGACATCATTTGTTTATGGAGAATACAAATTGCTGTACTTCAATCTGGCAATGAACAGACATCACTGTTTATCAGTCAGGTGAAGGATTATGAAAGATGCCATTGCATTTTAGAAATGTAGGACTCATGTCTTTGGAGATTTGACCCATTCTCGGGACTAGAATAGTCATGATATTTCAGAATCAGAATCTGCTTTATTGGCCAGGTATGTTAACATATACAAGAAATTTAACTCCAGTTGTAACTTATTCTCTCAGTGTGCAAAAACAAAAACAGACAGACATAAATACACTTATCAAACATGGACATATATACAGCTAAAAAAGAAAGAAACAAATATATACATTTATACACCTAAACAATATTTCTCTCCCTGCAGCATTACATTTGGCCACTCTTTTTTCTCTTGTTCTCCTTTTACCATATAACATAGAAAACTGACTGCTGTTGTTTTTTTAACTGATTAAACAGGTTTTCCACAGATGTACCTGGTGAAGTCTTTCTGGCATGCCAGTAGCTCCTGTAGGAACAGGATGCAGGGAGCTTGGAAGAGGTGTGGCTGTCCCAGGGAACGTAAACACTGCTGCACCATCTCCAGCACCTTGCACACACTCAGAGCCTGTGCTTTGTTCAGGGACAGGGTCTGCAGAATGCTACAGGGAAAAGAACTGGATGACTTAAACCTGTATGATATGAATTATGCAAACACAAAAGGCAAATCAGTCTCATTTTGCATGAACAAACAGACGTCAGCTACCTTGCTGTAGTGAGAGCCTGGTCCCTTGTGAAGTTCAGGATGTGTTTGAGTATTGGGTAGCGATCCCTGACAGACGGGGTCATGCGGGGCTCTTCGGTGGAGCGACAGGACAGGAGGCGTAAACGTGCCCGACTGAATGGGGCTTTACGCGGTAAGGCAGAGGGGGAGGCCGGCTCCCCCGGCTGGGATGAGAGGTTCTCCATGGAGCCTCTGTTGCCTCGTCTGCCATGTACACAAGAGTTTGGGACTTGAGAACTGGGTGACTGAATCTGCACTGCCCCGGCATCACTGCCCTCCACAGACCCTGCAGTCTGAGGTCCCAGAGAGGGACTGGCCTGGAAGTCCCCTTCTGAGATTGAACCGGAGCGGAGGAGTGGAGCACTGCTGCCCTCTGCAGCCTTGGAAGAGTCACTGCCGTGGCATGGTACTCCACATGGAGCAAATCTGAACAGCAAGAGGCTCTTCTCAATGCACATCTCAGCTGGAGTGAAAGAAAATGGCAAAAATCATATAATATTAAGATATAACAGTTGTTGAAAAGCAAGGTTTGGCATTACTTTAGCTTGAGTCCTCACCAAGTGTCTCCATGGTAACCTCATCAGGGACCCCTTCCTTGTCATCAAGAACATTAATTTTGCCAACCAGGTATCTCTGCTTCATCTCCAACTGACAGGAAACAATAGTTCAGTAACAGAGCAGGAAGCGGAAAGTCAACAGAGATATATACTCTGTCTGTAACACTCACCATCCATGTTCTGATGCTGTCTGCCATCGAATACACCTGCACAAACTCTTCACCCAGACACGACTTACAGTCCTGATTAACTACTCACACAAAGACAAAACAAAAGAGAGAAATCTGCTAAGTTAATCAACCATGCAGAATTACAGTGGCATAAAAAACTGAACAAGCAGGACAGCTTTTTGCTTCATGACCACTGATCACAGACAGCTTTACCGTAGGTCTTCAGAGCGAGGTTGAGGGCTGGTGTGTGGTATATCATGGCTGCCCAAATGGCATTCACAGCTTGGTCTGCCTTTGACCCAGCCGCAATCTCATTTCTCATTGGCTGTTTTCTGCACGACTGCATGAGTGTCCTCATCAGCTCTGTTCGACTGTCTGTCAATTCCTGGGAAGGGTTCCAACGGGCAAAGTCTTCCAGTAAGTACATTAACTCATCAAGAGTCCATGTGCCGGTGTTCGTCTATAACACAGAAAAACAACAAATTAATTGAGTGATTTCTACCTGCTGAAGTCATCAGGCATTCCAATAATGTAATCCTCTGACTAATACTTGTACATAACTGGATTAAGCAGGCTTGACTTCACCTGGTCTGTGGCTCTTTTAGTCCAATTCGTCTCCTTTGTTTCACACAACCCGTGTCTCAGGATGGGTTTCCATAGAGGTGAAGCCTGAACATGGGACATTTTACCTGCTGGAAGCTCCTTTACAGTGCGAATCTCTGCAACAGACAGTAAACAACAAATATCAGCATTTACATTCTTATTCAAGGGTCTGAATTATACTCAGGTTTGACATCATTTTTAAGCAGCCTAAATTAAATGGACCTCAAAACCAAATCAAACATTTTTGCCCAATTTGGAATTTTTTTTTTTTTAACTGTGATCCAGCACAGTAATTTCCAAGTTTCTCTGGTCAAGGTCACACAGAGAAAAGCTTTCGATCACAGGCCTTTGTTTGTGGGAAACCGGCCTCACCATGAGGGGATTTCAATGCCAGAGTTCTGGATGCCAGGCGACCCATCAGGCGAGCCACCAGCAGCTGCAGGTCCGACATCCAGGAGATGGTAATATCCGGCAGACCAAGGGCCGTCACGGTGAACTTATAACCCCACTCATTATTGCTGCTGTCAGAGTGGAAGAGGAACTGCAGCTGAGGACCAGCGTCGAATGTCACCTTCTGAAGGAGCAAAGACACAAACAGACATGTGTAAATGAATCACATATCAACAGTGTTGTATATAGGAACCACTCAGGGGTTTTTCATGGCCTACCTTTGGCCACTTCTCAGTTCCAACCTTCATGTCATAGCGGACCTTCCCACCTCTAGAATCTGTGAATTCCAGGTAGTCATATCTGTGAATATGAAGAGCACAGAGAATGGATAAATAAAATCAACACTGAGAATTGAAGAAAAAAAAGAAAAAGCATTTGAATATTTGAGATTGAGCACCTCTTCTCTGTCTCACAGCGCTCGTCAAACTCCACTTCAAACGAGGTCGCCCCGGGGCAGGCGAAGATGCTGGTCTCATGGCGGCTGTTCTCGTAGTTGTGAGGGGACTCCATGTTCCAGGTCCTCAGCACCACCGGCTGCTGGGGTTGGTGCCAGCTCTCTTGATCAACCTTACAGTGAGATGTTATATATAATATGTTTGTTACTGTCGGTGGTGGAATCTACAGTAACTAAGAACATTTACTCAAGCATTGTACTAAAATAAAAAGTTGAGGCAATTTACTTTTGCTTTTCCTTTTTATGCTCTTTTAGCTTTTACTTCACTCAGTGAAATACTGTACTTCTTACACAAATACAGTTATAGGCATAAATTCTAGTGCATCAAGGTCTGTGATCAAAACGGACTGACCTTAGAAAAGATGTCTCCAGTGTCACTTGAAAGGCTTTTGAGTAGCTCGACCAGAGAAGAGAAGCTTTTCAGCAGCACACTGTGGGGGATGTCCAAAGAGCACAGTTCCAACAGGAAGATCATCTGCCAGGACCGGAACAAATATTACATTTATTCAGCACAATCAACTCTGTACTTGTGTTACAGGGCAATACAAAATTAGAGGTAAACGTGTATTACCAGCTGTCTGAAGACTGTGGCAAGGATGGAGCTGCCTAATTTGTCGGTAATTTCAGCACAGGTGTATCTCTCCAGTAGAGAACCAAGGACATCTTTTATACTTCCCAGGAACTGATCCACATCTATTAAAACAAACCGTTTCATCACTCTAAAAGCATATCAAAGATGAATTATACCCAGAGTCCGTGTTTGTGCTCAATCATTATACATCTTCTTAAATTAAAACATTCTTTAATCTCTCAGACCATCACATTTGACAGATTGCCACCAGGCTTCATGCTCATATAAACACAGAACCTAAACCTGGAAAAAAGAGGCTAAGTAAGAAAGTTACTTGTGTGCGCAACACTGTCGATGTATTTACATTTTAGCAGGATGTCTCGGGCCAGCGCCATTGCGACAGCAGTGGAAGATCCTCCTTTGAGTTGCAGGTAGCACCAAGAGAGCAGACTCCCCTGCAGAGCCCAGAACAAGGACAGCAACACTGTCCTGCTGGCTCCACCGCTCTCATCCACCATCATCACCTCACACTGAAAGATGGGGGACAGAGGAGGAGAGAGGACCGTCAGAAAAATAAATAGAATCATGGCATTTTACATTCAAACATGGTGAGGCAAAGAGAACTGCTGATAAACAGTAATAATAAAACATATCCAAACAATTGACTCACCTCTCTTGTTGCCACCAGCAGCAGCGTCTCCATGACTGACAGTATGGGGTTGATGTCAAAGTCTGAGGGAGCTCCTTTAGGAGGCAGCAGGAGAAGGCCACTTGGATCCTGATCACTGCGGAGAGACAACACAGCTGTCACTGATCCGATGTGATGTCAGAGTGTGTATGAGAATATGCTCATGTGTTTGTAAAGCTGCGTATGCTTACCTGAAGTAATTACAGAGAGATTCAAACGTCACCTTCACTGACTCCGGCTGATCCTCTTCGGTAATATTTTTCTGCAGAAAGGCATGTTTTTGTGATTATTATGATGAAAATCATGATGATAATGATGTTTATTATCATAAACCTACCATCATGTGAAAGAGTTTGTCCCGCCTGACATGTTTATCAGGAAAGAAAACAGCTGCTCCATTAAGAATAGCTTTGACTGCTTCCTTGTGCAAAGCTTTCTCCACTAATGTCTCTCCCTCTGGACCATCCACAACTGAATCACAAAAAACACAAATATTTTTGCTACATTGACACAAATTCTAACACATCAATTATAACAAGCTTCAAGGAATCTGCCATCTTTTGAGAGAATACTGCTCCGAGCTGTGTGGAAGCTGGCAGGTTCTTACTGTGGCAGAGGTGAGTGTAGAGTTCCCACACAGCCTTCGCAGAGCCATTCAGAGGCTCTGCACTGCTGGATGTGGACGGACAAGCAGCTGCCGTGGCGTCTTCATCCGGCCGTCTGCTCTTCTCGGGGTCCTGGGACTCCAGTGGGTTGGGCAGCATGGGGAAACAGTTCTGCATCAACTGGAGCAGCAGGACTCTGCTCTTCAACACCTCCTCTCCCACACTGAGACACAGACACATGCCCAATTACAGCTGAGAACTCAGTACAGACATATGTTTCCTACCGAGTGACAACTGAGCCTCAGCATGCTAAATAGTAAATATTACTGTAATATTATTATAATAGAGAGCTTGTGATATAACAAAAAGCAGCGATAGCACCACTACTCACATTTCCCTGAGTTTACTGTAGAAGTTCCAGAAAAGGTTCAGGCTGAGAGCACTGAAGTCCAGAAGATACTTCTGCTTGAAGTGAGAGGCATCCTGCAAGAACAGAGAGACAGGAAGACTGTCTGACAGGCGTCAACAATAAAACAATCAACAGTTCAGCAGGGCTGTAGAAGGATGTTGTAATGCTGCGATGCCTTGTAATGGCCACAAGGGGACACACTGACTCATAAATAAATTAATGAACATGGTGAAAGTGAAAGAAAGTCACTTGAAAGCAAGTGAGTAAACAAAGAAATGAGTTAGTTGGTTTTCTACATTCTATATACATATGCTACTGTGGTACAATACAAGTCTATAGTTAATGTACTTACAAGGTAAAGACTCGAGTTAGTGGCATATTAAACGGTAAGAGTTCCCATATATTTGTTTTGCTTCCTGTCAGGGAATGTTTCTGGTTTTTCTCCATTTTTTTTAATCCCTTGACGGGTGGTGTCATGTGGGGATTCAGTACATTTCCCACATTTCCACACAACATGGAGGAACCCCAAATTTTCTGCAACGTGTTGGGATGGAATAGAGGTTCCCCTGATTTTTCAGCTATAGAATGATGGCATTTAATAGTAACTATCGCATCATTACTGATAAGGTGCACATACTGTAGCACCTTCAAGCAGTGATATGTGGTTACCATGTCTCGTGTAAGCTGCTGTATGAAGAATAGTGTCTTATTTAGCAGACAAAGGCCAGTGACAGCATCACGGTCAAAGCTCTCTCCCTCTGGACTGAGGTCATCCAGGTCTGCTAGCCTCTCTGTCCCAGGACACAAGTAGCCGCTGAAGCTGAGGGACTGCACCCCGAGGCGCTCCGCTGAGTCCTGCCTGGTGCACAGGAATTTCACCATCAGGAACTGGGGGGGACAAAGAAACAGGAACAATATGTGGGGTGACGTGATAATGTCAGCAAAAGTCAAACTCCTGAAATTCATGCAACCCAATACAGTGTTAAGGATTACCTGGTAGAGGGGTGAGGTATAATACACAAAGTTATGATTGTAAGGTGATTTAAGGGAACAGAGTAACTGAATGTAGTTTGTACCTTTGCAACACGACACTGCTGCAGCTTGATCTCCACATCATTCCAGTCATCCTCCAGCTCAAACCAGCCAATCGGCTCGTCCTCACACTGGGCTGGAATCCTCACACTGCAGGTCAAGTGACAGCATGGTGTGTCAGCCATAAAGCACATACACGACTGAGGCAGACCCCCACACTGCTGAGGCGTATCCAAAACACAAACAAACTAACAATACTGCAGGGGCAGTACCCTACTCGACTGAGTGGTTCATTCAGGTGCTAGCTTGTCCTGATTCTAACATATTTATTCAGATGCACTCCAACCAAAACAGACTTTTCTTAATATCACAAAATCACACAAAACTAGAAAACAGGGCAAAATAAACTTCTACAAAACATCTATAAAGACATCCTTACTTGTCTTGGATGAACTCTTTGTAGTCCTTGTAGTCCCACGCGTCGTACTTTTTGAACCTCTTGAAATGTTTCTCTGCATCAAAAGGATCTTCCTCCTTGTACGCAAACACCAAGCCGCATTTGGCTCCGATGGCTCCTTTTCGCACCTTGCCACACAAACCAGAATGTAAGTGTTATGTACAGCACTGTCTGTGTTGTAGGATTTCATATTGTAATAAAATAAATAAAATGAAAGGGAATCTCACTTTGATCTTCATCTGAGTGACCTGGAAGTTGCTCTGATCCTCTGTCGACAGGATCACGCTGGCCTTCTTCCTGCCACTTTCTGTGAGAAAACCTGGGAAGGAGCAAACATTCAGTTATACATGAGGGAAGCTCATACTGTACTTACACTGAAGATGAATCATCATTGGTCTCAGGTGTACCGTCTCCTGTGGAAGACTCTGTGAGCATGTTCTCCGGTCCTGATTTCTCCTCTTTACTCTTCACATCACAGGCCTGCAGGTGCAGCTGGAGGGGCTTCCCTGTAGTGAGCAAATACTTTCAGTCACACCATAATGAATAATTTAATCATTTTCTATAATGTTTGCAATTTCATTCCCATACTGGGAGATTACAATCACCTCACTGAAGTGCAACATTGTAAACAGCATTAGCAATCTTTCACCGCATTGTCCATTAATACATCTCCTCCTTGTCGGCTAAGCACTTTCTCTACTGACTCTATGGTTTCAAATATCCTCGTGTGATTGAGGTGAAGGAGGGTTGGTCACGTTACCATTGCGATAGAGTAGTCGCAGGCGAACGGAGGCCATGGAGACGATGAGGGAGGAGGCCTTGTACTTGGTCTCTAAATGATCGCTGATGCAGGACAGGGCCTGGAGTATTTTAGCCACGCTGCCTCTGGCCAGGGCGAAGGCCAGGAGGGTGAGCTCTGCATCAGGACTCACACAGCAGCTGCAAAGAAACAAACACCAGTCAGTTATTTGGTGCTTTTAATCATTCAAATGATCATTTACGGCCAAAGTTCTTTAGGTCAACTAAGTATGGTCATGAATGTACTATCATATTTCAAACAACAGGTTTACATTTCTTCAAGTCAGCACAATGCTCACACACCCATGTGTAACCTGAAAGCATTACTTCTCACTATAATTGTTCCTGTTGTCTGTGGTGCCTGTTATAATGGAAATACAAATTAACGAAACGTTAGGGGAAAAAAGTCGTATTTTGATTTTGAACCTTTACCTTTAACTATGCTAAATGTATGTCTGAATAACAGTAGGTTTCCTTTTGCTCATGAATTGTTTGATGAGCGTTTTAGTCGTGTTGCTGTAGTCGTTGATTAAACCATTAATAGTACATCTAATGGAACAGAAATAGTGTGTAACCGCAGCTCTCAATCAGGACTTTGATTTGAGCTTTTTTTTTTTCACTGTGATGATGTCAGCATAGTGTGGCAGTGATGGCTGAGTGTGCTGATGTAATCCCTGCAGGTCCTTACTCTGCTATCCTGAGGAGAAATCCGTCCACCTCCTCCAGGATGTTCAGAGAGAAAAACTTGGGGAACTCCGTAGATGACGGTGTTAGGGACAATGGTGGCATGTGTTGTAAGGCTTTTCTGAAAGGAAAACAAAACAAGACACCATAAAGACTCGAGCATTGGACAAATCACAACACGGGCGTCAACTGGAGTAGACTGAAATATCAAAATGCTTCCAAACATTGCAACTTTTTTTTCAAACTAAATACAGAAAATCCTGAGTATTGCATCTTACTGTGTGCTCTGAAGGACAGTCTGAGCCAGTGCAGGGTTAGTCTCCATGGATGCAGTGACCAAGGAGGTGAGGAGAGACAGGTACCAGATGGCCGAAGCATCCGAAACAGACACCTCTTTACTCTTGGTAATCTGATAGCCCAGCGTCTTCAAGCCATGAATCCGCGTGTCACATCCGTCGCTCAGGCACCGCTTAATGTTGATTTGGATGTCTGGGATTTAGTGAAGAGATTCAGTAATGCCGTTAGATGACAGCAAGCAAAAAATGCCAGTTGTTCGCTTCAACCTCTGAGAGGGACATTAAATAGATGTTGATCAAGGGAGAGAGAAATGAAATGAATCCCTTCTGCTCATGACCATTTGGAGCTTAATGTATGCAAAGCCAGCAAATGACTTGAAATGAATCTAACTAATAAGTCACAGTCACAAAGCACAATATGATTTACACAATAATGGGCTGTGACTAGTTCAGCAAGTTACTTTTAAAATACACTGCCCAATTTCTCATTATCATTTGAACATCTGCTTACTACAGTTGATTCTGAATTTATATATATTCTTATTTGTGAATTAAATTCACACTTTGGATGTGTGATCTATTGGCTCGACAGATAGCCATTTAAGACTTAAGACAGATGATGGATAAAACACACGTGGCCCTGGAATGGATCCTTTCATTCCTGTTTTTATGAAAACTTGCATGTGGATCCAAAAGTGAGCCACTAACTTCCATTGACTATCAAAGAACCGAGCAATGCTGTGCTGTAGCTGACACCATGCTTTGTGTCCAGCAGACAGGCGAGAGAGAGAGAGAGAGAGACAGTTTCTCTACAAACGTCAGTGAAAGAACACACAAGCCCAACATAAAGAAACACTCCACTGTGCAGACAGACTGACAGATGGTGACTCACAGGGGTGTGTAATGTTGGCATTCTCCAACAGAGCTACGTAGCCTGTGACATTGCTCGGGATGCGGATGTCTCTGATCTCCTGCAGGGAACGCCGGTTCTTTCCTACAGCGACTGAGACCAGCTGAGGCATGTAGCTGTGGTCGTTGGAAGCCACGGCGATGGCCAGACGTCTCAAAACCACATCTGGTTTCATTTTCAATCTGGGAACAGAAGAAAGCCGAGTTTCAAGTTTGAAATTGAAAACAAACATGAGACCAAAACATTTATAATTCGAGGATCAGACACACGTGAAAATCAGCCGTGAAGTCTTCAGTCCCATTTTACCTTATCCAATGAGAGCGAGCGCTGCCGTCCGACTGCCAGAAAGATGCCGTCTCCCCATTTGTCATCTTGTAAATATCAGCAACATTGGATGAAGCTTCTATTGTGCTGTAGCACTGTGTGACCACCTTGACCTTGTCGACGTCTGGATCACGGTCCAGCTCCGCTCTGTACTGGATATCTAAATCTGAAAGACACAGATGAGGACAACTTTCACAGAGGTGTGTGGCAGTGGGAGACAGATGCACTGCTAACAATGTATTTATCTGTACCATAGACTTAAAATCCTGAAGAAAACATTAGAAAGTCACAGTTAAAATCCTTTATTTAGCACTAGCCAGCTCTGATGATCACCTTTCTCTTTCTGCAAGAGGAACTCCAAGAAGTCCTGGACCACACTGGACCTCATGGTGCAGATACTGTTGTAGCCCTCTAAAATAGGGAAAGGGATGGCACTGCTAGGAATACGATTCCTATGTAAGAATTTAAGGATCTTAGAGGCATGTGCTCCTAATCGGTCTTTATTCTTGGAGAATATGTCAACAAAACCTGTGAAAAAAAACAAACAAAAAAAACATTCAGAGTTAACTTCTCTGCCACATGCAGACAGTACCTATTCAAATCAGGTCGACCTTGCTCATCCAGGAAAAACAAATCACACATCGTACCTGGGGTAAGAGAGCACGCCTGCAGCTGCTTTATCACATGACTCAGCTCTCCCTGTAGATTAGCTCCATTGGAGTTCTTTAGAGCAATCATCATACTCTCTACGTCCACCACTCCATCTCCCTCTGCATCGAACTGTCCAAAGGCCTGAAACATGAGAAAGTCATTCCACATAGTGACCCTTTACATACCGACACAATCAATCCCAAACCTGCACGCCATCACACGAAACAAACTACAGGAATGCTATGCTTAAAACACAAATGGGCAAACTGTTGGTGTTCTTAATCAGATCTACTTCTGTTCCTTATTAGAAACTATATTCCTTTTTAAGGGTTATTTCAGTTATACATATTTTATGTCTGTCACCTTTTGACTTGGAAAAAGGCAGCTAGTATCCCTACATCCAGCTGCTGATCATTTTTAAAGGAACCAACGTAGCATTCGGTATTTAAAGCACAGCAGTGACAGTCCATGACTAGACACACAAAACCAGCGCTGACTAAAGTAGACGTGCATTTGTTAACCCATTCATCTACAACCTGTGGTTAAACAAATGTCAGTCAACAGAAAACAAAGCAGCCTGCTCTGCTACTACGGTGTCAATAAACCTGATATGTATAGGTCATAGGTTCACTGCACACCTTTCAGATTACCAGAGATTATATGGCTTAATTCCTGCACCTCAAGGTCTCTATAATATTTACTCATCGATGGGCGTGACAACGGCTTTCAACCGTTGTACCCTCACAGCAAGAAAACACATGACATTACAAATCATGACATTTTACATCGCTTGTGAGAGGCACGTCTGCGTTTACTCCGGGCTTATACCTCTTCACACTCATCCCGCGGGGCGTCTCTGCTCTCCAACATTTCACAAAATTGTTCTACATTGACAGACTCTTCTCCTCGGTTTAACCGGTCCTCCAGCCATCGCATCAGGACTCCCTCATTCCCGGCCAGGACAGACTCGTGAATAGCGACCCCCGAGTCGCTAATACGAGCCGCCGCTTCCCTCAGTTTAACTTGCTCCAGGAGGACCCCGGGGCTAGGTGGTCCACCGGTGGGCACCGGCAAGGTATTCGATCCCCTTCCGCTTCTCCCAGAGCCGGAGCCTCCACCTCCACCGCCTCCGACACCGCCGCCAGTGGCTGCAGAGGCCGGACTGTCTTCCGCGAAGCCGGGGCTCTCCGTTTCTACGTCTTCCTCGTCGCCGCTGCCTCCACCGCAGCCGCTCTCTGCGTTCCCCATGTTCGTTTCACCGAGCTATGGTTCCCCCGAAAATCTCTGCGGCCCGCTGGGAGTCAATTTTGAAACGGCAGTACCGGTCTGTACCCAGACCTCTCCAATGTTACCCTACAGCGAGGGCTCTCCTGTTCACTACTACCGCATCGACGTCCTGTACGTCAGCTCCGCCTGAACAACGTCCTTCGCGTTCTGAACTTGCGCACGCGCTGTGCTGTTCTTGTTTACGGAAGCGCTTGCGTTGTCACTGGTTTTTTTTTTTTTAATTTTTTTAATTAGGAATGGGATTTGATGTAAATGAATGGCGAAACAAAAATGCTCAGCTATGTATTAGTCGCGCTTTTATCCGTGTCACTGGCAGTGCTTTTTATTTCTCGCGAGTGGTCCGTTAAATTTGGAAATCAACCAAGCCAGGAGCTCCCTGTTCGGCTGCTGAGCAAGCGGGACTTATCCCTGTACGACGGGCAGGAAGGCAGCGACGGCCTTTACCTGGCCATACTGGGACAGGTCTTTGATGTACATAAAGGAAACAAGCACTATGGACCTGGTGGTGCCTATCACTTCATGGCAGGTGATCCCCTCTTAAAGTGCATGTAACTCATAGTCTCTTAGACATCTTTTCACGTTTTTACTGTTGCACAGTGTTTCAACACTCCTGGATGCTGCCCAAACCCTCAACAAACCTAAATCAGGGATATGACTTCCAGTCTAATAATAGTACATAAACAGTATCGTATTTAAGTATCCTACATAGTGTGTGTTTGTATTTTCAGGCAAAGATGCCTCCCTGGCCTTCATCACTGGAGACTTCACAGAAAGTGGGCTGACGGATGATCTGACCAGTCTGTCCCCGCTGCAGGTGTTGGCCCTGTATGACTGGCTGGCTTTCTATCAGAGGGACTACCAACCTGTGGGTATGTGATTTTGTCATTTAAATCCCTGTGTGGTACAGATACATTCATTTCTTCAAAAGCAGGATTACTCAGCAATTGCCCTTCAGGCATCTTGCAAGATCAGGTACAGTTCAGCATTATTAAAGGGTGTTTAAATGGCTAGCATATTGTTTAGATTTCACCAATCACTACTTGTATCAAATTGATTAGGTTAGGTTAGGTAGTTACTTTATTAATCCCCAAGGGGAAATTATTTCGCTACCGCAGCATACAGGAGCAATAAGATAATAATAGAACAATAGAAAAGCAATAAAATAGCAGTAGAAGAATATAAAATGCACAGTATATACAGTATAGTATTATATCTATATGTATTATATACAATTATCAGGATAATTTTTTGATTACTCAACATTGCTATGTCAGACCATAAAGACCAAAGCTCTCTTTAATGGTTTAAAAACTTCTGGATTTTTTTTCCTACATGCATTAGAATTGCTTATGAACATGACCTTAAAAAAATGAAGTCTAAATGACTACAGAAAATGACATGTTCTGTTCAGGTAGCTGCAGGTGAAACATGCCATGATAGTCTAAAACAAGCAAAAAGTTCATCTGTATGAAAATAATAAATATTAAAAAAACCAAAAACAAATTTATACAGTATAAATACTGATAAGTTTAATTCAATTTAATTTGGTACAATTTGGTGAATTTTCCAGCTGTAGTTTGTATTACAGAAAAACAAGAGCCTTTTTGTTGTGCATTGGACAGAGTATTTCTTCAAGTGTTGCTTTATCACTTTGAGTTTCTCAAAGATCACCGTGACTTGAATAAAATGGTAATATGAGGAACAAACCCAGACTGGGACATCTCTTGAACATAGTGTGAGCTAGTGAAGCTTATTTTTTCTCTGTATGCATCTGAAAATAGAGACTTCCTGGAGAGCTTATATTTATAGAACTGCAACAGCCTATGACTGATGATTATCCCAATTTAATAACTGATGACTTGAATGTATTACATTATTTCTGCCTGTCAGTGGGCATCCATCGTCAGTAAAATATGTTAAATATCTTATTTCAGGTGTGGTAATTGGCCGGTTCTATAGTGAGACTGGGCAGCCCACAGAGGCCCTGTTAGAGGTAGAAGCATCGCTAGCAGAGGGCCAGCAAATCAAGGCCCAGTCTAAGGCCGAGATGGTACGTTTCCCAGCCTGCAACTCAGAATGGAGTGCTGCCAGGGGAGGAAGAGTCTGGTGCTCCACTAAGAGGTATGGAAATAGTCTAATCAAATATTAAGTCTACAGGACATAGGCTTGTGATGTGCTGCTTACCTGTAATGGAGCATTTATTACACTAGGGGGCGAACTAAAGTACACATACGTCAGTACAGTATATGCAGAACCGATTTGTTTTCTTTCTGTAGTGGTGGAGTGGTAAGAGACTGGGCGGGTGTCCCACGGAAGCTCTTCTCTCCAAGCTCCAGTGGTGTTCGTTGTGTCTGTGTTGAAGACCCGTCTGCAGCGGAGGAGGACCCCAACCTGCTGAAATATGACGGCTGCCCTCCACATGCTGACTCATGCTCTGTGGGAGAGTTTTAATCTGTGAGCCAGGCCATAAAATGGACCTATTTACAGCTGCTCTTCAGCAGGACAACACTCAAGGAAACCCAGGGACTTTAGTTGGTAAATCACAGCGGTTCACTTTTTCCACAAGAAGGAGGCATAATGAAGACATGTCAATGCAGTATTTTTTGATGACCTTTATGTAAAGTTGTCCTCCCTTTCTCTAAAAGAATACACGAGGAAGAGACGGGCTAGATATCTGAGCATACAGATACAATACAATGTGCATAAAAGATTAAACAATGTGCATAAAAGATTAACAGAGGCAAGATTTAGGTTTGTCACAATGACAAGCACAAACTGCATTAAAGTACAAAACAGTTGTAGTGGTCAAAAATATTACACATTTATCTGTACAATTTAACAATACTTAAAGAGGCCCCACTACCCGGCCATCCCTCTACATCCTCCCCAATGATCAGAAATGTCATGTGATCTTGATAAAGTGCACCCGTTAGGCTTAGAAATCAACAAGCGTTAAATGTGATGGGTCAAGATGACAACTTGACATGAGGCAACTTCGGGGGGAGGGGACGATGATCTGAATGACTGATGATCTGCGAGGACCTAATGATGGGTCAAAAATGGAATGTAATCATCTTGTGACTGATTTTAAAAATGATTTATGATTATAGCAATGACATATAAAGGCTTCAAATTAAATGACATGCATAGGCATAATTGGCATTTCTGGAACGGAGGAGGTTTTCTCAGGTCAGATTTTCTCAAGTGTTCATGTTAAAAAAAAACCGGAGCTTTTCCATGTAATTTGGCTACACACTACATACTATTTACCAGTTGTGGAGAAAAACAACCTCATTTCATCTTTGTCCAGTGGTGCCATCTTTCACCTTCATGGTAAAGTAATGCAATGTCAGTTTTACAACCGTGACTAAAAAGGATTGGATCTCATTTGGAAATGATGCTCTTTAAAAAAAAAAAAAAAAAAAAGAAGTTGAGTTGCTTCCCTTTGAATCCTCCTTGTCCGTCCTATTTTATCCAGTCAGAACAGAACTGTAATGACTGAAGAGTGAATGAAAGATTACAAAGAACGTGGATTATTCAGTTATTGTAGAGCAACTGATCTAGGGGTATTTTTCCAGTTCTACACTGATCTTGGTTGACAGCTGCTTCAGCTTTTATGTAAATGTAAATATTTATTTTGTAGCATAATTTTGGTCTTTGTGCAGGCGAATATAAATCCTGCTGATGGTGAAATATCCCAACAGAGAAAAGGAAAACCCCTTATTAAGGTGATCATATTGAAATCTCTGTGTACAACAGCCACCTGCTTGTGAAAATAGGAGCTAATCAGCAAAAACATCAGAGCATGGGAAATTAAAGAACTCTGTCCAGCCGTCACCAAGCTGGAGAGCTGCTCATGTCCACCGTAAGATACTTTGATTGAAACAGAAACAAAAAGACAATGTCTCACTTTCTATTTGAAACGTCCCTCTAGAACATGGATAGTTTTTCATAGACTGGAATAGTATAAAGATGATGGTCCATAACTGTCTGGGAATCTCTTGTTAGCCTGTCCTGCTACAGATGTCCTTTCTCCTGGTGGGCCTGGATTATTGTGCCACGTTGGGCCTGGCATGGCCAGAATCAGAGGTTGGAGATACCCAGGCCACAGCATTACGACACCCCGCCCAGAGTTAGTACATCAAAGCAGATGTCACACACCCTCACTGGCTTATTCAAGTCAAACTTGATGATGGGTATCTCCTTTATAGAGCACTTGTGGCACAACAGGCGCCCACAGTGGCGGCTAGAGTCAAAACAAGAGAGACTTGATTAATCATAGTAAGAAACAAACAAAAAGAACATGATTGAAATTAATTAGTTTTTTATTTTTATTTTATTGATATATACACATATATATATATATATATATATATATACACACACACACATATACATACATACATATATATATGTGTATATATATATACGTATAGCATGTGTGTGTGTGTGTGTGTGTGTGTAAAAAAAAGAAAAGAAAAAAAAAAGTACTAACCAGTGATGTTTCCGTGTTGTAACGCCAAACTTGGCAACACATTCATAGCAGTTGGACCCATCACACCACGGGGGCTCTTTGGACAGCATGTCTTAACAAACCAGTGACAAAATCCAAGTAATTCAGCCAGAGGTCACCATGGGGGGGTCAAATACTTCATCTCAGGTTGTCAGTTTGTATATGATAACTGCCTGATGAATAATCAAGTGAGAAAACGTACCTAGAAGGCGGAAGAGCAACTGTTTGGTTGCAACTTGGTAGTTGAAAATGTTGATGCCCTGATTATTATTGACGCCCAGTCGAGCCCCAGCTCTCACAATGGCACGGCACAGGTTTGCATTTCCTTTCATATAGGCCAGGAGTAGAGCTGCAATAAAACACAGGTCAGTCTTTTCACTACAAGCGTGTATGTGTGTACTGGTAACAACAGAAAGAATTAAGCGTGCTACATTACCCGTGTTCCCTTCATTGTCTGGTTTGTCCAGAGGATATTCAGGCATACACTCCAGGAACAACTCAAAAATGGCAGCGGCGTTCTCTTTACCATAATGGCCCAGGACGTGCATGGGTGACTGACCCCTGAGCAGACATAATGAGACGCAAAGGCAAGGAGACATTTAGGTGTGTAAAACGTTACACGTTACGTTTTGTTTCAATCGTCTTATTTAAAAATGTTCCTCCACTTCATTGGTAATATTGTACATTTTTATGTGTTAATGTTGCTGCTGCAATGCGCTTAAGGTTAGATCTTACACCTGATTTCACCTGCCTGTGAAAGTAACGGAGTGTACCTGAGATTGAAGGCCTCAGCATCAATGTTGGACTCTGTGAGAAGGGCTCTGACATTGTTAAGGCGGCCCTGCATCACAGCCAGGTGCAGAGCTGCAGAGGTAAGAGGGGCGAGAGAGGAATACAGTGTTACTCACAGATTATATGTAGCGCTAGTGGAATGATAATGAATAAGGCAACAACACAAGAGAGTCAAATAACCCCAACTTGGTTTTTAAGATGAACAAAGCAAAATCTGCAGTCAAAAAGTCTGGTTGGGACAGTTTTCTGTTGTGATTGTACTGTAAATACCCCCATCAGGTGTAAGAAAGCTGTGATCTGAGCCACAGATAGTCAAACACCTCCGGGACAGGAGTTCCTATTATTCTGGCCATTGATCCATTTTTTTCCAGTTAAAAATCATTTTACGAAGCTTTTGGAGATTGCAGTGTGCCGACATGAAATAAATGACAATCTTGTCTGTGACACCGTTAGAGAAACATTCTGCACTGCTTATCTATCATAACTAAACATTAGTATTTGGAAAAAACAACTCTGTTTTATGACGACTGAGCTGAATTTAACTGTTTTGTTTATCAAATACTGATTTGATTTATAATGTGACTGACTGGGAATTTGTCAATTTGAGTGCTTTTTACTTAAGAGAAGCATCCCATAATAAAAAAAAAACTAAAAAAAAAAACTGGAGCAGAATATTGAAGAATATAAAGTACCATTATTGCCATTCTCATCCTCAGCAGCAAAGTCGACTCCGTTCTCCAGCAGCACAGAACAAATAGTGGCCAGGTCCTGCTGGGCAGCCAAATGTAGTGCTGTCTGCCTGTGTTTGGTCAGCTCATTTACTTTGGCTCCAGCAAGCAGCTGGAAGCAGAAAAATGCAAAATAAAAAAAACAGTGTCAAATGCACCACTCTTTGAGTAACACTGAAGTTGCCATGAGTTAATACTAATGCAGAAGCAGTCTACAGTAGGTTTGTACCAGGTTGCGGACGATGATCTCTGATCCAGCCTGGACAGCCAGGTGGAGGGGGGTGAGCTTGGCTGCATCCTGAACCCTGGAGTTGACGTTAGCTTGGACACTGATGAGGAACAGGACACTTTCGATGTCTGAATTTTGGACAGCCACGTGGAGAAAATTACGCCCTTTGTTGTCCACCTGCACGGTAACAGATGTTTAAGGTCGAGAGATAAATATTTCACACATTAACGCAGACACAAAGTGGTGCATCTACAGCAGCACTACCTGCTCAGCAGCACCCGGCTCCCTCTTGAGGATAGCCTCTGCTGCCTTATTGTTCTTGTGCGTCATGGCACAGGCGAAGGGCGTCATTCCTTGGCGGTCGCGAATGTTGAGGCGAATGTCTGGATGGGAAATGAGGAGCTGTATAATGACGTTGTGCTGGTTGCTAATGGCAGCGTGGATGGGAGCTCTGCCCTCTGCATCCTGACACAAATGAACACAAACAGCTTTAAACAACAGCACATGTTGAAATGCCATATTTACAACTCACTTTGCCATCAGACAAAAGTTCACCCACTGATGGGACTGACCTGTGCATTAACATTAGCTCCAAACTCTAGAAGGCACTGCACCACCTCCTCCAGTCCCCAGCTGCTTGCCAGGTGGAGGGGCGTTTGTCCGTCTCGGGCTTCTTCGTCTCCTTCCCCATTAGGGCCGGGCTGCCTTGGGCTGTTCACATCACAGCCACTACACACACATAAGACAGACCGCGAGTCAAAATAGTAAGATATATCCATTTCAGCACCTGAAACTTACTAAAAGACAGTCTACTTGTAGTATTTTTGAAACAGCTCAAAAGTGCATTAATTTAAGCAACCATTCAGGATATGGACATTTGTCTAGCAACTGCTACACTATATTTTAAATGTATCATTATTAAATGATCAAAACTCGATTGCAACAATGATGAACAAAATGTTTTTTGCCTTTATAAAACAGAATTACAGTTGAAGTAAACATGAAACCACAGAGAGGAGAATTGTCAGACCTGCGGATGAGGAAGCAGGCAGAGACCTCATTATTCTCATCAACAGCTCTGTGCAGGAGCGTCTGCTGGCAGCCAGAGGGCCCTGTGCTCCAACAAGTCGCATCACAGCCATGGCGGACCTAGATGGGGCAAACAGGAGTCACACAGTCAAAATGCAATGACATTTTATTTTAATCTGTAGAAACATAATACTGCCTGCAACAAGACTTTAGATCAAACTGTTACTGGTGTGGATAAAAGAAACATCAGAGGTTTACAGTATTTTTTGAAGCAAGTCAATTCTGATGGTTTGCATAAGACTGTCAAGAATCTTCGCAAGATGTGTGACATATAAACATCTCTCATGTTTCAGTTAACAGTAACATAAGAATAAATGTATGTATGTATGTTTCCACTTTAGATATTGATAAACTGCTAGCTCAATATAAAAACACTTATAAATGATTCCAGATACATCCGAACCAAAGACAACTGACTGTATATCAATGAGGAACTATGAGGGTACCAACACCTCTTTGCATTCGTCTTACCAGAGTGGACGCAATATCCTCCAAGCTATTGTTAAGAGCCAGCCACAACGGAGGGTCCCCCTTGTCATCCACCACAGACATATCGGCTCCTCTAGTGCAAATGGCATCCACCACCAGTGGCAGCTGGTTACTGATGGCCAATTGTAGTGCTGTTTGCCCCTCCTGGGTCCTGGTGTTGGAGCAAAGATATACAGATAAGATCCAGACAATTAAAGCACTCTAGTAAGAACTTAAAAACTCTCCCATCGAATGTCTAAGCTGCTAAAATGCTTTACAATTGAAGTAAATTCTGAGCATTACCTAACGTTGATGTCTGCCTGATGTTCAAGAAGGAAGAGGGCACTCTTGCTGTCCTGTCTTTGAATGGCCATGTGAAGCAGGGTTTGTCCATTGGACATAGTGTCATTGATAGAAGCCCCTGAGCCCAGCAGCTGAGCTGCTATGGTGTGCATACCTGAGACAGATTGTATTTGTTAAACATCACCTATACCAATTAATATATCACTATTATTTACTTCAAAGACCATTTTGATACATGCAGAAGGATTAGGTGTACTGCTGTGTACCTGTCCAGAGGGCCAAGCCCAGGACTGTCTGGTCCATGGAGTCTTTGAGACTGAAGTCTGGAATGATCTGGAAGTTGTTGGTGGCATGAAGTGCATTGGCTAAAATGGAGTCATTAAGAAAGAAATAGGTGGATTAATTTGAGCACGTTCAGGGACATTAGAGATTACACATAGTGAATAAAAGTAGAAAGAGCTTCACACACCCGTCATGTTTACAGTTTAGCGACAGGCATTCAAATGCATACAAGTTCCAAAACATTTGCTGACCTTTCTGCTCCAGGATGACGGAGACCACATCCGGGTGGTTGTGAGCGATGGCCATGTGGAGGGGGGTCTGCATTGCCACACCGAGGGTGTCCTCAGGCAGAGCCTTCTGGGTCTGCAGGTTGGGGTTGGCTCCTTGCTGCAGCAGCTCACCTGTCAGGCTTGCCAGGCCACTGCGACACGCTGTATGAAGCGGGCTCTCACCCTGAAAGAAGATAAATATATATATTAGGATCATTTACAGTTCATGATTTAAATTAAGTTAATTGATTATTTTTTTTATTAATTATTTCAGTTGTGCTTTATGACTGAAATCCACAGCATGTTACTGATGCACTGGTGCCACACCTGTGATGCATTATATTAAGAAATAAAAGGTGTCTAAAAAAACAGTTAAACTTAATGATACATTTTTAATTTGTTAATTTTTGAACCCATTTGACATTTCTTCCATCCAATAGTAAAATGTAAAAAAAAAATCTGCATTGACAAATGTGATACTGCTGGCCAATGTTCTGATCTGACTGGCCCGCACTTTGAAATGAAGAATTTTAACCTGTTAAAAAGAGATATCATCTGCACACTACTGTCTGAAAGTATGTGTTATATGACCAAATGTTTATACGCACCCATGTGTTAACATGGTTGACCTTTGCCCCGTGAGTGGCAAGGAAAAGTGCAGCTGCCTCATTACCTGCCCGGGCTGCTCTCTGCATGAGGCAGTTTCCTACAAGAATGAAAATGAAGGGATACGAAGACAAAAAGGCGTTTAAGGCACAAGCATGTTTTCATTTACACAGAAATGTAAAGAGAGGTTATTAGACAGCACCTGTAGTAGTGTCAGGTGCATCAGGATTGCTTCCTCTCTGGATGAGCAGGGCTGCGAAGCTATTCTCTTCGAACGAGGTGCCGTTCACTACAGGTGCATCGTCCTCAAACGGGTTGACTGAGGGGTCTGAAGACATGGTGATATACTGCAGGGCCAGCCACAGAGCTGTGCTGCCCTCATGATCCTTGAGCTCCAGGTCGAGCCTAACAAGAAGGACAGATTACACCAGGTTACATTCAGGATTATCTTGAGGGTTAAGTGATGACCACAGTCACATGATCTTAAATATTAGTCCCTTCAAACCGTGGCTTTGTTTAAGAAAAATTTTGAAATTCAAATATTCTAAATTCCTAAGCTGTGACGTATTTTTAAAAATGGCACAGCCCAAAAAACATTTTCAAAAGGAAATAAAATGTAATTGCACATTATCCACTTAAGTCAGTTGGCTAGTTGGAGTAATCTCACGAGTTCAATTAAATGAACACCAAGCACGCTGTGTGCAACTTTCCATGTCCGACACAGACTCACTGTTTGCACCCCAGTAGCTGGTTGAACACTGTCTCATTTCCTGATGCCACAGCTTCATGCAATGGAGTTCTGAAAATGACAAAAGACAAAACTGAAACACCATCATACTTTGCACAATAGGTAACCTCCTTTTCAATAGAATAAAGTTTATAATGCTAGAGTTGTGTGACCTACCTGCCCTTGCTGTTCTGCATATTGGGGTTGGCTCCGGTCTTGAGCAGAGCCTCTGCGATGCGTGTCATGCCACTCATCACCTCCACAGAGTGTTTCTTGGGGCTGAATGAACAGACCAGGTGAAGTGGGGTCTCCACCGCCCCCACTGTGGATGCATTCACCTGAGCCGAGTGGCGAATCAGGAAGATGGAGGCAAATTCATCACCTGGTGGAAGGAAGACAGATTAAGTTCAATGAATAAATAATAACATTTTTCATCTCTTAAATTCTTCATCTTGTGTTTGCAAAGTAACAAAGCCTGTGCAAGAAAAAGCTTTGAAATGGGGTAGAGTAAAATTTGGATCAAGTGACTATCATGGTAGGTATACTTTTAAGAGAACATAAACAGGTGACAAAAAAAATATAGTGACAATGACTCCTCCTCACCTCTTTGGATGGCCTTATGGAGGAGGCTCCAGCCGCTCTGGTCCACCATGTCCACATCGGCTTTGTTGTTAACCAGAGTGGTAGCGATGCTTTCCAATTTACGGGAGAGTGCCAGGTCTAGTGCCAGGTCACCGTTGTTGTCCACCTCATTTAGCTTTCCAGGCAACTGAAAAGAAGAGATAACAACATCGAAAACAAAACATTAAACTTGTTCATGGCAGAATGTATTCTACCGTGCCGGTTACACTCTAACAAGAAAAGAACAACGCGACCCAGATATTTAATCAGTTATATAGTGAAGAACTGACCTGTGAGTCCATCTCAATCAGATACAAAAAGACCACATCTTCTCTCTCAACTTTGATGGCTTTGTGGAGAGGATACTCTGTTTTAGATTTGATCATCTTGTACAGAAGTTGGGCACTCATGGTGCTGAAGTCTTCTTTCCTCAGATCATCCTTTTAAAAAGACGGTCAATGGAAAGCAACAAAGTGTCAGTGTCAAATATCAAAACTGGACCATGAGTGTCAACCTCACAATACTACTAACAGACTAATAAAGTGGAGACATTTTTGCTTGTGTTGAAAGCAGTGATCAATGTTTGATATATATAAAATAAACAAAAACAAGAAAACAAAACACAAACAGAACAAAGGAGGTATCAGAAGCTGGTGACTGTCAACAGCTCCTCTTTACAGTCCAGTCAAGAAGGTAACAATGGGTAAACCTGTTGATCTGCATTTACTGTATTTTAAATTATGATCTGTTAAAAAGATATAAACTTGAGGATATGAGCCCGGAGAGGACCACAAGGTAAGATTAAAGGTGGTTGTTAGACAAACAAACAAAAAAAAAGACATTTTGATTCCTTAGGTAATTATAACAGATTTACATTATCTGAACAACAAACAGTAAAAAGTATGCTGCTACTACAGTTCATCCATCCCACCCACCCACACATGAACATGTACAAACAGGTACTCACCCAGTGACTGGCGATGATCTCCCCGCAGTAGTTCATTAGGGTGGTGGCATTGAGCTCCTCAGCTGTTTGGTAGAAGCGAATGCAATTCCTGACATTCACTGAGGACATTACGCCTTTTTCACACCTAGTGGAGAAGAAAATGTATTTTCAAGCCTTTACGTCACATATGTTGCACTGTAAAACGTTGTGATGCTGCTACTATTAACAACTTAAGTTCAATAGTAGGCT
The DNA here is from genome assembly GCF_029030835.1 of Brachyistius frenatus. Lineage (NCBI taxonomy): Eukaryota > Metazoa > Chordata > Actinopteri > Embiotocidae > Brachyistius > Brachyistius frenatus. Next base: position 3,589,788 of record NW_027210633.1, on the reverse strand, counting down.
GAAGCCCAAAATGCAGTATACTGCAGATGACCTTTACTGACCTCTCTCTGAGCAGCTGAAGCTGGAAGCGGTTGGCCAACTTCATCAAATCAATAAGAAAGGCGTCGTCCTCACTGAGTTCCAACTCATCTGTGTATGCCCAGCGCAGCATTGCCATAGCAACCTCAGGTTTGCAATCTGAGACCCAATCAAGGTATAAAATGAAGTTATTTACAAAGAGAGATCAATTACTAATCTCACACAAATGACAATACAAATTAGTAAAGCTTTGCCTTTACTTTAAAAAACGTCCTTATTTGTTAACATTTGTTTAGTGGAACTGTTATTCCGCATGCAGCCATTTGCACACATTTATGTGAAAAAAAAAAAAAGGAAAAAAAAAGGCTTGAGGGTCAAAACCTCCCCAGGTCAAAACCTTGTCCTATACTGGACTTTGACAGTCTGCATAATGTTCTCCAAAATAAATATTCTGTCAACATCTATTGACCCACAAGTATGTTGACTGTCAGCGGGCTGGGGGGCTCACCAGTTAGATCCAGTTCAGAGGTGGAGGCCAGGTTGGCCAGACTCCAGACATCACTGCGAGCAGCCAGCACAAACTTATGAGCACTAAGCTGCTCCCCGGTAACTTTCACTTTCAGATCACTGCAAAACAAACACGTTCATACATGAGATACCAAGCACATAATTAAACTAATCTGTGTCTTCAATAATGCAGAAACTAACAAAGAATTGATCATCAGGTTCAAGTCAGAATATGTTGCTGAGAAAACTCAACAGCTCTCCAAACATAACGGTCATAGGCTTCTGTGTTGTTCTATGAAAGCTCATCAGTGTAGTATAGCAGTTCAGGCAGCGTACATCAATACAGACAACAAAGAGCAATAATAACATTTGCAGGACTGTTGCACTGGAAACACTCTCAAGCTAAACTCATCCATTCCAGCCTCGATCCCCACCTGTACTGTTCCTGCTTGTAGAGGTCGGCCACGATGTCCAGCAGACGGCTAATGAAGGTGTCTGTGGTTGCAGGGCTGACGGAGCCCTGCCCTGAGGCCTGGGCAGCGAGCACGGCACAGCGCCTCTCTGTGTCGGCCAGCTTCTGCTGCATCTTCACATACTCCTGCCTGAGCAGGGCCAGGTGCTTCTGCAGCTTGGCCACCTCCTCTGTCCCACATCAAAGTGAAGGTGACAGGCAGAGGACAAAACAAGATGCAAGGATACAGAAAGTAGGTTAGAGACCTATTTCTGAACACAGGTTACAGCTGAATGCTTTGAGGGAACTTTCACATAAAAGTAGAAAGTACAAATTTCCCAACATACAGTAGCTATCAGACCTGCAACGATGAGTCAATTAAGCAATTACATTATCTACCGAAAATTATTTCTATCTTTTTGTGAATTGACTAATAGTTTTTAGTCATTTTGAATTCAAAATACTCAAATTCTCTGATTCCAGCTTCTTAAATGTGAATATTTTCTGGTTCCTTTAGTCCTCCATGATAAACATGTAAATATGTTTAGTTTGTGGGCTGTTGGTTAGGATGAAATGAGACATTTCAGGCTGCACCTTGTACTTTCGGAAACACTGGTCGACATTTTAAAGACTAAACAATTAATCAAGAAAATAATTGACAAAATAATGCTGCAACCCTCGTAGCTATTATTTGGGATTCATGTTATTACAATTTACTTTCCAGGATGTATTTTGCACAAAAACACCACTGCTGTTTGAAACCAGAAGTCACAATAAAACTGGAAAGAAGAATGCCATATAGGCTGTAGCCTTGGGTTGCGCATTCAATAATCCTGATTTGAGAAATGTGACTTAAGCCGTGAAGCGCCATCATAACACTGGCTTATTTGATGTTTAAAGTCTGTTCCCGTGTGGCCTAAACTACACAGAATCTGCAGATGTGGTCCATGTGCAGGGATTACTGAAATTCTCTTAAAAACAGACAACAGCAGAGGACTATAGCTAGGCCACACCTTTCCCTGTTCCTCTACAGATCTTCATGTTACAACACTAATTCATGCCGCAGCCAAGAGTTCAGTGTGACTGAGGCCCATTTCCTTCCTTTAGGCCAGTAAAGTGTTAGAAAAGTGAAGAAAGAATGCTGAGGCGGCACGTTACTTTGGCCCGTCTCGTAAACCGTTACAGGCATGGTTACTGGTCATGAGGAAAGTGAGGGGGTGTTTCTGCAAACCACCTGACCAGCTCAACACAGGAAGAGTGAAATGCTGGAGCAGCAGCTTTAGACCAACTCACCAGCCACTGCTCAAATTCAGAAAACATGCATATCAAAATCATATGAGCAGGCATCGGTGGTGCATCTGGGAAGCAAGTTTTTATGTCAAGCTTTTGAATGTTCATCCGAAGACAAACTTGCGTCCCCTTAAACAAAATTGTGCTCTGAACCAATTTGCATTAAGTGTTCTCAGTTCTGTGAGGACTTGTGAACATGATCCAGTTGCTTGCACTTTGTACAGCCATATAAGCCAAGGCACTACATGTCTGCAACAAAGGTCCTCCTAACCTGTGCCACTGGATAGAGAATACACACACTGCAAGACGACTTTGAAATTAAATATATATATATATATATCTCTTTTTCATTTTAATTTCATTAAGTAATTTAAACCATCTACAAAACCTATTTGTCCAGCTCTGGAGCAATGGACCAGCTCCGTGCACAGCTCTCAACACCACCGACGGGACCGTCTGGTCTCCGGATTCAAGTTGATAAGCAGATTTCCTTTAAGGAGGAACAGCAGTCGATCACTTGTGTCTCGGGCCAAACATAGGTGGTGCCCTTGGCTCTTCTGCCAGGTGGCGCAGAGGATACCTGGCGGGGAGTGACACCTACCCTGTCCCGCCACGTCTCCTGTCCTGTCTTCAACCTCCATTTAACAAATGATGTTTAAAACGTCTTCACACGGACACACGAGCACCGGTTAACTGTTGCTCAACTACGGCTGGATGTCACTTTGATGCGTGACGTTAACATTTGGCTAATAATCAATACCAGCGTTACTTATCAATTCTGTAAGTTAACATGCGGTTTTCTTGACGTAACGAACCAGCTGCCTCCCTAAAACAAACGTGTGGGCTCTCCGCAGTCCAACCCGGCAGCATGTTCTTGCCCGGTTCGGCTAACTCGTAGCTACGAAATCCAGCTAGCACCATGAACGGGCGCTAACGAGACGGACCGCTGCTCACTGGGCGAGACGAGACACACCAGGAGACAAGACCGTGTCCTCAGGCACGGACGGTTCACGAGACAGCGAAGACATTACATGGTTTCGTCGGTCAGTTAAATAAGCACGCTATGCATAAAAGGAAGCGAGTCAAATAGTCCAAAAAAAATAAATAAAAAAAGATCATCCTCATACCTTCCGCCATGTTGCTCAGCGTTAGCTCCGCAGCCTGATGGTGTCTTATCGCGAGATGATGAAGCGGCTCCTGGTCAGTGGTGCTGCGTTCAAGTGACTCACAAAAACACGTTGGTTTATAGTTTATCACATGACCCGAACTATTAACTGACTTGAAACTGAATTATCTGTGGAATTAAGGTGTAAACGTGGTTTCATTCACAATAGGTTCATTATCAGCACGCAGGTGTCTATACTGTAGAGGCTCTGTACATGTTGTGTAAGGCTCAACAGGTAATGACATACCAGGTGATCCAGTTTATAGCCTGCTGAGGGTGGGGTTTTTGTGTTGCTGATGTTGCAAATAAAGTTGACAGAATTGTTTCTAGATTATATTTCTATGTACAAAACTATTTATTTCACTGAAAAACAAAAACTCACTGACTAAGAGGATTCATAAACCCAAATTAAAGAAGGCCATATTTGTTGATCTGCATGATGTAAATAAAGTCTCTAGTTGCATTTGTTTTGTCTGACAGTCCTGTCAGGTCATGGTGGAAACTCTATTTGTACTAGATATATTTTGGAATTCTACATTTTATTTACTAAAGAAAGCAAAAATAATCTAAAACATTTCTAGTTGACAGTGATGTTCTTGTAGAGAGGCAACGCTGTAGGAGAGAAACTGTTCACACACCTAACTATGAAATAGATGTGTAGAGTTTAGCTGCCATAATGTTACATCAACGATGCTGATGTCCTAAATCCATCATAATCTATTCATGTAACTAACAATATTTAAAAGCATGAACTTCTGAGAAAACCTTTCAACCAATTAAATTAACTAAAATATTGTCTTATTAACTGTCTAAATAGTTGCAATATTTGGTTTACATTTTGTTTGAAATACTGGAGAAATAAAAATAAATGTCTGAACAATGATGACCCTTTGTGTGGATGAAAAGCTTCTGTTCTCTGTCACGAGTTCTATGTTGTATCCAAAACTAAACAAAATTAAAAACACAAGTAAATATTGAAAAAAAGTCATGTTTTAGAAGAACTCACTACAGGTGACAGGTTTCATAACATGAAAAATATACATCAGTATTTTGTCTTTGTACATTAGGCAAAACTGCAATAGTTCAGTGAGCAGAATAATCATGAGATTGTGGATGAGGGGAAAAGAGCAACAAAACAAAACAGGCATACATACTGTAATACACAAACACTCAAACATTCGCAAACGAAATCCCAGAAACATTCGGCAAAAAAACAAACCCCCGAAAAGTAAGATAAAGCATGCATAACAATTCCTACCGAGGACAACACAGACGAAGGAAAGAGGCGCTGCTAAAACAAAAGAATATCGGAGAGGACCTCAAATTGTATCAGGATATAAAAAAATGAACATGTGTACACTTCATACTAGGGGAGTTATTGCTACACCAAATTGTTACCCTAATTACACAGACTCCCTGTGTACTGGCTATTAAATCAATTCAGACTATAGGTGGTACACAGTTTCTCCATCTTTTTCCCACATTTTTAACACTTGCTCAATGCAGGGTGAAGTGGCCAAGCATTTTGTTAGGAGGCACTTTTGAAAAAAGATCAACAAAATTTATCATGCACAAAAAAATTAAGGGGTATGTTTCTTTCTTAAGTCAACTGAGCAGGATGGTAAGACTTAGAACTGATGACGAAAAAACAAAATCATTCTGGTACACATGTGATGTCGAGCTCTGAGTGTTAAAGAACCCACGAGAATAGCTGCGTATTCTAATATGGCGGTAGTCCTCAGTCAAGTCATTCATGTCTGGCTTGAATCAGCCGAGCTCTTCGCAGGAGACACTCCTCCCACAGCAATGTGATTCTCTTTCTATGCAAGACCTCCTGTGAAAACAATCTACAGAGAACTAATGCATGCTGGAGTCGAGAGAAGGAAAATGGACAAAAATAAATCTATCCAAACCAGCACTATTCATTTGGTCTAAATGTCTCGATGGATGGAGAGGGAGCGTATATATTATCCGGTTTAGTCTGTGCTATATACATGTCTTTACAATATCTTCCTGAATGTTGAAGCAGTTCATAGAGTTGAAAAATGTTTTATCATCTTCTGGGCTTTTTCTGTTTGTTTGTTTTTTTTGGAGTTGGCACTTGCTTGGCGATTTTCTGTCAGCCTTGGTAGTCACTGTTATGTTCTATTGCAGCCTACGGTAGCCAGTCTGTTCCTGCCAAAATAAAGGAGGACAAGCCTGGCGACAGGGTGGAAGAGTGCAGGAGACAGTGCCATGTTGATTTTCAATTGGAGACCTGTGGGAAAGCACACAACAAACAACCGAAAAACATGTTAGCGAACAGCAAAACCCAGTCAACATGAGAGGCACGCATATTAAATGATAAAAACATCTGCAGTTTATTCACACCTTCTTCCGGGCAGTTTAAATGATACTAACTTTTCGGTGTATCAGGGTGTAATTTGGCCAGTTAAACCATGATACGGACTGCGAGTTCCACCCACTGCGCCAGGCGCAACACAAGTGATTTAGACCGAAGTAGTTTTAATTTCCCGCTCAGCACCCACGTTGCCCATGTGGGAGCGTTGGTCTTCAAATGAAGTGTGGTCAGACACATTGTTGGCACACTGCAATCTGCAGGCAGGAAACAATTGCACGATTGACCAACAAAAATCTGGTCGTAAATCAATAACTCAGTATGTTAATGTTGTTTTAAGGGCACATTATTAAGATAGCAGTATGCATCGATAAAAGTGGGTCCAGAATGCACACACACTCTGCTTGTCACTCACACACACACACACACACACACACACACACACACACACACACACACACACACACACACACACACACACACACACACACACACACACACACACACACACACACACACACACACACACACACACACACACACACACACACACACACACACACACACACACACACACACACACACACACACACACACACTCTGCTTGTTACACACACACTCTGCTTGTTTCACACACACTGTGCTTATTACACACACACTCTGCTTGTTACACACACACTCTGCTTGTTACACACACACAGGGATATACAGCAGCACACTAACATGTGACATTAAAAATAAAAAGAATACAATGTGAATGTTATTATTGTGTACATTAATCTGAGCGTGAGCAGATCTGTTTTCTCAGACAAGTGTTCTTTCCTGCTATTTGTCAAATCCACTTTTATAATAGCAATCCACCAAGGTCCCTGGATTTCAAAGGGGACGGGAGATGACACTCTGATTGGTTTATATAATGTTACACCCAAAACACACCTATGATTAATTAAGAAACTAAATACATCCACTTTGAGATATGCCCCTCACTACACTCAGACTACCGCCATTAAACTGTGGTGACTGTGACCCAGATCGTAGAGCGAGTTTCCCACGAACCACAAGGTTGGCAGTTTGATTCCTCTGTCCTCCTGTCCACATGCTGACGTCTCCTTGGGCAAGACACTGAACCCCAATTTGCTCCTAAAAGTGATTCTGACTCCGATCCTGATTGCAGGTGAGCACCTTGCATGCTGTGTGAATGTGTGGGTTGATGGGAGGCAAACTAAAGTGCTCTGCCGTTTACGAAACATAGACAGATCAGAGTATTGTAACACGACCTGCAACATGCCTCCAAAACGCAGCAAAGGCTCTCACACTGAGCTGGAAAGAAACGGGAGCTCATAAATTAGGTAAACAACATAAATACAATATTTTCGAGTAAATGAGAGATCAAAGTTACACCACAGTTTGGCTGAAAGCAGCGACTTTTCGAATTAAAAGCCCTCCAGTTTCACGCAGGCTCCTGCCGTATACTCAGTATTGACCTAGAATTTAGTTTCTTTCAGGATTTTCCTGGTTAAAATCTTTTAGGACGCTTTATTTGACACACAACATTGCATGCACTGCTGTAGGCATTTAAGCATCATCTGTATAATTGTAGATACATAAAATATCCTCAACAATAATCACACAGTTGAAGCAACTCATCTCTAAAACATTACAAACTGTATAATAAAGGGAGCATGTATTTTACTACTGGCCTACTACAAAGCACTAGTTTTAGCTCAGTGTACATAATAAAAAGAAAAGTGAAAATAGTTTAGGCATATTTCCACTTAAATTTTCCAGGCCCAACAGGCAGCCATTTCTAAACAGCTGAGCTTAGTTGTGATGGGTGAAGAAAAGGTTTTTAAAGGATGAAAGTCAAAAATACTTGCCCTGAAAACATGAAGCTATATCCTTGCTAGACATCACTCAAACGCAGTCTCTTGGCTTTTTCGTACACAACGGGCAACTTTCCTTTTGAAGGCGCCGTGTCTGTCCTCCCTCCACTCTTTCTGCAAAGAGCAAACAAGATAAGGACAATTCAGTTGCTTCATCATTATTGCATTTAGCGTATCACTCAGTCATTTAGTTTTATTCAGGCAAAATTATAGTGGTTTATTATGATGCGTCTGTCATACATTTCCTATTTATTGCCATTTAAAACAAACCACCACATTTTGGGATTTCACAGAAACTTATGGTTTAAAAAGGAATAACCATTTATGCATCATGTTGTTCTGAATGTAAAAGGACATTCAAACTGAATTTCTCATCAACTTTTTTAACAAGCAAACTTACTGCTGCATCCACATTGGCTGGTGAGTCACCATTTGGGTCTGCCAGCATAGAGATAACACTAATCATGATGGTTTCCACTGTGTGGATAGGCAGCCAGCGCTCCTCTGGTTTCTCATAGCCATACTTGTCCTCCCCAGGCTCGTGCAAAATAGAAATACATACGTCTCCGTTCTTGTCAACTGGAAAAAAGAAGAAATAACAAAACATCAAAAATTATGTAAGAAGTAGAAAATGCTTCAGCAACCTGTGGCAAAATAGATGCTAATTCTTGCTCATAATACTCATTGATATGACATTTAACCATTCAGCAACAGATTAATGACATGCCTCCACTTTGAGTCAATATTTGCCAAAGGCTCCTTTAGTTGCAGTTGCAGCCTTGAGTCTGCAGCATGTGAGAACATCTATCAGCATTTTTTTTAATGTATTAGTATTTTATGAATTAAAAATATTTGATAGTGTAACAGAAAATATTATACAATTTATGGCACAAATTCAGATAATTCAGGCAGATAAACAACATGGAAAAAAACCTCACAGGTCGCACTACCTTTTTCACAACCTGGTTACACCGTATAAATAAATTATTCAGAAAAAATGGCAAAAAGAATTTGATAGTTAATATAATACTGTAACGCATAACCTGAAACGCAACAGTCTGTTATAAGGGATAGTGACCAAAATTTGACCCTGTTCTACTCGTTACCAGAAAATGATTCAACTCCTTTTCTGCTTGAAGGTGCAAAATACTGGGAAGGAACATTCAAATAGAACAATTTAGCACCTGCAACAATATTTACTGGAAGTAGAAATAAGAGAAGTGATTGTTGTGTATTTTAGTACGACTGAAGATGTTAATCAGATGTGAACATCTGGAGAGATGGCTGCTCTTATTGTGGTGAGAAGACGCAGGAAACTAAAGATAAAAACGTGTTTTACACCCGTGGGATATTGTTTTGAGATGACAAATTTATAAACTATTCAGACATATCGTTTGTCCAGAGATGACATTTCTGAGTTATTGAATGAACTGAATGATGATTGACAGCCAACAACAAGGAGGAGCCACGAAATACCAGCAACGTCAAAACTTCTTACGACTCAGCATTTTCCTGCCTCTGGGTCGTTCCAGCGTATCTCTGCTTGGACGTCCCACCAGTCCCGTTATTCAGGTGAGCTGTCAGAGGTCCTGAATGAGTCCCGCAGAATTCACAGGTTCCCTCATCAGGTTCACGAGCACTCGCGAGACACTGAATGAAAAGTCACCTGCTCATCACAGAAAGATCTGGACCTGCTGATCGGTGTTTGTTGGAGGATCTCATCCACCGTCGCTCCACTTTTATTTGCCGACATTTTATTATGAAGCCATTTTTTGGCCTTTTTGTTTTTCCCACAGTTTTGACTTTCTTGCTAATAATCTCCTATTTTTTTGTTCTTGTTATATTTATATTTCTTAATTTTAATGGGATCAGATTTCCTTTTGCGGTCGCTCTGTTTTCCATTGCTGGAATCACTTTAACACACACAAACCCCTCATTTAAAGCGATTTACACCTAATTTCAATGATGCAATTACTCTTAAATCACCCGCAAAACGGGTGCAAAATAAAATTGAAAACTTTCAGAAGAAACATGCAATTTAGTACCCTTTATTTGAGATCTTAGTAAATCAGGCCCTTACAGAGAAATGTAAGCTCCATATCCTCAAATTCAAATTCTTGCTAGAAAAAAAGTAAATTTCATTCACAGGTATGATAAACGTACCATTAGGGTGCCAGATATCTGTAATAAATTTCATTTTAGGTGGCCTGAGAGGGTAGTCTTTGGGAAATGTCAGATGAGCTTTAAACACACCGCCTTCACTGTGAACAGAGAAAAAAACAATATAATTAGTTAACATGGTACAAGTTCAAAACATCACGAGCAATAGAGTTGTTCAGATCACAACATAGCAACACATCGCTCCGACTGCATCCCATATATAAGACAGTGAGACTTACTAGAGAGTATCAGGAGGCCCAATGATCAGGACTTCCCATCTGTAGAGATCATTGTCCTCGATCAGACCTGCTGAGAATCCCTCCACTGGGTTTTTGTTCAGCTCTAGAAATAAAAACAAATACCAAAGTCAAACCACCAAGGCTCATATCACAGTACCTGCGCTGTGAAAACTGGACTCATGTTGTGCTTTTCTGAGGACTGCTGCAGAGACAACATAACCCTCGTCTCAGGAGGCCTCGCTTGGGGGTAAAGTAGAAAGGAGCATATTGTTGAAACCTCATAGGTCACTCACTGTGTCTCTACTACTTTGTAACTCCTTCCTTTACACTTTCATTATGCATTTTTAATTACACAATAATTACATAATCAAACACACAAACAACTCAGATAGGTGGTTATAGAAGAGTGTTTTGGTGTAGAGAAATAAGAGTTTGGCTCAAAATCTCTCAACTAATTCTATTAAGATAAGAAATGTCTTTTCTGAATTCAAAAAGCTCCAGGGATTTTGTTTCTAACCAAACACATGTGCCCAACCTTTCTCCCATTTTCTGCAGTTTAAAAGACATCTTTGTTACCACTCCTCTGACAAATTTGATTAAATTTTCATCAAATCAGGCATGTGACATATTTAGATGACCACCCAAAAGTTGTTAAATTTTTTGATGCACTCTAACATATTGCCAAAATGTTTTTAGACATTGCCAATTGATCCAGAGTTTCAACTGTACTCAAAACACATCCAACGATACTGCAACGATCTGGAGGGATTTCACCGAAAGATGGCACTTCAGCAACACTTCAGCCCATAACTCAGTGGTCCCGAGTCCGCATAATAACACATTAACTGGATCTAGAAATTCTCCAAGACCTGCTGAGATGCCAATAACCTCTTTGGATTAAATTGAGATTATAAACTTAAAGCATTCTATTGTTTACTGGCCAGAGTTACAACACAGCTAACGATACAGATTTGCATTATTTCTCAAGTAGTACTCTTCACCTGAATATTCAATCAGAGGCACATTTCTAAATCGCTGCAAAGTGAAGTCTGAGGCTTGGTTGTAGTTGACGGCTTACAAGCATCGCTGCCCTTTGAAAAGCTTTCTTTGGGTTTCAATGGCATTCATATAAAATTAAAGATTCCATCCAAATGTCTGCAGCATGTAGACACGTAACCTATATGTCAGTGACATGATGCCAATTTCATTTTCAGTTGCTTCTGCATCAGATGAAACTAGCTGTGACATAACGTTACCTCGATCACTCTTCAGCTATATCTCACTCCACAATGAGCCATGTCCAGGTCCATGTCCATGTCCATGTCCAGGTCCATGTCCCACCGCTTTGGAGAACATGAAGATCTGAGCAACTACAAACGACCAAACTGTTCCTGACAGTTTATATATGGAATTTTCCATCTTGCCCAAAACCTCAAATCTAACATTAGTGATTAAAAACCATAAATAAATCCCAAAACACCACACAGTGTGTTGGAGTCCGCTGCGTGTGTAAAGTGTCCGATATGAGCAGCTGACTGAGACAACAGCGAGCTGACGTTAGCTCGTTAGCTTTAGCGTGTGGAAGCTAACAACAGATGAGAGAGTCCACACGAACAGTTCGGTGAAGGTTCGCGGGGAGGACGGGTCGGCCAAGGAACCGGTACTCACACCAATGCGTGCGAAATGTAACCAGCACGGTGTTAAACACGCAGCTGGTGAACGCAAATGACCCGAGCGGCACTTGTTCTGGAGGTCCGAACATGTAAACACACCGAGACGGGGCAGCTCCGAGCTAACCACCGGCTCGGTGCTGCTAGCCGGCAGCGGGTCGGAACCGAGACACCGAGACACCGACGACGTGTTTATCAAGCGAGAAATGTGATCGTCGACTTCCCCTGCCACCACCACCACCACCACCACCATCATCCCCCCCACCCCCTCCACGCGGTTTATGTGTCGCGGGACGTGGACGGATCAAAAGAACAGTTTACAGCAGCTCCGTCGGTTCAATCACAGCAAACGGTCCCGGTGAGGGACATGTTGGACCCGGTGAGGGACATGTTGGACCCGGTGAGGGACATGTTGGACCTCAGCGAGGCTTCGTTACCTGCGAGCTGTCTCCTGAGCAGCAGCGCTGACTGAGGCTCCGTCATCCTTCAGCAGATGTAACGCGGTTGTGTTCAATGTTAATATTTGGAGGTAACAGCGTTAATTCAACGTCCACTGAACAGTGATCCTCTCTTCTAGTTCCCGTTTAGCATTCTCGTCATTATTCTTCTTCTTCTCCTTCTTCTGCTGCTGCTGCTGCTTCTTCGTTGAATCTTGACAGCAGCCGGCGCTTTCATTTACGCATGACTGCCATCGTGCGGACAGTCATTCGATTTCAGTCTAAAATAAAATACAATACAATACAATACAATACAATACAATACAATACAATAAAATACAATAAAATAAAATAAAATAAAATAAAATAAAAAAATAAAAAAAATAAAATAAAAAAATTCAACCCAGTCAACGAAACAACCTAGGTTAGGTTAGGTTAGGTAGTTACTTTATTAATCCCCGAGGGGGAATTTTTTTCGCTACAGCAGCATACAGAAGCAATGAGATAATAATAGAAATAATAGAATACAATAATAGAATAGAATAATAGAAAAACACTTCTTACTTCTAACTTCTCCTAACTAACTTCTTTCGTCCAGCATATATTAGTCCTGTAACCAAATTCTCAGCACAGTTCACTGAAATCAGTCACCTTCATGAAATACATAAATAGATATATTAACATCAAAATATAGTGCTGGACTGTTGCAGCAGGCTGTATGCAAGATTACTCAAAGACTGGATGCCAGTTTGTTATTGTCATTGAGCTATAGCTCTGAAATCAATTGCTGTCTACTGTAGGCCTACTTTTCTCACATTAGAATATGTAATAATTTTAATTTAAGTTTAAATCGTTTCCTAAATTGATTGTAATAGTTCATGGCACTTCTTGTGGCTAACCACGGTAAGTCAATTCTGATGAATATAGTGATGTGCCGGTGACTTTACCAGTTTCGACACTTGTGCCTTCTGTTCTCACAACTGTCGGTTATAATTAAGACTTTCTGGGATGGAAAATGTCCATGTTTTGAATGCTGAAGGCTGGACAATTGAGCATAACTACACACATTTGTCTAGTGTTGTGTGGACATTGAATTGATTGGTTCTCAGGTGTATGCATCAGATGGTTGTAAGATAAAGGTAAATAAAGTGTAATAAAGTGAAGGTATAGTAATTGCTGTCAAATCTCATCTCCCTTGGGATGAGACTCACTCTGAAAAGCTATACATGAGAACTGAAGCCCCCTATTGAGCAGGTTTAATACTGTAGTTATTGCTGAACGTAATACTCGCATTAGACACTAAACAGCAGCAAGTGATGTCATTCCCAAGAGCCATGAACAAGATTAGAACATTTACTTTGGCTGTACTTGATATTACCAGCACTACTTCTCCAGCTATAACTAATAATTACAAATAATGAGACAAATCACCACACCACTAATAAAAGAAGTGTTGAAAAACAAACATAATACATAGACAAATACAAATTTAAAAGACAATACAAAAATGAATACACATAGTGGGACATTTTACTCTTATGATGTTAATTGTTATATTCTCATTTACAGCTAAAGGTGATAAATGATCTCACAGTCTGACAAGTTTACAAAATGATCTAATTTGTGTTGACAGCGAGGGAGGAAGGGGATACATTAGAATCACTAATTATTTGCAGTGGCGACAGCACGTGCAGCTGTGGTGGTGGGTGATGAGTTTGGACCTGTCTGTCTTGCCACATACTTCATTTAATAAGGTTTAAAAAGTCTCTGAAGAAGCTACCACAGCTGACCCTGTGGCGAAGCTGAATGCTTAGAGGTCCCTTTGAAGGAATGTAGGCCGATTATAAAACCATAACGTTCATATGACTCCACAAATTAAATACCAACATTGACCATGCTGCTGAGAGAAAATGATTTTAGATTTTACAGCAATAAGCTTGGTGCTCTGGTGATGTCTGTGAACCCTTTGTGACTCCCCAGATTTGACTAAAACCAACAATATTTTAGGGGTGGAGTTGGGGGACAGTTCCTAAAACAGATGCATTTATTTCACAATGTGCTGAGAGATTCAAAATTTTGTTGTGTCATGGGTAAGCCATTGCAAAGAACATCTCTCACAGCTAAAAATGGTGACGGACATGATGACAAAGGGCATGTTCAGAAAGTTTATGAGGGTGAAAGTAAAAAATAAAAATAAAATGTAAAAAATGGCCATGCCATAAAATGTGAAGGGCAGAAAACTTATCAACATCTTTTAATTATAATTTAAACAGCTGAAAAACAACAATAAATAACTGTTTTCTTGGTTCTTTAAGGGGAAATTCAAATGTATTTGAAGAGATATTTTTCAGACTTTAAGGAAAAACGTTTTAAAAGTGCCACCTTTAAATCCGCTGTTGTGCAAAACATTTAGAATGACATACCATAATGCATCAAAGGCCTCTCACTGATTACAGTCATAACACATTCAGCTATAGCCTAACAACTGACTCCTACATGCATTATCTCAGCTCTTTTGTCCTTATGTTGCATGTGTACATAAAGCTGCTAAAAGTTAAAAAATAACTCAGGCCAATGGTATGAAATATTAATATTATTGCTTTATTTTCTGATACAGTAATAGATAAAGAATGAAAAAAAACAAGAGAAAGACAAGAGAAAGAGGAACAAGATGTGTGGCTTGTTTGCAGCATTGCATCATGGTGAAAGATCTGTGTGAGAGCATATGACCAAACCCAGAATGGGCTGGTCCTTTCACTAACTTAATATATCTGGAGTCATTTTAGAATTGAGGTCCTTGTGAGCTTCTTCAAGCCTCATAGACACACTGAGAGCCACGCCGTTCTCTGACAGCTGCAAATCTGCAAACATGGAATGAACTGAGAAGATTCAATAAAAGAGGAACCACCAGCAAGTGAGTGAGTCTATTTTGATTCATATTTTGCAGTAAAAGCTAAAGAGTTCTACCCGTGTGATATGAGTTCATCATCAACTATATCTGTAAAGGACCCAAAGCTTTAACAGCACAACTGTGCAACACGATGCTGTTTAGAGAAAAGATTTCATGCACAATAGTCTCACTGTTGTTACTGCACGGACTTTCTAACCTGAGGAGAAAGCATGTGAGCTTTTCTGTGAGCACAATGTTGCAGCCAATGTGCACAAAATAAAGACACAACATTATGTCTCTTTTATGTATTATGTTCTTATCATGTTACTTTATGTATGTATCTATAGTAAACCCATTGACGTGTCTATTTTATTTATATATAATGAGCTCTAAACTGTTTTCCATAATAACCCGAGTAAATTTGGTTCAATCATGTTTTTGCGGTGTTGTAAGAACTGTGAAATAGCAGAGAAAAAGTTTACTAAACATCTTTCTTCTCCTTTTCTTATTTAGAAATAGTTGCAGCAATTTCCTCCAACACAATTATGTAATTGCCTTTTGTGTCACAGACTATTTCTAAAGTGTTTCCACTAACCGTGTTAACTGATTAAACTCAAACTAGATGACCTACCTACAGTACAGGACTTCAAAAGCAACAATGTGTGGCACCAATCAATTATCAAGTCACTTATTGTTCAGCACTGATGGAATCAGACTTTACCTTAAAGATAAAAGGAGAAGCTGTCTACTTGTGAAATGTATTCGTCAGACTTCATGCATTTTAAATCTATTCCAGTCACTGAGCTTTATTTAGTTGTCAAAGAGAGACTTGTTTGTGCACATGCTGTACATGTCATACATTTACACCGGTCACACATTTACACTGGTCACACATTTACACCGGTCACACATTTACACCGGTCATACATTCTCCACTTCTAGGTGCAGGAAGAGCTGCTCACCATGGAGCCAAAGGGATCAGTGACATCACCGCAGGACAGGCCGGTACGTCGATGGAGCGTGTGCTCCAGCTCGGGTCTACATTACGGCTCTTTTGTAAACAGCCTTTCATCACTCACACCAAATGCAGTGGACAAACCAGCCATATCACCCAGACGCGGCTATATAGCGATAGCTGTGCTTTGCTACATCAACTTGCTCAACTACATGGAGCGGTACACAATAGCAGGTTATTGAGCTCTTGTATACACATGACAACACTGCATATGAACATTTATTTACTGCCTTATGTGGCGGGGCTTACAATGCCTTGTATTTATTGTCATGCAGGTGTCCTTTCCGACATTCAGAAATACTTCAGCATCAGTGATAGTACATCTGGACTTCTGCAAACAGGTATGACGATGCATCTGCACGGCAGAAACACTCACCATCTACCATGTTCGAAACCCTCAAAAACCCACTTATTTCTGTCCTCATTTGACCCTGTATTAAGTAAATGTAGGTAAATTGCAGAGCACTGACACACACGACCTCTTTTCCTTCTAAATTAATCAGATATCAGTGTGTTGATAGTTATGCTTTGATTGATTCTTGCAGGTGCTGTTTTGAAAAAGTGAACTTGGCACATTACTCAGATGGACTTATGTTGTTTTGTCAATGCATTTACAGTTTTCATCTGCAGTTTCTTACTTCTGGCCCCTCTCTTTGGATACCTCGGGGACCGCTACAACAGGAAATACATCATGATTGGTGGTTTGAGTGTGTGGCTTATTACAGCAGCCAGCAGCTCTTTTGTCACTGCATCAGTAAGTGAGAAGTACAGTGGTGTGAAAAAATGTTTGCCCCCTTCCTGATTTCCAATTTTGTTGCATGTTTGTCACACTTAAATGTTTCAGATCATCAAACAAATTTAAATATTAGTCAAAGATAACACAAGTAAACACAAAATGCAGTTTTTAAATGAAGGTTTTTATTTTTAAGGGAAAAAAGAAATCCAAACCCACATGGCCCTGTGTGAAAAAGTGTTTGCCCCCTAAACCTAATAACTGGTTGGGCCACCCTTAGCAGCAACAACTGCAATCAAGCGTTTGCAATAACTTGCAATGAGTCTTTTCCAGCTGTGGAGGAATTTTGGCCGACTCATCTTTGCAGAGTTGTTGTAATTCAGCCACATTGGAGGGTTTTCCAGCACCAACCTCCTTTTTAAGGTCATGCCACAGCATCTCAATAGGATTCAGGTCAGGACTTTGACTAGGCCACTCCAAAGTCTTCATTTTGTTTTTCTTCATCCATTCAGAGGTGGACTTGCTGGTGTGTTTTGGATCATTGTCCTGCTGCAGAACCCAAGTTGGCTTCAGCTTGAGGTCACGAACAGACGGCCGGACATTCTCCTTCAGGATTTCTTGGTAGACGGTAGAATTCATGGTTCCATTTATCACAGCAAGTCTTCCAGGTCCTGAAGCAGCAAAACAGCCCCAGACCATCACACTACCACCACCATATTTTACTGTTGGTATGATGTTCTTTTTCTGAAATGCGGTGTTACTTTTACGCCAGATGTAACGGGACACACACCTTCCAAAAAGTTCAACTTTTGTCTCATCAGCCCACAGAGTATTTTCCCAAAAGTCTCGGGGATCATCAAGATGTTTTCTGGCAAAAATGAGACGAGCCTTAATGTTCTTTTTGCTCAGCGGTGGTTTTGGTCTTGGAACTCTGCCATGCAGCCATTTTTGCCGAGTCTCTTTCTTATGGTGGAGTCATGAACACTGACCTGAACTGAGGCAAGTGAGGCCTGCAGTTCTTTGGATGTTGTTGTGGGGTCTTTCGTGACCTCTCGGATGAGTCGTCGCTGCTCTCTTGGGGTAATTTTGGTCGGCCGGCCGCTCCTGGGAAAGTTCACCACTGTTCCATGTTTTCTCCATTTGTGGATAATGGCTCTCACTGTGGTTCACTGGAGTCCCAAAGCTTTAGAAATGGCTTTAGAACCTTTTCCAGACTGATAGATCTCAATTACTTTCTTTCTGATTTGTTCCTGAATTTCTTTGGATCTCGGCATGATGTCTATCTTTTGAGGATCTTTTGGTCTACTTCACTTTGTCAGGCAGGTCCTATTGAAGTGATTTCTGGATTGAGAACAGGTGTGTCAGTAATCAGGCCTGGGTGTGGATAGAGAAATTAAACTCAGGTGTGATAAACTACAGTTAAGTTATGTTTTAACAGGAGGGGGAAAACACTTTTTCACAGAGGGCCATGTGGGTTTGGATTTTTTTTTCTCCCTTAATAATAAAAACTTTCATTTAAAAACTGCATTTTGTGTTTAGTTGTGTTATCTTTGACTAATATTTAAATTTGTTTGATGATCTGAAACATTTAAGTGTGACAGACATGCAAAAAAATTGGAAATCAGGAAGGGGGCAAACACTTTTTCACACCACTGTAGATGTTTTAACATGCACTTTACAAGAAACAATAAATAATAAGAGATCACAAGATGTCACTTCCTGCAGCTACCTTTTAGATTTCCTACCTCTGTTGTTCAGCCTCTTCATAAATTCGCTCCTTAAGTGGAAATGTCCCTGAATTTCAGAGCAAAACAAAAGCTCATACAGTGGCAAGAACAAGAATGAAAAACTTTGCAGTTGCATCAAGTGGTCTGGAAATATGATCTGATCTTTATCTTTGAGTCACAAGTATAGACACACCCAAATAATAATAAGAAAAAGTTCTTTATCAAACTCTACCATAAAACATGTTTGGGTGAACAGTCCTCTTGAGGTCATTCCACAATACCTCCATTGAATTAAATTCTGGGCTCTAACTGGACTTAACTTGATGTTTGAAGTCATATTGTCGTAGATTTACTTCAGTGTTTAGCGTCATTGTCCAGCTGCATCAACCAACTACTACGGAGCTTCAGCTAGTGGGCAGACAGCCACCCTGACATCCTGTAGGATAGCGGATGGTGAGATGACCAGGCCTCGAGGCAACACAGTTTACTCCACTGACCTTTTCCTCCCACTGTAGATGCTTCAGAAAATACTAAATGAGTCAACAACATAAATGTTAAGTGTTTTTGCTCATGTGTTTAGTGTGCAACGCTCTGCAATATGAATCTGCGGTGTTGATTGCTGTAGCTCTTCTTGACTGCAGGGATGTTACATCTCAAGCTGTGACAGGATGATTGTTGTGTTTCCTACTGAACCATGTTGAACTGCTGCTATGCCGTTGTCTTCATCCGTTTAGCACTTCTGGCTTCTCGCTCTGCTGCGAGCTCTGGTCGGTGTTGGGGAAGCCAGCTACTCCACCATTGCTCCCACCATCATAGCTGACCTCTTCACCGGGGGTCAGCGCAGCGTCATGATCTGCATCTTCTACGTCTTCATCCCCGTCGGAAGGTTAGGAACAAACTTAGTCTATGTCCACGGTTTTGTTTTTTCTCATTGCTTGTTTCAACACAGAAATCAAAATAATTTACTCTGCACCTGGAAGCAAGAATTGTTCCTTTGTGGCTCGTGAATATTGAATTCACTGCTGGTGGGAAACTCTATCATCTTAGATTTGATCTTCTGTGGCTTTGACCTCAAATTAACTGTCTCAGATGTGGAAATTGCTTTTCCATGCAGCAATAACAGAGGCATGGTCCTAAATTCAAGTCTTTTTTGTCATCATGGTCACAGTGTCATATGCTTTCAGTGGTCTTGGATACATAACAGGGGCAGGGTCTGCTGCTGTCACAGGGGACTGGCGCTGGGCTCTCAGGGTGAGAACATCTTTAGGTAACATTTTAGTTGAAGGAGTGTTCATAAGACCTACATGAAATTTATCACAGAAATATAGTATGAATGTTTATGGCAGTTATTATTAAGTGTCATTCAGTCAAATATGTCATTTTCAATGCAAAACTGACACTGTTTGAGATGTTGTTATGACAAGCTGACATTAACCAAGACAACATAACCTGTTGTAAACATGTAACCCTAACTTCATGACATTATTAGAAGTACCTAAGTACCGGGGTTAGTATTAAGTTGTGATAACAAAGACATTCCAAGTAATATCCACTTTGCATTAAAAGTGTATTTAAATGACATGAATGACAGCAGTCATTGATATGCATCAAGACACCTTCACATTAATGGTAGTTGTTATTTGTTGTCCTGACAGTCTTATTCACCTTTTTGAAATAAAGTTTAATGAAGAGTGATTGATACCTTATTGTATTTCCGTGCTGTCAGATCACTCCAATCTTGGGTGCAGTGGGACTCATCTTGATGGTCTTCCTTTGTCCTAACCCACCGAGAGGTGCAGCAGAGACCCATGGAGACGGAGTTATAGGGCAGACCTCTTACCTGGAGGACATCAAGTATCTTTTGAAAAAGTAGGATGTGGAGACTGACACTGGATCAATACTATAGCATATATATGAGTGTAAACAATCCAATAACAATATATCAGTAAAACAAAAAATCATATCACATAACAAAAGCAACCATTTTTGAGCATCTCTTAAATTTGATTGTTAAAGACTTGGATATCCTGTGATAAGTTCTGTTTCTACTACTTTCCATTAGTCCTGACAGAGACGTGATTTTTGTTTAACATTTTCTAATCTCTTGTTTGTTTGTGTACTCCAACCCTAGTAAAAGTTACGTGTGGTCATCACTGGGAGTCACAGCTCTGGCCTTCCTCACCGGAGCTCTGGCCTTCTGGCTGCCTACCTTCCTGACCAGAGCTCAAAGACTCCAAACACCGTGCACCGAAGAGCACTGCGACTCCAAACACAGGTGCAGCATGACCTTTCCTTCATGATCTTTCCTCACTCTTTAAAATCCCAATAGAGTTTTTACCATTGACTGTATGTCTGCCTCTGTGCGCTGTACAGTTACATCTTCGGTGCTGTGACGGTGGTGACGGGCATCCTGGGAGCGAGCCTCGGCACTGGTTTATCCAGACGGTTTAGAGAAAAGTTTCCAAACACGGACCCAGTCATCTGTGCCGTGGGCATGATGGGCTCGGTTCCCTGCCTTTTTATCACCGTCTTTGTAGCATCAGCGAGCATCCCAGCCACTTATGTAAGACACAAACTTTTGTCTTTTCTGGTGTCCTCAAGCTGAAATAAGAGTTCTAGAGGTGGTGATGTTGGTTTGTCAGTCAGTCCACCATTGTGGTCCAAACTGAAATTTGTCAATGACTATTGGATGGATAGATACAGTATTAAAGGTCCCCATGAATCCTACTGAGAAGGAGATCCCCTGACTCAACAATTTTGACATTTTGACATCTTAAAGAATGCTGGGTAATTTGCTATGAAATTTTGTATACACACTCCTGTCCCAAAAATGTATATCATTGTTGATGCTTTAACAGTTGGTCTGGCACCATCATCAGATCAAAGAAGATTTAAAGGGAAGGGGTTTTTTTTAGAGGGATTTCCATTGAATCCAATGAACATTATTTTAAATTCTAGTTAAGATGTCAAGGTTGGTCAAGGTCAAAGTCCAGATGAGCAAATGTGGACACCATGATCAATCAGCTCCTGACATGTCACTTAGTATGAGCATTACATTAAAAATCATAATACATATTGAAGGGATAATCCAAATGTCCATTAAGTATAATGAATAATTTATCAAATGTTCCTTAAAGTTCCTTACTGGGTGTCTGAAATGTTTTATTCCAGGTATTTATTTTCTTCGGTGAATTACTGCTCTCTCTCAACTGGGCTGTCTTGGCTGACATACTGCTGGTAAGTTTTAATTGTACTTTAGGGAATAAAAATATGGATCAGTCTGCTAAAACTTGAAGCTAATATGTTGTTTTGTGTGTACATTTTTCTTTAGAATGTTGTCATACCAACCCGAAGGGCCACAGCTGAGGCTCTGCAGATTACAGTGGGTCATCTCCTGGGTGATGCTGGGAGTCCTTACCTCTTAGGATTGGTGAGAAATAGTCTTCCTCCCTTTTAACTGTACTGTTCAGCACCTCTGTGAGCTTAATGAAACCACTTTTCTCCTTGTCATTGAGCACTAATGCTGTTTTCACACCTGCACCGGCAGATCTCTGATGTGATACGCAGATCTAAACCTGAAACCTACGAATGGAGCTTCCGCAGTCTGAAGTATAGCCTCCTGATCTGCCCATTCATGGGAATAGTGGGTGGGCTGTTTTTCCTCATGACTGCCTTCTACATTACTGAAGACAGCAAAGCAGTTCAGCGACTGCTAGACGGTAATGTAACGCCAAACACACAAACAGCAAAACTAAATGGTGATACACTAAAACCCAGCTCAGGCACAACAATTCTGCAAACTTTACAACATACTTTCTTTTGAGTTGCATGAGGGTTTCTTCATTTTGTATCTCTGCACAGGATATGTTTTTGTGAATGACACACTGGTATGTAGAAATTGTCCCCATTTGTTTGTTAATCTCAGTGTCACTCACATGCTGGAGTTTCCAGCTTTCTCTGAACAACAGTCTTTTATTCAACTCACTCAGACCTGCAACAAGATAGCACTCCTCCTTATCCAGTTAAGAACAAATTCCACTTCTCTGCACACATACCCCAACAAAGCACTGGCAGTCTGGTTTTCTGGCAACTCAGAGGCCGAGATGAGCCAAAGCTGATAAGCACAACATTGTCTTTCTCTTTGAATCTGAACTGACCTGGTTCTTTCCATTTTGTGGGACTGTTAATGAGGCAGCTGCACCAACAGGAATACTTGCATGGTTTTACCTTAATAGATAAGAGCTGGTTCTGGCACATGCACCTCTCTCATCCTACACCTTCTCTCTGTGTGTGTGTGTGTGTGTGTGTGTGTGTGTGTGTGTGTGTGTGTGTGTGTGTGTGTGTGTGTGTGTGTGTGTGTGTGTGTGTGTGTGTGTGTGTGTGTGTGTGTGTGTGTGTGTGTGTGTGTGTGTGTGTTTTACCAGCAGGTCCTCCACCTCAGCAGGATGCTGCACCGGAGCCCTCCCTGGAGCTGAGCAACAAGAAAAATGAGCTGGAGTCAGACAAAACTTGAACAAAAGAAACCAGCAGTTAATTATTATATATTTGAAGTGTAGAAAACAACATGTAAGAAATGTGAAGAAATGTCTCTTTTTTTTTGTTGTTGTCCCTTTACACCCACATACTGATTATAAATGCATAGAAAACGTGTTAATTCCCACACTATACCATTACCAGCTTTTTAAAAAAGTGTTTCCTCATTTGTTGCACAGTTGCACTCCGGTCAATTCAGTTTCACACACCCCTACATCACAAATTTGCTCAAAAAGTTGTTTTTTTTTAAAGTCTGTTCAACACACAACACCATCAGTTAAAATAAGAAACACTCACCTATCTTTTTACAGTAGTTAAAATAGAAAATAAAAATCTGCCTTTTCTCTTTATAGTTTCACATTGGCAGTGGACTGTTAACACTCACAGTATTACCTCCCATGCAGTTCTTTGCAGTATACAGTGAACCCTCGTTATAACGCGGTTCACTTTTCACGGTCTCGCTGCTTCACGGATTTGCATCGTGCATTGAAATCACATTACGACTATATGTAACGTAGATATATTTAATGTCCAGTTCTATCTATTTCAATTGTAAAATAAAGGTTACTACTTCACGGATTTCGCCTATCACGGTTTCTATTTGGAACGTAACCCCCGCGAAAAACGAGGGTTCACTGTACTTGAAAAGTAAATGCAATTTATATTTTTTTCCTGAATGTAAATATTGTTTTTCACATTCCAATAAATGTACAAACAAAAATGTTTCCAAGCATTCCATCGTCCGTCCGTCTGTCTAAATTGTGAACACTCTCCCAAGGCCAAAGCATGAATAAATGGGTCATGGTGAACAGAACAACTGAGAAGTAAAAGGGAAAGAAGAAGAAATGCTACACAAATTGTGACTTGTGAGCCTGTATCCAGCAGACAACTGCAATCTACTCCATCAACAGTCACTCTGCTTGTACATTTCCTCCCTACAAGTCGGCTAGGCAATTTGCTATTGCTGTAGACTCCATTGTTTAAGCTCATAGCCCTCTTAGTCTTTGTTAGGTTGGGATGTGGTTCATCCCTAGCTTCTGTTTGTCCCTCAACGGAAGATTGAGTTAGTTTAAATACAGCAGATCTGGGGTGATGTGATGAATTTCCCACATACGCTGCTTTTCTTTAAGCGCTCTTCTCTTTGCCTCAACTAGGGCTGGGTTTGGGTCATTATTGCAGTGGGAGGCAATGTGAGCGTCCTCACCACATCTAAAACAATACCACGGCTTAAGTTTAGGCAATTTGGCTGTGATTTGTTTGATTTATTTCACTTCTGGTTCATCTTTTGTCTTTTGTCATTGTTTATTGGTTTCTCTTGATGCTCTTTTTTCAGGTTTTGTAGTGCTGCAGGCTTTTAATTCTGCTATTTGACTCTGGAGATCTGCAATCTGCTTCTGGAGGTTATTAGTGGCAGCAGAAAAAGCATCACTATCAGGACTGTCCATGCTTGGAATGCATGTGGTCTGCAAATGTGAAAGCGCTCTAGTTTTTGTGATCCCAAGATGTTGCTTCATTTTTGTTGCTTTACTTGCTTGCTTATCCTCTTCAGTACGCAGGAGAAGAAGCAACTCAGTAAAAGATGGATGCTCATTTCTCCATTGTTCAAGCTGGAAGCAAGTTATCAATGGACTATCCAAGCAGCCACGATAAAACTGTCAGAGTAGTTGTTTATCTGCATCAATAGGAGAAATCCCATCTCTGCTTATTACTGAGCTTAAAGCCGTCTGCAGCCTATGCTAGTAGTGATAAGCTTTCTTGCCAACATTCTGGTTGGTGTTCAAAAAGCGAGCAAAGAACTCATCACCATCCTCAACTGTGGCATAAACTGAATCAAGCAGGTTAAGGTAAGCCTGTGGCTTTTGGACCAAGTGACTTTACTATGTTAGCAGCTGGGGATGAGATGCTCTCCACAATTTTCCTCACAACCTGGGTACCTGAAATCATGGGGTCATTTAAGCAGAAATCCACACTGCTACGCCAAGCATCATAACCAACTTCAAAAGCAGGGTGGGGGACTCTTCCTGAGAAAGGCTTCAGTTTATAAGACAAGTTGGACTGGGACGCCACCTCACTGCTTCTAACAATATGCTCCACAATCACACGTTGCACCTCAGGTGTGCTGAGTATATCTGCTGGTAGCTGGTGTTGTGTCATTTTTCCTTCTTCAAGAGAAACAGTTTCTTTGACAGTTTCAGAAGACTGAGTTGTGACACTACTGGGGCTTATGTCCTCACTAACATAGGAGATAGGTGATACAAGTTGAGGGTCATCTGAAAGAGACAGTGGCGGTGGCTCTGCAGGAGATTCAGCAACATGAACTTCAGCCTCCTTTCCCACTGATTCCCCTATCCTAGCCAACTCCTCACTTAATATGTCTTCAAACGATCTGCTTCTCATTTTAGCTCGATCCTTCAGCTCAGTCAGGTAAGATATGGTTGCAGAAACACTAATCTCACTACTATAAGCATTGACTAGGCTTTGAATGTGGTGAATAACTCTTGGGTCTGCAGTGCATCGTCTGTCATAAGGCAAGTACCGTTTCTCCAGTTCTTTAACTGCCTCATGTTGAAACATAGGCCCAAACTGTTTCAGGAAGTCAAAAACTTCATTGTGTATGAATAAAATCCACTCGTTTTTCTTTTCAAAATGTTCTCCTGAATTTTGCTGATGCCCATTGATGCTCATGTGGCCAGTTGGGGCAGCAGATCCCCCTCCACCAGCTCAAAGCCCCCTGAATATGCTGACTTTGACCAAGTACTCTTATTGAGAATCATCAAATTAACCTCTCCGTCTATGAGTGTCCCAGCCAGCATACCGCTACTGCCTCCTAATGAGGGACCACATGGGCCTCAGGCTGGACCACAGCATATGCAGATAATGGATTTAAAGAATCTTTATTTTACAATCTTGGTGTTTATAATGAAGCAGTGGCTGGAAATCCATCTCCTGATTCTGCTTTCACCACATATCTTACTGGGTCCTGCCAGGAATTGTCTCAAAACTCTGACTGTATGTATGTTCATGTTTTGTTCAATGTAAGGAAATTTAAGGAGTGGTTTCACAGAACATCAAAGTGTGCTGTTTCTATTACTTTGTTCACTAGATGGCGCAGCTGCACTACTATTAGAAATGCTATCATGAGGCTCCCAGTTGTGTTTCATTAGT
Organism: Brachyistius frenatus; assembly: GCF_029030835.1. Lineage (NCBI taxonomy): Eukaryota > Metazoa > Chordata > Actinopteri > Embiotocidae > Brachyistius > Brachyistius frenatus. Next base: position 3,563,567 of record NW_027210633.1, on the reverse strand, counting down.
GAGGCTCAATGGATTTCCCAGATGTTCACTACGACCTCCCGTAGATGTGGTGAAAAACTGCTCATGTTTGCATGCACAGTGTGCAGTTCTACTGTAATGGTCTTTAATGTCCCTCTGAAGGAGCACTATTTCATGTAATGACCTCACTGTAATGAGAATGTATGTATGTAATTAGCACGTATGTTACAGAACAAACTGCAAGACAATGGTGTGTGTGTGTGTGTGTGTGTGTTGGGGGGGGGGGGGGGGGGGTAAAGTATACACTCACCGGCACTTTATTAGGCACACCTCTCCAACTGCACGTTAAAGCAAATATCTAATCAGCCAATCACATGGCAGCAACTCAATGCATTTAGACATGTAGACATGGTCAAGACGACCTGCTGAAGTTCAAACCGAGCATTAGAATGGGGAAGAAAGGTGATTTAAATGACTTTGAACGTGGCACCATTGTTGGTGCCAGACGGGCTGGTCTGAGTATTTCAGAAACTGCTGATCTACTGGGATTTTCACGCACAACCATCTCTAGGGTTTACACAGAACGGTCTGAAAAAGAGAAAATATCCAGTGAGCGGCAGTTCTCTGGGCGAAAATGCCTTGTTGATGCCAGAGGTCAGAGGAGAACACCCAGACTGGTTCGAGATGATAGAAAGGCAACAGTAACTAAAATAACCACTCGTTACAACCAAAGTATGCAGAAGACCATCTCTATACGCACAACATGTAGAACTTTGAAGCAGATGGGCTCCAGCAGCAGAAGACCACCGGGTGCCGCTCCTGTCACCTAAGAAGAGGAAACTGAGGCTACAATTCGCACAGGCTCACCAAAATTGAACAATAGAAGATTGGAAAAACATTGCCTGGTCTGATGAGTCTCAATTTCTGCTGCGACATTCAGATGGTTTATTTTTCTTGTCACACTTTGGGCCCCTTAGTACCAACTGAGCATTGTTTAAACACCACAGCCTACCCGAGTATTGTTGCTGACCATGTCCATCCCTTTATGACCACAGTGTACCATCTTCTCATGGCTACTTCCAGCAGGATAATGCGCCATGTCACAAAGCTCAAATCATCTCAAACTGGTTTCTTGAACATGACAATGAGTTCACTGTACTCCAATGGCCTCCACAGTCACCACATATCCATCCAATAGAACCTTTGGGATGTGGTGGAACGGGAGATTCGCATCATGGATGTGCAGCTGACAAATGTGCAGCAACTGCGTGATGCTATCATGTCAATATGGACCAAAATCTCTGAAGAATGTTTCCAGCACCTTGTTGAATCTTTGCCATGAAGAATTAAGGCAGTTCTGAAGGCAAAATGGGGTCCAACGCGATACTAGAAAGGTGTACCTAATAAAGTGGCCAGTGAGTGTATACATAAAGTATATATATGCATGCATGTGCATCATATATATTAATGCATATGTTAGCACATCCATATCTCAACCTCTCTGGAGAGAAAGTAAATTAATAAATAGCTTGAATGTTTTATTCCTTACAGAATTGTTGACTTAATTCACAACTTGTGGTATTTCTGTTATGTTGTTGACATGTGGACATCTATCTTAGGCCTCCACTACATCTAGGCAGTGGTAGCACTGCCATATAGACTAATATTTAGGATATGTATTACTCTACCAGTGTAAAAATATAGTCACAATGTATTCTCTGGCACAATAAAGACATGTATAGTCACCTTCCAGATATACTCTAAACCTTATCGTCATTTCCTTAAGTGACTGCATTTTTCAAAACAAAAGAATACAGAATGAGTCAATAATCTCAAAATACATACATTGTCCAGTGCTATCTGTGTAACATATGACAAACAGATACTTTTATACCATTTCATAATCAGGAAGGAAGGAAATTTCACAGGTGTAAGTCATTTCAGTGTACAGCCTTCCATTTTCCTTTCATGTATTATCAGTTTTCACATTGTATGGTGAAGGCAGGTGTGATATTAAAGTGTGAAGGTGAGAGGAATGAAACACAAGGACAGTACTGACTGAAATCTGGCAGCTCAAACATGGACGTGTTCCTCTGATCATTTTTCTCCTCATCAATAACAGTGACATCAGTACAGATACTGTGATAAACTAACCATATGACTTTTAATATTTTCAATATCATCTATGTATATTTATTGTTGTATATTGTCTGAATATGTATTTACTATTCTCATGTATGTTGTATTTGTTGTTGAGTTATTTGTATTTTGAAGGCCCATCTTGAATTCTATAGCTGCTGTGCAGCATCTGTTAATGCTGTACAAATGAACATGAAATAAATTCATTGAATCCCACACTGTGACTGTAAGTCTGTGACCTCTGCTGAGTACAAGGAACATGATCGGTGCTAGCACTCATCATTTTAAGCTTGGCTGCTCTTGTCAAAGATGAAGCAGAGACCAGAAAAACAGAGCATATTTACATACCCCAGTGTGACAGCTCCTTGTCAGTCTGTTTATAAACCATTCAGACAGCTGCTGCAGAGGTTTCTAACCTCCCATGGTAAATCTGGAAAACAGCTGCATGTCCCGGCATGCCCTCATTGTTTTGTACCGAAGTAAACCATGCAGGGAGGTCAGAGGTCATTGTCCCTGTCATTCTCAGGTACAAGGTCATACTGTAATTGGGCTGCATTGTCATCATAGTATTAGTTAGTCTCAATAACTGATGCACAGAAGGACAGCTTGGCTAAACTGGAGTATTGTACTGGAATTTACTGCTGATTTCTGACATTTCTGACCAAACATTTCCGATTAAAATGTTGAAACCGTTGACTTAACTTGACATTTACAAATAAATGAAAGCTAGAGTTCAAGGATGCTGAGCCATTGTTAAAGGTTTCATAGCTTTATTGTTGAATTCGCTGGTATTTCCTTTTGTTTTTGAACATTTCGGCCTTACAATTGTAATTTTCCAGAAGTTATGCGATTACTCAGTATGTTCAGGGAATAGATGGGGCAGCATGACATATACTGTACATGTTGAATAACAAGCAGGCACACACGCACACTAAAAGGTATGTGGAAAACCTTCTGGAGGTAATAGTCCAGCCTGTAATTAAAACACAATAGGTATTGTGCACCGTGTTTCTGAGCACTTTATCTGCATACCTCTCCATTTCCCCTGTCGACCCTGGCTGTACAGGAAGCTGTCACAATGACTAATAAATTGTCCAGGCCGATCAATGAGGGAGCCAGGAGCCAAGCGGAGAGCGGATACAGTCAGTGTTTATTCAAAGATGGGGAGCATTTTAGTCGTGAAAACAGACATGCTTCAGACACAGTCACACGAAAGAACCGGCTCATACGTACAAGACAGGAGCAGCCCTCAATCACAATGCTGTCATTAATAACAGAAATGGCTCATGTGCATCACACACAGTTACTGTAAGAAATGAGCTGCTTATCCAGTCCATGGTTGTGTTATTCTCAGCCCTTCCACAGATCAGCCGCAGAACGATGATAAGAGAAGTCCAACCACATTTGTGGATGCGAAGTTGCACTCTTTCCTTATCGCCAGTGAACTGCTGCAGTGACATGACATCATGCGGATAAAGCGCCTTCTCCACCCTCTGTACTGTCACTTATTTAGAAAATTACATCACACAGGCCTTCCTGTCTTCAGTAAAGATCAATATACATTTCTTGTTTTACTAAAAAGAAGAGCCATGTTGATCACATGATTAGTTTTACTTGTTTACTTGTTGTTACTGTTACATATAAAATGCACAGCTCTGTGTGTATTTGGTACAAGAACAAAATAAATGTGTTGATTGGACTGCTGGAGGTGATAACTCACGCAGCCATACACCCCTGCAGTAGTTTGGAAATGTCTGTATTAATTAACTCAGGGGTTCGTGAAAGGAGGAGACTTGACAGGAAGAAAAAAAATGATGTGTAAAATAGTGTTACTTTCAGCTTGTTGAAAAATGTGTTTGTTTTTAGGTAATAATTTATTTAAATAATCTGATGGTGTATTACTACAGTTTTTTAGTCAAAGATGCTCAATGGATCAGTGCAGCCTTTTCTCACTGTCACAAAATGCCTTTGTCAGGAGCAACGAGTACAAATGTGGACTGTGACGGAAGTCCAGCCAAATCTGAGGTTTGCCCAATAATGGCATATGCACTTTCTGGTCCTATGTATTTAGCATTCCTGTTTCAGAGGTTTGATGGCCGCTGGGCCGGAGAGAGAGCTGATTCACAGACACAGCCATGGCAATAGGGTAATTACAAAGACCCATGCAGCCTATAAATATGAGCTACAGCACCACACTGCTCGAACTGCAAGTCAGCTTTGGCTATACACAGCAACTCCAATTTCTCCAATTAGGCAGATCTTCAAGTAGGTTTTTCAGCTGCATAAAGAATGTAGTCGGAGGAAAAATCTTCAAAAGAGGAGATCAACATGATGATATTGAGGCAGACAGAGGAGTGTGGTTTCACCTCCCAGACAGATGAACTGAGACTGATGACCCAAGACCTGGGAGTCCAACTTGGATGGAGCTGTCGAATAAATAATTAAATGAGCAGATAGAAGATGGCGTCTCTGCCCCATAACACTATATTTAGTTGCTGCTATCTCTCTGCCTCCTGCTGCTGCACCGTACAGTATAGCCCCCAGATCACACTTCCAAGGAGCGGAGACATCAGCCCAGATCAAATCCGCAGCTGCTCTTCCGCCAGACACACTGTTGCTTGAGTTTGGGAGTGCACGGCAGGAGAGAGGGTGGGGAGTTGGCTTGCTCCTGCAAGCTACAGTCAGGCACAGACGGTCCAAAGGTCAGGAGGTCACAGCGGATGAGAAAAGGTCAGAATGGCAGAGCCCACACCTCAAGACTGAACAGAGCCAAGACGTCTCTGGCTCCAAAAACAAATGTACGTATCTGAGGAGAGTGGAAGTGGGAGGTTTAATGCCACGTGACATCAGTGTACAGTCAAAAGTCACAGTTCCCAACATGTGTTGGTGATAACAGCTCAGTCTGAAGAAGAGACATTTTACTGAAAGGTGCTTGATAGCTTGCTGTTGTAAAGAACAGTATTGGGCTTCATTTTTTTAAAGAAATGTCCTGAGACTCTGGCTGCAGACTCAAAAACATTCTGGTTAATGCGGTATTAATGCTACCAAATCAACTACTAATAAATGAACAGAGACGTTCTTCCCCAGTTTTTTCTGCCCACTCGCCTCCATGAAATGCTTCACTGGCTGACCAGTGAGCCAAACAACTCTACCAGGACTGATGACATGGGTCCAACAGCAATGGAATTAACAGAAACATAGACCAGAGAACTGAGTATACTGTATAATATATCATGGTGAACTACTCTACTCCACATTAGAGAGACAGATGATAAAAAAAATTGGAATTGTACGTTAAGGATTTTGATAAAAGTCCTGAGAAGACATCCAACAGAAGAGGTTGAAATAATCTCAAAGCTGTGACTGACACACTGGCACAGCCAATCATAGTGGGAATTCAAAACACCCTGCTATGAAATGTGACAGAGGTGTTAGATGTTTAAATATACTCAATAGATAAGAATGTTGGACAACATAAATGTACAGTGGGATGTTTTTCACTGTGGCATCCTGTTTACACCCCCCCCCCCCCACCCCACCGGATCTTTAATGTACATAGTGTAGTAAGAGACGCTGTTCCTTGGTACAGGATATTTAAATGGACATAAACATGGCCAATGGGGACAACAGTGGGAGAATCACACAGTGTCATGTGATAACAATTTTAAAAGTCTTTGTTTATCTGTCAGTTATGTTCAGACCCAGAAAAAAAGTAAAACATTTAGCATAAAATAGAATCCTACATGCATTAAAAAAAACAACAACAACCAGATTATAACCCTTTATCGCCATTAAATGTGTCGCTTTTAGAGGGATTCAAGTTTAGAAATGCAAATCATCTGCATCTAACAATGATAGGAAAACGGCATGAATTTCACTGCATGGACAAATAATCCATACAAATTAAACAAGAACATTAATGCCCTGAAAACAGTCGATCAAAAATGCTTAAGAAAGATTACCGTAATACGTATTATTGCTGGAGTGCAGTACAAGATAAAGAACATGAACTGGAGGTTCTTGTGAATTTCATGAGCTGAAAGACGTGAAGATGCCTTCACCAGAAGTACAGCTGACAGGCACCCAGCTGACAGGCACCCAGCTGATAGACACCCAGCTGATAGACACACGTGTCACTGGAACATTTAAACTTTATTGGCAGCCACATGTTAGAGAGCAGAGAGAGCCGGCCTTATCGTCCTGCAGGCGCTGGGCCCGGCGATTAGCAGGTTATCTCCCATCCTGCACTGGGGGTTCGGCCCTGAGCTGAGACAGGAAGGAAGGCCGGGGCAGTGACTCAGTGGCTCCGGGCCACAAAGCAGAATAAAGCAAGAGATAGGTTCAGGCCCACCGAGCCATTCTGCACGATGGAAAAACACACAGGATCCCACCGACATGACCAGCATATCAAACACATGCCAAAGAAAGAGGGAGAAGCGGGGGGGCTCCACAGAGGGAGACAGGAACAACTCTTTACTGGGGCTCCCTGTAAGCCCTGTGCATGAGACCACTGGCTGCTTTGGCCCTCGTCTCTTTTCCTGCATCCTCTCTGTCTGCAGCGGTACAAACACAATTCTTGTCACTATCAGTAGATCATTTTCTGCTGAGCCTGCCAGGCTGCTCTGTTTGTATCATACTTTCCAGACTCAAACACAGGGGACTGTCAGACATCAAAGTCATCCGTGAGTAAATGGACGATTGCTTTAAAAGAAGTTCTGACAATCTAAACTCCATGAGGGGCTTTAGGTTTCACGGGCAGAGCTTTCTCGTTTCAGACATTATAAAATAATACAGGTTAGCTCAGTGCATGCGGATGGATTCAGACCTCAACTTCTAATACCGTTCTGATGCCAAACGTGTGCAGAGCAGAGCCAGGCAGGCTCCCAGCCTTCTCCCTGACTGGTGCCAGGATTCAGCCTCCCTCATCTTCTACATATCCACCTCCCCCCAGACTTTTGTTTAGCATTTCACTGCTTTAACACAAGCTCTGATACGATTTGAGTTTCAGGTTAATAGCATGAGAGGTAGCCTATATGATAAAATAAAACTCCCCCTGGATGTCTGTTGCACAGTCATTAGCAGGCAACCCAGTTTATCAGGAGAACAGCCTGTTGGCCAGCGTCCCTGTTGTCTTAAAATCAAACTACACTTGTCAGGAATGCCCCTCAGCACACTCACCTCTCACTCATACACTGAACTCTGAACTTATACTGAACCAACTGTATCTCCTTTTCTTGCTCTGCCTTTCTATTCGAATTCCCTCAGTTTGATTCAGAGTAATGAATTCGCCACACTCCGCTTTCTGGGATATAAAGTTGATCATGCCTGGGACAGTTTGGGATTTATGTCTTGGCAAAGCCAAAACAGCTCTGATAGAATAGTGATAACAATTAGCTGGACATGCTGTCTGTGTTCTGACACAGATACACTCATCTGGGCATTCAGAAACAGGTGCTTTTTCTCTTCAGGCAACATCTCTGGTGCTACCATCACCACATCTTGTTTTAGAAGCTCATGTTAATAAGTCATCTCAATGGATATCCACTTTGAATGGAATACTTCACACAATAAGACAAGAATGTGTTGGAGGACATTGACACTTCGTTGACTGATATTTAAGCCATCCATTAAGAACTGAGCTGTCTCTGAGCAGCATCATTAAAGAGAATTACATCTACTTTTTGTGATGAAGATGTTTTACAAGTTTTAGTGACTTGCAAATGACTAACGTGGTGGCTCGCAGACACTTTTATTTTGTCATGTTTAGTTTTTCATCCAAAAATAATTTTTCAATTACATAATTTGGTTCAAAACTCAGACAGAACTGCAAGGAAAATGTGACATTTGTGTCTGAGTGAAAAATCAGTGTCCTAATTGTTCTGCTGTGCTGGTGAGTGAAAAATCACTTATGCAAATTACAGTGCCGCAATTACAATAACCATTCACCAACAGTGTCATCTCGGGATTGTCTGCTCTTATCTTTTGTGTAAACATCTCCCAAGTGTGTGCAATGCAGGAAACCCTGCAGACAATCAGGAGCCTGAGACAGATGAGTACTCTGACAGGTAGCATCACAGTAAATCATTTGTTCCAAATAATACAGTTGTATACAATGTTATTTGATTATCAAAAGACAATTTGTAATTTTTTTTCTGCATCAGTGAGTCATTTATGGAACTACTGTGTCACTGTAAAATATTCAGCTTTTCATTTCACTCATAATTGTGGGGTTTGAAAACTGTCATTCAGAATAGTTCTATTCTAACTTTTGAGAGCCTGATGATACACAATTGACATCCGCCTCCACATAAAAACATCAGATCAATGGGATTTTAGGATGCAACAGAAGACTCCACTGAAACTCTCGATTCTTCTTCCTGCCTAGTTAAACAATGGAACTCAACCCATAGTTACTTATATCAGTTCTGCCCGAGGTCATTGTTTGTGGTGGGAAAGCCCAGTAACCAGTGGACTCTGTTGAAGTGACAAAATATGCGAGACAGAAATATGCAACATAATTTAGAGATTTAAATATTTATCCATTTGGGACCGTTTACTGACAACATGAGCCATCCAAGTAGCCTCCTCTTATCTCTGAATGCGTCTGTGCAACATACTTCAGTGACCTACTTCTATTAGCCTACTCATTCAGTAGTAATACTAGCAATATTTTCTTAGTCAGCAGTCTTTGCTTCCGTATAAATAGGATAGACTATGGTAGATAAATCAATAAATAAAATCACACCCACATATTTCCCACTATTGTACTCTTCTTTAGAAATAGCATAAAGGTTTTTCCAACCGCACCACAGTCCGGCTGCATATTCCCCGGCATCTGTCAGTATCAGGTGCGGCTCCATCATTCGCTGCAGGGTTTCAGGGAGGAGTTAAAGCCAGGTCACACCCCTCACTCGCACTTGGTCCTCAGGACAGAAAAAAACTAAGGAGCGCACAGCCCGTCCGTCACAGCGCACTGCTAGAAAAATATGATCCCGAGAAGAGCGGCTCCTGCGCTTCAACAATTAAGACAACAATTTCACTGCGACTAAATTCAGTTGTAATTACTGAGCGTCGCTGAGTGTGGTCCTTGTTCAACTATTTCCCTCTCCATTCGCCCTCTTTTTGTCTGCGCTGGATCTTTCGTGCCAGAAAATGTGTGTGGAGAGCGATGGATGCGAGATTGAAGGCTGCAGCAGTTCGGATGAGGTGCGCACGCTGTCGGGCAGCATGAGTCCCGGACTGAAATCCAACCCGGACCTTCACCCCTGCAAACCGGGGCAGAAATTCCGCGCCGCGCTGCTCAGATGCCGCTCGCCGGCTGCCGCCGCCGGGATCCTCAGTTTTGGCAACGTCCTGAATTACATGGATAGATACACTGTAGCCGGTAAGAGACACGACTTCTATCTATAAGCGCGATAACAGAATATTCTTTATTCATCTTCTGTTTAGAAAGTGGGGCCGTTTTCTGTATTTGCTGGAGTGATTGGCCGCTAATTGCCTGCAGCTCACCTCAGCGGAGGCGGGCGGAACAATGGGTTTGCCCGAGCGCAGTGGACTATCCGCTAAACCCATAAGGATGTTTAGTGTTCTCATTGCTGTGTATATTGTGTGCTGTGAGTGTTGATTAAATCAAACAGATACACGCCTTCGCTATCAGTCACGAGATGCTTGACCCTAATGATTTCCCCCCGGGGCTGGTAGATAATTGCAGATCGATCAATTAAGGCGATCAGCTCTCCATCCACGAACCTGAACTGCGCGCTTTCGCACCGTGTGTGTGTGTGTGTGTGTGTGTGTGTGTGTGTGAGAGAGAGAGAGAGAGAGAGAGAGATGTCGTTGTGGGCTCATCTGACAGACCAGTTTCAGCGACTGCAAGATGAGGGAGGGAGGCAGAGCGAGGGAGAGCGTATCACTATGAGGAATCAATCATTAGTTCCTCGTTGTTTCTGGGAGCGATTTAGTCCAACAACACCTCACAGCCGGTGTCTCGTGCGGCAGCTCGCGGTGTGTGATGCTGCGATGAGGCCATGTGCTGTTAATCCTCTTCAAATTCCCGCATTTCCTCACTACTGTATCCCAGACCCACGTCTCATTAGACCCGAACACCGTGTACACATGAAAATGAAGCCTGCGTTGTGTGAAACTGATAAATGAATTGATTAATTAGATGTAAAAGAAAATAAAGATGCCTAATTTGAAGAGCAACAATTTCTGTTAGCACAAAGGAAAGGCAGAGTCAAACTATTAAAACTTCATTTTTAATTTAAATAAATCATCATGTAAAATGAGAAGCGTGAAACCTACTGTTACAATTGATGGATTTGTATAAAAATAAAAGATCCAGACCAGATGAACGTTTGAAACTCATCTTATCAGTATTCAAGTAGCTTGATGCTGTATTCAAATGAAGGTTTGGACACTGGAAGGCGGCGCTGAATGGGTTAAAAATATTGCTGCAGCATGAGAATAGAGGGAAGTGTGTTCACTGGGAGAGTAGGCTATTCTGCACAAAGAGATGCTTTCCTGGTTAAAGTGCAAGTTCATATTGCTGCACCTAATGACTTATTTGCTTGATGTAGTCACACATTAACAGTCTACATGAAAATATGACTTGTGACATTTGTAATTTGTGTTTGCCACAGAGAATACAATTATCTCACGGTGTATTTATTCAACAATCTGAAGAACTGGGTAGATTTTCCCTCTGTAGCTGCTGGCAGTCTGAAGGAGTGGCTAATTCAAGCAGAACAATATGTACACTTAGTGGCTACATGCCTTCAGCTCATCATCCTGAAGGCTTCAGGTCCAGTCTGTCAACTGTATAGAGTTAAGCCTCAAAGCCTCGGGTGCCTGAATGATCATTACTGCGGGACGGCTTTAGCTGCTCGACATATAGCCACGCCAAGAATGTGTTGATGTACAGTGGGCATATCTAATCTTAGCATCTTCAAGTCACATCCTCATCCTCTGTCATGGATGAATCAGTCCCTCTCGATTGTCTTCTTCTTGCTTTGATCAGAGGAAACCCCTCATCAAGAGGCTCTATTCTTCTCAGTCATTCCCATCAGGATCCTGCCTCTGCTCTTTACAATACTGTATATCTCATGAACAGCGAGGGCAAAGCCATAAACCTTGCTGGACCTCGGAGCGCCTGCTTATGCTGTGACAAGCGGAGGAGTGACCGAAGAGAGGAAATGGGGAGGATGGTGGTGAGGTGAGGAAAGGAGGGGGTGGTGGTGGTGGATGCAGCATCTCGGGCTAACCCTCAGAGGCTGTGTTCTCAGTGCATGCGGTGCAGAGGGGGTCCCTTTCCCATTGTTGCCACCTGAACGCTGCTGGACAGTTTTGCATTATGCATGGGCAGCATGTGCGTCAGACCCTCGCGCACAACGAGGACCATGTGTACCCGTACACAACTGACACACACACACACACACACACACACACACACACACACACACACACACACACACACACACACACACACACACACACACACACACACACACAGCATCAGCTTATATCTGCCATTTTCCTCCTTCTCATCCCATCGCTCTCCCCGAGCCATGTTCTCTCCTCTGCTGCTGCGGTAAGCTACGTTGCAGTAGTAATTAGGTGGCGGAAGCAGTGCATCTCTTGTTAGCACGGGGTTTTCTCCAAGTATGTTTGTGGGAAGGGTGGGGGGGGGGGTGAGATAGAGCTGTATAATATATCAAAACAATATTAATGTGGTGCTGCTGGTTAGAATATCATGTAGTATTCTGGTTATTGTAAATATAAATGTTTCTGATGCTTTTTCTGAAGTAAGTAGACTGAAATTAAGTGTCCAACTTCTTCTTTCTTATCATCACTTTCTGTGTCTGGTTTCCATCTCTGGCTTTCTGCTTCTCCGGCTTTCTTTTCCTCATTCAAACCCCTTCACTATAGCAGGTACCCAAGGCACATCCCAACTCATAGATCTTAGTGTCAATTATGCAAGCATGAGCACACAATCACAGAAGAACTCACACACACACACACACACACACACACACACACACACACACACACACACACACACACACACACACACACACACACACACACACACACACACACACGTTAGAAAAGACTCTCCCCACCATTTCAAGGGGGCCTGAATGAGGAGTTGTGAAGGGGGGGGGGCGGCTGCTGCAGAGGCAGGCAGGCAGAGGGAAGTGGACTCAGAGTTCAGGCAGCGTTGAGCCCGAGCGATGCCCCCACAGCCCCGCCCCCCCCACCCTCCTCCATCCACACCCGACGTCAAAAGGTCTTTGTACCAACAGCCATTACTGTAGTGTGTGTGGATCACTAAAGCATTGTCACAGAGACACAGGGTGACCATTCTAGACACCAGCGCTATTCTGATCCACAACAATGATGGGAAAATTGCACCCAGCAACACACGGCAGCAGTGTCAAAAGACTTGGATCTTTTGGCTGATCCTTCGTGTCAGAGGTGAAGCCACACACACACACACACACACACACACACACACACACACACACACACACACACACACACACACACACACACACACACACACACACACACACACACACACACACAACACCCACAAACTCCACTTTATGATTCCAACACTTGGCTTCTCCACAATGATTGTAAGAGCCACAAAAAAAGGGAGAAGTCACTGTCTTTTTTTTATGAGATTGTTTTGTCTTGGATTTGATAGATTTACTGCCAATATGTCTTACACAAATACTACAACTTTGTGAGGAGGGACTGCTTCAAAACAAAGTAATTATTCATTATTATTAGAACTAAGCTTCTGCATATGGGAAGTTGTGTTTTAGATCTCAGTCCGGTGCTTTAATAAGTAAAAAATTAGCTCGATGTTGGTTCTGTCATACATTTTTACTTGGAGCACAGATTTCTGTACAGTCTGGAAAAGAAATGTTCTGTAATGTCATACATACATTTTGCAACTGTTTCTTCCATAAAACTGCTCTTCTCCCTTGAAAGGCATTTTCAATATGTTTCATTGTTGTAATGCAGTGGGTTCAGCTACAGTCGGGATCATCAAAGGGGCTACATACAGTTCAAATTTCTACAATTTCCATATTTCTGTGTTGTGGAATTGGCCAACAGACAGTGATCTGGTTTATGGTCAGACACACTTATGGGCCAGATCCAAGTGTGAACAGGCGCAGAGGAGAGCACTATTAAGTTTCATTGGGGCTGAGAGGGAGGAGGGTGTGAATGACTTTTAGCTCAGCTGTTCAGCCGGTGGGTCGGACCTGACCTGACGTGCTCCCTCACAAGTCTGTGCTTGTTTTTGCGAGTGTCTGCGATGCAGAAGCGGGGAGCATCTGGGACGTTTGAGGATGTCCTGATGAGGTGTGTCACTTCTCACAGCATCGCAGAGTACCAGTGTTCAGGAGAATGAGATGGAGATCCGACTATATCTGAATGGAGTGGAAGCTGAAGCCGCTGGATGAGTTACGATGCTCCGGCTGGGTCACCTGTGTCCACCCTTTGGAAGCAGCCATCTCACCCACAGCCACTTATATTCCATTTGACTTTTAGAGAGCATAAGAGCTCTGAGATTTAGAGAGCCACTGCATTTAATTTAATTTGAGGTGGCTTTGAAACCTTAAATCCCGGTGTTGCTCCCTCCGTAGTCCCACAGCAGACAGTCCAAGCTCCTCGACAGCTTATCATAAAGAGGGGATTAAGTGTTTTTTTCAGAGAATATGAGGATATGTGAGGCAGACACGCAGCACTTAAAGTTATTTGCTTTGTAAGTAATAAGCCTTGACGTGTGGTAACTCTAACCGCCCCCCTGCGTGCACATAAAGGGACACTTTGTGGGGTACGGACTGCAGCCTAATCTGCGCTGAGCAGAATTGTTGGGGAGCCGCAGATTAACACTTCTGCACGGGCACCTTAAGATGAGTTGTCTCAATCAAGCTGTCATTTCAAGAATAGCTCACAAACAGGCTCCCATCCTATTGGACAAGGGCAGGACCCTTGCATGTGAACTTTTGGCATCTTTCATTTAGACAGATGATCCTGTGGTCCTAATCCTCTTAAGGCAAGGTCTTTGTTACACAGTAAAATAAATGTAGTCATCTATCCAGTCAGACTGGCCAGGCAGATTAATGCCCGTTAGCTTTGTCCAGTTTTTCTTTGTGCCGACTCATTATCACTGTCCACACAGGCCCGAGGCCGTCCGTTGCATCAGTATCTCCACTACAAATCAAGGATAGAGCAAAGGTGCTTGTTTTCTACGCTTCTACATGTTTTTGTGACTGTTGTCACAAACAGTTTCTGATGTGGAAGTGCTCAAAATGCAAGAAAGCGCTCCACTTTCAGTTCCACAGAGACGCGAGAAGTGAAATAAATCTAATTCAGCGTAAATGCTAAGTAAGATCAAGATTTCTCTGCGCCGCCACCCCAAATGTAAAGTGTCTCCGTGAAATTTCTTCTTGCTGCTGAAACGGAAACATGACACAGCAGAAGATCTCAGTAACATGAAGAGCTGAAATATGTCAGCATAAGGAAGTGTCTTCTCACTACTGAACTCTCTGCCACAGAGAGGTTGTGTGGGCCAACGCTCGAGCTGCTTTGGTGTTGAACTGTCGGTTGTTTCAACCGTCACTCTTCTCCCAATTTCACCCTCTCTTGTTTTATTGCGTTCACATTAAAGGTCCCCGAACAACAGCAGAGGCATTAAAAAGATGGAAGGGCCTCAAGTAATTTACTTTATAGGGTTGCTGCCTTTTTCTTGTCGTGTTTTTTCCATCTAATGTCGAGCTGTTTCGAATTAGACAGGCTGCACTGTACAGTATGACTCTCTTCATCTCTTCTGCACACTGTTACTGTATTTCAACATCCCCCACTCAATCTTGACATCTTTTATTTTGCTGTTGACAGCAAAATATCGATTCTATTCAACAGATGTTACAGTGCAGTCCTTAAGAATTACACGACTTCCTACCAAGTGGACTTTTCCAGACTGGTTTCCCACAGATATCCCACTAATCTCTTTATGTCTGTATCCTAGCGTGCCATTCCCGCTGCTGTGAGAAAACAGTCTGTGTGTTCTTTAGGCTCCAATTTAGCCGACGTCTGTAATAGTAACCCATGGAATTAGACAGGACTGCTTCCTATGCCAGCGGAGGCCCTTTCATGTGGCTGCTCCAGATTTTACCATCAAGGAGTCACACTTCCATCGCAGCAGCGTTCACCCTGCTACCCTGGCGGCTGTGAACGCACCGTTCCATGGCTCTGCCGGTGGTCAGTTTTGCGGCGACTCTTTCAGTCTTCCAGTCCTTATAGCAGCTATGGGGCCATTACATGTGTTGCTTTCTGGAGAGGATATTTTTACTAACTACTGCCTAAGCTGTAGACCAGAGGATTTCAGATTGTGACGTGAGGCAAACATACTGCTTTTGTGAAAGAGACAGGTGCACAGCGGTGATCTAAAAACAAGTGGAGTTAGTTGTTGTACTCTGAGTGCTCACCAACATGGTTCAGCAGTCAGAGCGGTGACAGCGGGCGTTCCAAACACCTCATGGAGGCAATAAAAGTACCCAGAGTGTTTGATTGCTGCAATTTGGATTGTACATTGAACTTCTTTTGAGAATCAAAATTCATATCCATGATCAATTTTTAAATTTGACCTACATTTTCTGAGGTTTTAAATCCATAAAGAAATCACAGAAAGAAACACACTCTCTTCAGTTCAGAACTTTCTTGAGAATAATCATGTTTTTACGTTTTCTTCTGAAAAAGTAATCCATTGCAGCTATCTCTATAGTCATGGGTACATTGCAAACATGGAGTGCTAATAGTTAATTTTGCATGCTTTTAATGGTGACAGTTCACATAATTTCATTACATATAAGCCAATAAAAGCATGGGTAACGTACCACACAATCCTGCCACCACACATCCATTCAGAACATGTTTTGAAGAATCTGAGGATCAGTTTCAACGTACAGTTTATTTTCTCTCATATTTTCTTCTCCTTTAAAGTCTTTAAATGGCCTATCTTTATACTTCCTGCAGTTTTACGAGTCAACTTGTAAAAGCCCACAGTGCTTGCTCAAGTCCCCGACTGATCTTTGACATGTGAAGGTGAGTGGTAGCCTAATAATCACTGACCTCCTCTTTGTCATCACAGGAGTATGTGTGTGGACTTAAGGACAGGGAGGTGGTGTTTTCTTTGCTGTAAAGAGTTTGCTTTAGGATTAGAGCCGCAGATATAAACGCAGCGTCTGTTAAGTTTAGTCAGAATTTTTAAGACATGTTGGAGTGACAAGGAGAAAGGAGTCATGATGAGCAGAGGCAGATAGATCATCCCAACTCTCCATCCAAACACTGATCCACAAAGGTTAAACCCAGCCTCTCTCTTCCTGTGCCGGTATCTGAGAAGATTGGAGTGTTTACCTGAAGAAAACACCGAAAATCATCTCTTCAAGCAGACAGATAGATCACAGGAAGGGAGAAGGAGAGATTTGAGATGTGTTGAGCACTTTGCTGTGTTTGACATGCTGTCAAATAACAGCTCAAAGCTTAAAAAATGCGATAGGAAAGAAATGTGGTTTTCTCCCTCCCTGCATTCCATCTCCTATGATTATCACAACAATTTTTAACAAGCAGAATGAAACAGCTGGGATTTTGTTGAACTTATTGAATACATTGAATAGTTAACATCCTCTACATTGTGGATGTATGGCTGTGCTATAAATAACAGTGAGAAAAGAAAAGAATAATAGCTTTATCTAAGAGTAGAAACTCTTTTTTTTCCTCCTTTCGGTCAGACGGCTGACCTTTTCCCTGCTCAGACTCTGCTGTATGTTTCCTTTTCCTCCAGCCACCCCAAACACTTTGTGACATTCACATCCATTTCAACACGCTCCAGGAGAAGTCACAAAAAAACAGAAAAAAACAAAGCAACACAAACAAGTGAGATTTCTGGGTTGTGAAGGTCATATTCAATTGCTCCCCCGGGTGCTGAGGTTTGGCTGAAACTGCTCATACATGCAGGGAAAACATGGAAATATAAGACATGAAATCCATTTTTTTATCCCTGCAAAATGACACACAAACCCAGACACTGAATATTGATCAACCGAACATTTGTTACGAGTGATGAAAGCGTACTGTCCTGAGAGTCGCTGGAATTGGATTTTTCTCAGACACATTAACAAGTTGTTCTTGAGAGGATTGGGATCTAATATTGACCCGCTCGCAGCACGAGTCACACCGAGCAGTTGTGAAAGCCGACCTGCAGCTAGCAGTAATATTAGCTCTCAGCTCCTGGAAGCTCCCACAGCTGCGAGAATAATATTTTCAGTGTGTATTTACAACGACCCCTATATTTGAAAAGCCTTCCTTCTTGAGGACACATTTAATCTTTTCCCCAATTTGCATGTGATAGAGTAAATACTGGAGCCTGGCAGAGGGGAGGGATTATCTTTTATATCCACCAATCAGGTCACAGAGAAGATCATGAATGTTTGTGCGTGGCCTCACATGGTTCATCAGCTCTTATTTTTATTTGATTTGTGGATATCTGTCATGTCGTCAGAGCTCGATGGGACTGCAGCAGGATTTTTCATTACTGTTGGGAAGGGTTGAATAAGGCCGTTGACCTCTGTCAAAGTGTTAGATCTTTCCATTAATGCTCAGGGTCAGGCGCACTTACACACACACACACACACACACACACACACACACACACACACACACACACACACACACACACACACACACACACACACACACACAAACAGCACTGAGTGTTGTTTTTTTTTGCTGCTCTAAAAGGTTCACACTCAGGATTGAATTCCTATGAGAATGTGTCACAGGTGTTGTGTTCCCAGGCCGTCAGTGCTGTCACAGGATAAATACATGCAAATATGTGTGTACTGAGCTTAACGTTGGGCGGCAATCCCAATCAGTCCTGCCTCTAATTTAAATCTTCACTCATTTTGTGCTGCAGCTTGATTGTAGACTCTGGCATCTTTTTTTGTTTTTCTGTCTACACTGTGGGAGAATTTGTTCACGAGACAGTGACAGGCTGAGTTAGGTTTTTGTCTCTGCAGTGCAGAACGGTTGGTTCCACCTCACTGCTCAGGGACGACTATTACAGCATTCTTTTGATTCTTCAGCACCATAAACGTTTAGTGGTCCATGTTTAAAGACATATTTCTGCAGGCCGCCTGTCACCACACCACTTCAAAAAGATTCAGCTTTGATTGCATGTATTTATCACGGTGAGCATCAGACATGTTGGTTCAACCTGTAGCTCAGTTTGGTAATTGTAGAATCAAGAATTTTTCCCTTTTCACGATTTTAGTGATGTTTTAGGAGATGACTGCATTATGACTGATAACCATGTATTGCCCGGGGCTGCTGCGCTGTAGGTATGCCGGCTGTTCCTAAATGAAACAAGGCTGGTATGTGGAAGAAGCTTTAGAAGAACACTAAGTGTTTTCCCACATCAAGCAGAACTTAATCTCACCTCACACTCACACCCTGACCTTAACAAATACAGTCCAGTGTTGGTATCACATTCTCATTGACACATTGACAATGAAATCAATTGGTGTCAAAATGGCGTCTTTTTTCACTCTTTATAGATATGTTGGGAAAAAAACATATTTGAGTTTCATGAGACAATGAAAGATGAACCATTCGTTCTCAGCTGAACTGTCTTCCTCATAACTGGGAGGGTGATTGAGCTGAAAATTAGTGGCTCGCCTCCTAAATCCAGGGAAGACAGGGTGGCATCAGTAGGATTGCTTTTATATGTCTGATTAGACTGAAAATAAGAAAAACATGTCTGACATTCATATGTATATCAATACTCTTAGCTGTCACCGTAGCATGAGAGTAGCTGTTAGGGAATAGACATTACAGTAAAGTACACTCACAGTCTGGTAAAGAGTACTGAATTGGAGTGGCTGATTAGTTATGGCCCAAACAGAGTGGTCGTGGCTGCTGTGGAGAATTGTGATTGATGTGTGGGGGAAGATACAAACTCATGGCTGATATTATCCCCGTGCACATAAAACCTAAATATGGCAAAGAGCCCATCCTGTCAGACTTACCATCTCTATGATCCAGTCGAGCAACCCTGAGACAAAATGGATGCTAAATTGCATTGCAGAGATGCAGGGACATCTCAGTGCTGGAGTCAAGAAACATTCAGTTCCTAATAGCTGTCTGTTGGGAGTTTAGTGGTCCAATCTGTGAGAGCCATTGTTTGTTTGTTTTTACACATTTCACAAAACATTTGCATATTTTATCAGTTTAAACTGATTTCTACCACAATTGTGTAGGCTATTATTGTTTTTCACATTTCTATTTCATAAAATACCCTCAAAAAATACAATAAAACAAATTGTTTGATGTTTTTCTTGAAAATTAAAGCCCAAAAAATGCCATTAATATTACGTTTGGAACCAGCTGGGCCCCTTAAATTTCCATTTTGTGAAGCCTGACGACTACGATTACCCAGAGAAGATAGACATGCCGATCCTGTTTGATGCTAAATTGAGCTGAAAATAGAACATTTAACCAGTTTTCTTTCTTTTTATTATGGCTTGGGGTCACTGTGGACGTGAAAAGGTCTAAAGGTCTTTAGACAGTCAGTGTGGCGGCCTGTGGACATCTGGTCATTCTGCATCACAGCTCACACTGTGTTTGAATCGAGGGGAAGTCAGATAAAGTAAATGATAGATGTGAAGCAGAAAACTAGAATGGTAAAATTAGAAAGGTAAGATACCATATTTACAGCAATGAATATTTCTGCGGGCTTTTTTTAAAAATCTTTTATGAATTAATAAAAGGCAGTCTTGACTTTACGTACAAGTTACACTAATTATGCAGCAGGATGTTTTAACATCTCCCATAGTGGATTCCCATCATCCTCATAAAAGAGAGAGCAGAGGAGGAGGTAATGGAGGAAAAATTAAATCTCATTAAAAAACACTACATAATGACTTTAATCCCCCACGCTGTTATGTAAAAAAGCATTGGGATTACTGACAGGATTTTTCAGATACACATGTTAGCGTGTGCACACACACTCAGGCACACGGGTTAGTGTGTGTGTGTGTGTGTGTGTGTGTGTGTGTGTGTGTGTGTGTGTGTGTGTGTGTGTGTGTGTGCGCGTGCCAATGATTTGTCGGTTTGATAGTCAGTTGGTTTGTTAATCCACCACTTTTGTTATCAAAAAAAAAAACATCACTAAAATATAAAAAAATCTTTTTGGATGGATTGCCATGAAAGTTTGACAGACATTCATGTCCTCCAGGGGATGAACTACAATAACTGTGGAAAGTCCATGTTTTTTTCCTTTAGCTTTATCATCCAGTGAAAAAAAAAAATCCTGCGTCGTAAATTGATACATGACAAAAGCCCAATGGCTCTAAAAGTAATGAGATTTCAATCAGCCTCATCTGTACAATGTGTTTATTATGTTATACCACACAATTCCAAATGTGTTAGTATCTACTGTGTAAAATGCATAATTCCTTTAATGATATTTGTTTATTACATTAATTGATATTGTAATCAGGGATTATGTCAAAGACTTGTAGTGTAAACATCAGGACATTTGGTTGTGGTTTGGTTAAAAAGGATCCACCGTCCATATCACTTCTCTACTGAATAAAACGAGACACTGTTCGAGCCTCTAAATGATTTTCTCCGGTTAACATGGCTCCTTTTCAAAATTCCACATAAATAACACTCCTCCAGGTCCACATTCAAGGTTGAGTTCAACTGCTGTTCACTATTCCTGAGAGACGCCGGTGTGAATGAGTGCGGCTCATGGAGATCCTCTGGCAGTCAGATGGTCTCATCTCATCTCAAATACCTTTGCTTCGCTTCACTGCCTCTCTTTCCATCTAATGCATTGTCTCATACGAACAAGCGGGCTAGCCCCCTGGATGTATTATTGATGAGCTATAGGTTTAGTCTGCTCCCTTGATGCTTCACTGTGCGCCCTCTCCAATGCCATCAAATATTTAGCACGTAGCGGCTGGGACTAATGCACCGCAGCCCTTGAGCTGAATTCAAGCTTTTGATTAGTGAAGGAAAATTAGGTGGAAAAAAAAGTCCTATTAATCAAAGTGGTAAAGCTGGCAAACCTACAGGCCTTCAATTTGATTTCACCCCAGTTCGGCTGTCACAAATTTAAAAGATTAGAGTGCAAGCTCTCAAGTGTCTTCGTGCTTTTATTGCTGAAATCAAAGCATTATCATCTGACACTGGCAAGAGTTCTGATTTGAATATATATTTATCTTGGTGTAAAATAGTGATGGAGTAATGGTTAGAAAATTAACATGAACTGAAACCAGCTATCTAACTTTCTGTTTTTGTTCGGGGCTGATATTTATTGTGCTTACGTGTTTCAATGGCATCCATTTAAGAATTCATCTTCTTGGCATGATGGGAAATAGTCTGGATTTTCACTGGTATGGCCATGTTGCTAAGCAGGACAAGATAAAAATGATCCTCTTTGAATAATACATCCATGACTTTAAGCATAGCAAAACAATGCATGGTGGGTTATAGACAGGCAGCGACCCGCTCAATGGTTCATGAGCTGTGGATTTGAAGCTTCCAGTTTGCCACTTTGGGTGTCACCATCTTGTTTTTTTTGCAGCCAGTAGTGACCAGATTTGGACGGACTGCAATGAGGTGTGGATCTGACGGCTCCCCTGGCATGCCATTCAAAACCAGACACGCCCCCAACATACCTCTCTTTGAGGCCTAATATCAACTCAGTTATGGAGTTATTTTCCAAAGGACCACCAGTACACGGATCAGGAGTAGATTTAGCTAATGACACCATAATGAACCAGAAGAAATGTATTGACTTTGTATTTCATGAGAGAAGTTCATGCTTTTTGAATCATTAGAGCCAGAAGTTGTTGTTTTTAAGCAGAACCTAGTGGCTGTCAGTGGCATTGCACTTTAAGGCATTTCTGTAATGATTTCACTACTTTAACTTACCTCAGAGCAAAGTTTGGCTCACTTTTGCTTAAATATTCTGTTTGTTTTTTTGTCGTTATTGAGGTTTTTTTATTTGGGGGGGTGGGGGTGGTTCATTTACAATAATAATAGTGCAATAATAATAGTGATGGCTAAATCAATACATAAAAAACGAAAGAATATTATCCTAAGTGTAACAGTCATAATATCTTCAGCTGCATTTAAAGGGACACTGCTGAGTTTTCTTCTAAACAAACAAAAATGACTGTACTGATTACAGTGTACACTACAAGTGGTTTTGGGTGAAGCTGTGTGTTTAAACACCGCTACCAACAGGGAAGCAGGAATCTAACTTTCATGCGCTCACACGCTCCTCATCTCTTGCTGATTTTATTGGGGACTCCACTGCTTAAACTCTGAAGTCCTCCCGTGCAGGCAACTCCGTTCGCTGTTTCCCAGACATCTGCAGCACGTTTCCTTTCTGTGTGGCAGGCAGAGGAAGTGGAATGGAAAAACTGCTCCCCCGCCCACTGCGGCCACATGGCAAGGGAGGAGAGCAGTCGGTCAGGAGCCCGCCGGCCGCAGTCGGACATATTTGTGGTCGACTTTCTCCTCCGCTGCAGTCTGAGCCGCTCTGCAGCTCGGCCTGCCTCTGCTCTCTCCCCGCGCTGTCTCTCACACGCTCCGATCCAAAAACTAGTCACAAGTACAACCAGGAGAAAGACACACTTTCTCCTCACTCATTACGTCCCCTCCACTGTCTTCCTTCCCAGACTATTTATACTGATGGGGATGAAACATGAAAAGGGATCACCTCCTCAGAAGGAACGGAGGGCAAGGATCTGGCCACATCAGCAGAGCGGTTCACCGCTGCCTGCCACACTCTGGCCAGAATGAATGACTTCCATCCATTGGCTCCCTCTCCCTCAGACACACACAGGGAAATCAGGGGAAAGGGGAACACTCTCACACGCTCACATATTTATACTAAACAATGGAAACATATGCTTTACAAAACCAACCCAGCCCTAACTGACCTGATGTAGCCACCACATATTTATTTTCCTCCTCATGACTCCTCCCCTCCATCTCTGTCTCACCATCACCCTCAACTGTGAAATTGGACTGTGATCCTCTCCTTCCTCTTAGCCTACTTTCCCTGAGCAGAAATAGAACCGGAGGGAAGGGGGGGGGTATCTGTACGGAGATCCACAAGTCTCTGTTGAGGATTTGATATGAAATCTGTCCTCTACAAGCTGATGGAGGTCTGCAAGTTCATATCTGTGTACGGGTGTGTTGGGTGTGGTATGTGTGGGTGTGTGTTCCCTTATGGTGTATTTGGGAGTGTACGTTAGGTCCCAGAGGAGTAACGCAGTCTGCGTCACTGCAGAAACAGCATGCGGTGTACTAACAAATACCTACGTGGTGTTATCAATGTTATTTTTAACATATATTCATGATGCAATCAGTTTCCTGAAGCTGCCATGATTCTTATTGATTTAAATCTTCTAGTAAATGCATTAAGTTAACAGTCTACTGGTGGAAAAAGTGAAGAAAGTACTATTCATATTGAAGAATGATCTTTCACCATTCATCGCTCTGAATGCACCGTTTGTGGCATGTTAACATTCACCAATTTGAGTCATTTCTTCTCGAGAAGTCATAAAGGCCGACTTTATGAGCGGGTGGAATAAGTGTCAGCTCCGCACTGCACCCGACTCTATGTCCACTCTGTGTTTAAACTGCAGAGAGCAGCCAAATATCAGCATCACAATAAATTCATGAAAGAGGTCTTTAAGTTTCAAAGGAGACATAAATGAACTATTACACATACCAAAACAGGTCAGGAGTAAATACTGATTGAGTAAGAATATTTTGTTTAAAGGTAAACCTGAGAGGACAGTATATATGAGAGGGAGTGGCCTGCCAAGTAGCTGTCAGTGCTGTGTGAGTGTTGTTACCTTGGATGGAGATGGCAGTAGCTTGTGTTATTGTGTGCCATCAGGAAGATCCACATTCCTGCGCTGATTCTTGCTCTGGCATCATGCTCAGTTGCACACAGATCCCCTGGAGGCCCGCGACTTGAGAAACTCATTAATGCTGTTCAATTAAACGGATCCATGGGATTATATGTGCAATGTTGTCACAATGACAGTGGTGACCTGATAAGTTGCCATAATAAGAAATACATTTGCTGGTTAAATTTCCACCGTTGATATGGTATTATACGATGTATTTCTGGCATTGTATAAATTACCTGTGTAATTTAGGAATGCTTTAGTAAGTACTGCATTGTGGGGAAAAAGTCAGCTGCAGAAATGTTGATGTTCACTTTGAATCAAAATCACTGGATGAAATCATTTTACCAGAAAAAAAAAAAGCAGTTTGGACATTTGGAAAGCTGAGATCCTTTGTGGTCTCTTGACCTTTATCTCTTCAAGCACCAGAACAGCATTGCCATGGAAACTATATTGGGCGCTGCCAGCTTGGGCAAGAGTTGTATTACCTCATCTTTCAGATGCATCCCTGAACGTCTCTGTATTTTTTCAATCTTGTTTGTTATAGTCCAAAGAAATCTAAAACATGTATCTTTATCTGACTCACTGAAAGACTGAGGAAAAGGAGGGGAGAAAAAGCTCAGGAAGAAAAATAAATGAAAAGGATGGAGTTTGATTGCCAGGCATTATAAGGCCTCAATGGAAGATGATAGTTGTGATAGGCTGCTACACTGAACTGCTGGCGCTCTGTAATCCATTATAGATTAGCACAGTTCATTACACAGCTCATTGCACTTGAATCTCATACTTGAATCACTGTTGCTTAAATCTGGCTTCCATCTTTTATTATTTAAATGGTAACATATTAACTGTAGGAACACAGGACGGTATGTGTATCAGCTTCTCATACAGTATCTTCACATGTTTTGAATAGATTTGATCTTGTCACACTGAAGCTGCAGCTCTCTTTATAAAACACCCTTGACTCTGATTCTCTAATCTCACATAGCCTTTTAGCCTCTCTACCTTTATTAATTGTCTGGTAATTGTGTGGTAAGTGTAGACGGGCGTGGCTCAGACAAACGCAGACTCTGTCCAGGAGGGACGCTCCACCATCTGGTGTAGGAATCCCCCTCCCAGCAGGCTGTGTGCCTGTGTGTGTCTGTGTGCGTCTTCAAGGCTAATTACTGTACAGCTGCAGTTATCAGTACACCGTTAAACACTCTTGTTGCTGTTTGACAGGCCTGACAGGGAGGCAGTCTTTGTCGTTGCCAACTTGTCTGCCAAGGGCATGAAGGGGTGACGGCCTGATGTGTTTGTGCTTTAAGTGATTGTTTGTGTCGGCGTGTGACTACCGCTTGGCAGATAAACTCGGCAAACTTTCACCTGCTTATAGTAGGTTTTTTTCCTCTAGAAAGGAGGATTATAATGATCTTTGAGGTGTGTAAAGAAAACAATCCGATTCTGATCATCCATTCAACCTAATTTATAAATTATCTCCCACCTTGTTTGACACAGAAACTGCATAAATGCCACATGGTTTGCTCCAACAGGTGTTAAGACAAACAAGAAATACAGCTACCAGGAAATCAAAGTGTCTGAATTCAGATTGTCCTCATTAGCCAATTGGTTGAACTGCTGGTTTTGCTGAAACTAGGTGATAACTCTCATAAAAGCATCTTTAAGTCAGGTCATTATGAACAAGAAAGGTGTCAAAGAGTTGTTGGTGCAACGCTTGAGCAAGAATGCTGCCTGTAGTGTGAGAATGTGAGCAGGTGGTTTGACTCAGCTGATAGGAATCTGATGTATGTCTTTGCTTCCAGTCACAGTCCAACCTGCACCTTCCTCTGCATCACACCGGCTTTCAAACATGACGCGTGTCTATTGACAAATAGACAAACAACAGAGGACATGTTGAGCTCAGCTATTTACCCGCTTGACTGCAATCCTTCCCCATCATACACCGGGGTAAAAAAAAAAATCCCCGACATGACAAGGACATGACGCATTAGTTGATTCTGAAAGTTGCAGAAACTCTGGTGCTCTAGTGTAGAGGTCAGTTCGTGCCAGGTGAAACTGGTGTGCTGGGCTCGCAGGAGGAGAGCAGACGGATCAGACGCAGCCAGCTTCTTAAAATGTTAGTCATGCTGCTGTTCCATTTTCATGAGCGGTGTTGCAATCCCCAGGACCGGGCTGCCAGCTTCACAGAGAGTCTGCTCGCACTACCAAGCATGCCAGACTGTGTCTGGACTGCAGGAATATCCAGCAAAGACATGTTTTATTCTTTTTTTTATTCTTAGCTAGAAAATCAGACTTTGAAGCTGGTGGTCTCCAGAGACGTAGTGTTTATTTGATGAGGCTTGCTGCTTCTTGTTTACTGATGCTTGAAGTTGTAGCCATAAAGATATTTCTTTAACTCTTAATTTATCTCCATGTGATCTTCTTCTTCGTTTGGATCTTCTGATGTTTACGATGTGTTAAAAAGTTTATGAGATCACCCAAATGCCAGCAACAAGGAAGACAAACAAGTCATAATGTTGTGATGAGCAGATATTCAGCTGCACACATACGTTCTCTGTCCTATGATTGGCCATACACCAGGTGTCATTCACTTTGTTGAGGCATCAGTGCGATGCAAAGCATGTGAATTTCTTTCATTCCAGCTCTGCTGCTCTTGGGTTACAGTAACAGGATTAAGACGACTTCAAAGATCTTGGGGTTTCT
The DNA here is from genome assembly GCF_029030835.1 of Brachyistius frenatus. NCBI lineage: Eukaryota > Metazoa > Chordata > Actinopteri > Embiotocidae > Brachyistius > Brachyistius frenatus. The sequence continues at coordinate 3,536,754 of NW_027210633.1, read as the reverse complement.
CACAGCGGAGCGATGTTGTGCTGCTGCTGCATGTCTGCATGACTGATGAGAGCCACCAGATACATTGACCTCACACAGTCGGCTGCAGTGTCATCTGGAAAACCCCAAATGAACTGCGGTCCCTGTGCAGAAGCTGCTCCCCAGAGCTGTTTACATGAGCCAGTGAGGAGTTAATGGTGGAGAAAGTGTGTGAATGTCCTTGTTATGGAAGTGTTTTTCAAGCAGAAAATGTGTGTAGTGATTTAGCACCAGAACTCGTGCATGTGTAAGACCCTGTGGTGAAATCTTTGCAGCCATTTACTAAAGTTTAGCACTATACGGCAGCCAAGAGAGCCCTCATCAGGGATATTGTATTGCTCTTCAGGGATGTTAAGTGAATGACAACCTCTGAGGAATTTCTATCCATCACGTTCAATAATAATCACACACTGCAGAAGACTATCACAAAGCCAAAATGAATTTCGCTGTAAGACAGATACACATCTTATAACTGTGATTATGATCATTATTATGTACTAAAACCACATTACATTTTTTCCTTACTTTTTGCAGGTGTTCTGCTCGACATCCAGCGGCATTACGGTGTATCAGACAGTGGAATCGGCTTGTTGCAAACAGGCAAGTGCTCTCTAATCCTATAATTACACATGTGAAAACAGTTAACACCTGAACACTTTCTGTGTAACTATAACTCTGATGTTACTTAAAATGGATGGAACAATGAAAAGCAGAGGCCGTAACCACAAACCACCTTCTGATCTCAGACTTTAAGTGACAGTGCTAAAGTGTCAAAATTGACATGTTTTTCTGTTCTCACACACAAACAGTAAAATGAAGTTATTGGTAGGACAATTTATAGATGTAATGTTGTGTATGGAGATAATTTACATCATCAACCCACTAATAATTTACTTACACCTTTAGTCTTTCTGCTTTATGCATATTAAGGTACTCTATTCATAAGATTTAAACAGAAACCTGAGGAAATCCTAAAAGTCCTACTCTACTGCCTCATCTCGAATTTACAGAAGTCTACAAAACTAAAAGAGAAACAATGTCTTGTTAGTTTCTTTTTTAGTTTCATCAAAACTGCTGCATTGACTTGAAGATTATCAGATAGTTACACCTCTAAAGGTCTAAAGGTCTATTTTCGAGCAGCCTGTAACACAGGCTGACCTAAGTGAGGGAGTAACAGCAGCAGGTCAATAGAAATGAAAACAGTCAGGAGCCAGCAGGCTGTTTTCCTGAGCCTGCATGCACCCGCAGAGTCTGAGGACTCTGGTTTAGGGCAGGGTTTCCTGCTCCACTCGGGGCCCCGATGAATTCACCTTTTTTAGGGAGATACCTTGCAAAGCCTTCTTACTGGAGGACAGGACCCCGTCTTGTCTCTGTGTGCCCTCAGGCTCATTCAAACACCAACAAACTACACACAAAGTGCCATTGAAGACAAGCAGAGGAGGCGGGGTCGGGCCTGAGGAGGGAAGAATACAGTCCAGTGTTTTCCTCGACTTCACTTGATGTTCCGAGTAACTTTGGTTGAGCTCAATGGTGTCTAAGGGACAAAAATATCTCTAAAAGAAATCAGTGTTAGTAACTCTAACACTAACCCTAATTTCTGATGGATTTTCAGTGAAAAAGTAATTTCGTCTTTGTCTCCTTTTAACCTAATTTGATTCGAGCATGAAGAATTCATATTTTCGAGCAGTAAATATTTTTCCTTTATTTTCTCCTTCGGCTCTTTGGGCAGTTTATGTTTGTGTACATTTTTTCATTTTTCTGGCAATAGTATTTATGAAATACGTTCTTCTGTTTCAAAGAACTAAAATCAACTTCAAGCTCTTATGACACCTCTACAGACTGCTAATTGTCCTGATGTGTGGAATAAGCACATTTTCAGGAGCCTGGTCCTAGCAAAACATGAAGGTGAGAAAGGGGCATTAATAGGTTTTTTTCAGGGTGCCTGCACTTGTGAAACCACAGCGAGCTTTCCAGGTGATGTCTTCTCCGACCTGTGTACGCCTGTACGAACTCTTAACAAGAAACAGGAAGCTGTGAAGGGTGTTTGACTCTTGATTCTGTTTGCATTGGCTCATGATTTGGGTTATGCACACAGCCACACCGGCAGAGACTCACACACACACACAGCATGTTGGTTGAGCTGCATGCACAGCTGATTTCCCCTCTGCTCCGTCTGCATTTGCAAGTCCCTAAGAGGCACCCAGCAGGCCAGGCTAAACGCAGGGCTGCTGTGTGTCCCGGTCTGTTATGGTTCAGGTCTCCACTTGGCCCCTGATCCCCTGGCGACCTCTTTCTCACACGGGCCTGAGGAATGCTGGGAGTCCGAGCTTTGAGCTGTGAGAAAGGCTGGGTGCAGACAGAGCCTAGGTGTGAAGAAGAGGATAACGTAATCTGGATGTTGGAGGGTAGTATACAGTTCGTCCCCTCCGGTGTCCCTCCAACCCCCAACTTCCTTCCTTCCCCAGAGGGTACAATTCCCGCCTCTGTGAGCACCTGCAGGCCCGGACAGTTCCTGCCTTCTCTCTCCTTCCTCGCTGTCCTGGCAGCTCTCGTGCACCTGGGAACGTAAACTGCCAACATAGGTGTTTTACAGGCAGCGGGCGTTGTGTGCGCCGAGGCTTTCTCTCCTGCTCTGTTGCCAGGTCACTTTCAAACCTAAAAAAAACACCACTGACCATACACTGCAGGATCCAGATAGAATAAGCATGAGACTGAGTCAGAAATCACTTTGTGAACTTGAGAAGGAGCCGTTTGACTCTTTTCTTTGGCTCCAAATCAGAACTACTGGAATGAAAAATGTCCTATATCTACATATTACTGACAAGTTGTTAGCTTTTAGGAAACAGTAGCCCGACTGAGCATTAGAGGAGCCCTTTAGACTTCCATTATAGTCATGTCGATCCAGTTGGTGTATTCAACATATTAATAATCATTTCTAGAAAAGAACAATTATATTGATCTCTCCTGATTACCATGATCACTCATGTTTTTGCCGTGTGTTGCTGTAAACTGGTATTTACACACTGAGGGAGACCACATGGAAAATATCCTGTAACAAGCTCAGCCTCCGCTGCACCAGTTATTTCTTTTATTTGGCAAAAGAGAAGCTTTCAAAAGCAGCTTACACAACATAAACTGACACAAGATACGTGCTTATTTCCATTGTGCATGTGTGTGTGCATGTGTGTGGCTACTGCCCGAGGAGCTGGCGTCTCAGCTCTCCTCGTAAGAGGATGAGGGGTTCATAGCTGTCTGTCAAGTTAGCGTAAAGGCATGCCGTTAGCGCCCGGAGCTCTCCGGTCCCCGTCCATCAGCAGGCGGAGATGTTCTCACCTGAACTCAGCCGGACCTGTCAGAACAACCAGGCCTTTACTTAGCTCTCCCCCTGGAAATGACAGGCCTATTTGCTAATGGCCCTCGGGCAGCGGCCATCTGAAATGAGTGACACTCAGACACAGCTGTGAACAGGACCGGTCCCGAGGCCACGGAGGGCACCGAAGGTTAATGGAAGAGAGGGGCTTCACCTGGATGGCGTTACCTCTGGTTGGGGGGAGGTTTGAGCTCTTTTGTTAACCAGATTGAGAAGTCTGAGAGACTGCTTCTCCCTCCCCGTAAAATACTCTGGTTATTGTATTCAAGCGCTTTAAGGAAAATCTGAAAAAAGTCAGAACGGGTTAAATCATCTCCCGTAATTTAAGCTGGCATTATAATTAGCCTTCATTGGTTTAGCATGGAAGCAACGTTATTGGGGTCAGTCAGGCTGGATGTACAGTGGAGCGGCGGCTTATTAAGGAGCCGGCGCTCAAAACAGCTCGCAGACTGTCTGTGCCCCGTTCTGTGTGTGGCTGCCCACCTTGTCTGAAACATGACACACACACACACACACACACACACACACACACACACACACACACACACACACACACACACACACACACAACAACTGACATCGGCCCAGTCTTAACACGGTGTCAGTCTGCCACTCAGCCAGCATGTGAGCTTTAAGGAATGAGGCCACAGGTGCTGTGTGAGACTCCAGTTAACACATCAGACTTATACTACACACCAACAAGCTTTAAGTCTAAACAACAAGAAGTCAGCATTGTGCTCATATTATATGCCGCTGCAGTTTTATCCCACGCTGTGCTGCAGTTGAGACCTTCTGGGGCCCTGTCTGGAGCCCCGTCGCTTCCTGGCTCTGACATGTGGACAAGTGTGCAGGGTTATGGTCAGTGTCAGTCACAAATCTCTGATGCTGAACGCAGGCATCTCTGATTTCCTTTTACACAGTGGGACGTTGAGCTACCAGTGCTTGATCAGCTGTTTTGGCCGCTCACAGCTGCTCCTATTTTGTCTTTTGCCCTGGTTGGTATCCCTCGGTACCTCCCCTCTCTCCGTCACTCACTCTCTCTCAGCAGTTTGGCAGCTGTTGTTGCCTTGTTGTCACCTTTAAAAGAGTGAGAGAAGGAGACATGAAGGGAAATGGAGGGAGAAGAAAGAGCCACCTGTGACTTCCTCCCTCGGTCATGCATGGTAGCCAGGTTTAATCTTCTCCACTATTGATTCCCAAAGCCAAGTAATTGCGTTGCAATGGTGTTCAGCGACCGCTCTCTCCCGCTGCGACGAGAATAGAACGATGACCTGATGATGCCTCGACATCGTACCGTGTATGTGTGTCTCCATCTCGGGCTGTTTTTATAGGCCATGTCTCGGAGGAGGGCAGCTGTTGGGTGATGATTGGCACCCTGCTCCCCATCTCCTTCGCCTTCATTTCCTGGTGACGAACCAATCGCACTGCCGACGAGTGACTGCAAAACCAATCAGGATTTCAAGGCCAATTAAACAAGCATGCTGTCAAGCCCTTTGTGTGTAAATGTCGTATCAGATCTCTAATCTCCCTTTGCTTTTAAGCACTGCAGAAAATGCACGAACAAAATAGAGGTGGGAGTGTTGCTGTAGAGTCACACAGTTTTTAAAATAGGCCTTTTATTTAAACATCAAGCATTTATGGCCTCTAAATTTTACTGCTTTTTCAAAAAAGAGGACGACCGTTGATCGATTGCTCGTTGCTATGGGAGACGATTCCACTCCTTCAGCTTTGAATGACATCAACAGATCAATTAAGAAAACACACACACACACACACACACACCGCACCCCTCTTAGTTAAACATGTGCTCTAATTCATGTATGCCTCAGCCTCTCAAGGTCAAAGATAAGACTGCTGCATACTGGTTTGGCCTTTAGTGTGTGTGTGTGTGTGTGTGTGTGCATATAATATGTCTATGTTTGTGTGCGTCAGTCCTCCAATTTTTATATTCCATTAGACCCGGCAACATGGGTAGCATGCAAGAACACAAACACAGACAAGCACGGCCGTCTCTCATTTCATCCAGAGCTTGTCATTAAGTCAGCTGCTCCTGTAGTTACAGCAGGAAATGGCAGGAAAGAAAAACTCATCGCCCCGCGCTCCAGTGCTCTGCTGCTGAATCTCAATGCGCTGCCATGTCACCAGCCACAGGAAAATATCCCTGGAAAAAAACAAAAACATGTTTTTCTCAATGCTGCAGTTTGGATAGCAGTCTGGAACTTAACCCAAATGCACATCTTGCTACTTTTATTGTTTTTCAGGGGGAAAAAATAGCACCTTTCTGTATTCCTACCATATGTGTTTGCTTATATTTTGTGCTGGTAATGTGCAAAAGATGATGTCCCAGTACACTCCTGCCAGCAGGGCTGGTATTTGTAGCACCGTGTAATTCTCCCCAGCTGCAGCTCTCGCATCGAGCAGGTAGTAGAAAGATTTGCTGCGGCTGCAGTGACAAGCTATCACCTCTCCGAGTAGCTGAGAGTCTGAATAAAATGTTGGCATCGCAGTAAAACGGCGTTTGATGTCAGTTTCTGCAGGAATTAGCTGCTCAGTTTGATAGAAACAGTGCTGCACGGGTATTTCCCAAGCTGCATGTGGTATTTATCAAACAGCAGCCAACTCATTGGTAATCTAATGTTGGTGAAATGTGAACTGAGGGATTTGTCTCTGAGAATTAGTGGTGATCAGAAATGTGAGGAATGCAGGAATATTTGGGGCTCCACGTGAAGGGGAATCTAGGGGGCAGAGACGTGATGTAGTCTGAGTTTCAGTCAGTCGGCTCTGGTGTCCTACTCAGACCAAAGTTATGTGTCACACCCTCAACAGGCAGTCCCATTAATCACTAGTCCAAGAAACAAAGCTGCCGCTCCCACTGCGCTGCACACCTGACAGAAGACACAACCCGGTGGGGCCATAGCACACGGGACTCTGTTGATTAGCTGGTGATTGACTGAAACAAAAATAGTGCTTTTAATTTGCTTATTGCTCTCTGCTGCAATGTATTTCCTCTCTGTTTGAAGACTTCTTTTCATTCAGCAGCACAAGCTCAAGATATGGAACGTATGGAGCTTCTTATCCCAACCTTTACTGTAGTGAATATTGATTTTTCTCTCTTTCTTATTTCAACAGCCAGCAGGGAAAGTAATTTACTCTGCTCCATATGGAACTACAGCAGCCTTTTATGAGACTATTAGATTTAGAGTTGTGTGAATATAACACACCAGAGACAGATAATCCTCCAGGCTGCTTTCTCTTAAACAAATGCTGGAAAGTCGCTGCTGCCAATTTTGTCTGTGGTAAACTTCTCATGCAGTTTTAACCTCTGCATTATTGTAATTGCAGAGTTGAAGTTAGCTGATTATTAACATTCAGATTCTAGCAAAGGACCATTGCTACTTAGTGATATCCAGGACTTAAAAACACCTGTCCTCTCAGAGAATGTATTTCTCCCACGCTGATGCTGGCACACTGCCTCTTCCTTCCTGGAAACAAAAAGAGTTTCACCCTTTGAATTTACTCAGAAATGCATGAAGTGTTGCTTCTCATGTACCAAAGCTTCAGTTGCTGCTGTGAGTCTACTGTGTGAATATACATGATTGGTTTGATTGTGGACACCTGTGGAGACAGCAGCCTCAAAAAGCACCAAGTTTCCCATCCAGAATTTGAAGTGTTTTTATTGTGAAAGATTGACCCTGTTAAGATCAAGCTGAAACAGAATCTGGTTTTGCTGCAGATATAGTGGGAGGTGTTGTCAGATATGTGTCAGCCAGCATCTCATGCCAAATACACAGCGGTGTACGTCCAGTATTGTGGACAGATTCATTCATTTTAGCTTTGTCCGTGCATTTCCTCTGCAGAGCAAATCATGTATGTAACAGACTGTATGGTGCAGTGCTTTGTTTCATGAAAGGTTACATATGGTTGGACTGCCACGTATTCTGTGTAGGATGACATGTGCGGTATGCAGGGTTGGGTTACCTTTTGTATCTCCAGCCAGCGCCTTCTACACAATGTTTGAACTGGTAACCTTAATGATAATATGAGGTTCACACATTATATTTAAATGACAAAAGTATTTTATGGCTCAATTGTGTGACACAGAGATGTCGCCCAAAAATAGCAACAGCCAAGTCCACAGATTATTGGACTGAATTGTTCTTTCCAAATACGCAAAACAGCTATTTTATGCACCACGATGGGAGATTGACATTTTTGACATATCAACAGCTGTCCAATTCTACCCAGAATTATAAAACTGACTATTTAATCAGTGTGATAATAGAGATATTATTAACTGATACGAAAACGAGAACAGTTACAAGACATAACTCATCCGTATACTCGTAGCTCCAAGTTGCAGGAGGTGTTGTAATGATGGAAAGGGCCAAGGCACAAAGGTGGAGGAGAGTCAACAGACACTGAGGAGGGAAGTCGTATTTATGGAAGCTGCATGTTTGCGCTGCGCTGACACCTTGTCCACACTGAACAGGTCAAAGTGACACTTGGTGCTGCTTTACATGCCACCGTATGACAATGACGCCCAGCCGGCAAGACACGCACAGACCTGCAGAGGGGATGTGCTTCTCCTGTTCCTCTAATTCGGTCTCTGGCAGCTGACGGACATTTGGATTCCTCAAACTGGTGTCTCTTGGTTTGGCTGGACGGTCCTTCCTGACTGGCAGGTTTCACAGCTGCGAGGATGAACCTAAAAAAAAGATGACAGGAAAGCAGGATTTTTCAGAGAACTTGATGAGATCTGGCTTCGAGGAGGTAGTGAGTGTAATAATGATTATGTTCTTTTAGGGCATTTTCATTGGCTTTTCCTCCATTTTGCATTGTGCCACTGCAGCACAAAGGAGCTGAGTCTCACTTCATTTCTATATTGAATATAAAAGTGATTTTCTTTCTGAGCAGGAGCACTAGAATCGGTGACAAATTACATTTACCTCAAAATCTCAGCGGCAGAGGCTTATAAGGAGAACTTCAATACTTTCTTTGTGCGTCTGCATTGGTGGGGGGATTAAGCCTCACTCTATTTCAGCATCTTCATCTCCGCTTTCTCAAGCAAAATCGCTGTCAATCACCCTCAAGAGAAAATGTGAATTATCCTATGTGCAGCCAGACAAGTGGCTCAGTGTGTTTTTGTGAAAAAAGTACAGGATCAAATGGGCTGCTGAGCATTTGGAATCCCGCAGACGGATGTTGAGCTTCACAGGTGCTCTCTTCAGGGGAATCTAGTTTTTCATAGGGAAATGCATCTGTACAGGCTCAGTGAATATCAATCTCACACACACACACACACACACACACACACACACACACACACACACACACACACACACACACACACACACACACACACACACACACACACACACACACACACTTAACATATGTGGGTGTGCATCCCCTCCTGATGCAATATTCACAGTGGCATTGAATCATAGGGGGTGAGTCATCCCAGGAGGTATTGTTCTGCTGGCCAATCAAAGCGACGGCTGGATGTCCGGTTTCTAGTCTCCCTGTGTGTGTGTGTGTGTGTGTGTGTGTGTGTGTGTGTGTGTGTGTGTGTGTGTGTGTGTGTGTGTGTGTGTGTGTGTGTGTGTGTGTGCGCTCTCAATTGTTTCTGAGTTGAGATATATTCAGTGATGTTGCTTTCGATGTGTTTACTGAACAGCTGGCGTCTCAGAGGTGGTGAAAAATTCCCACAAAGAAGCATAATTAGACATCAATTTAGATGTATTTTTAGAGTGTAAATAAATCTTCAATGATAAAAGGCTTTAATTAAGTTAAATCAAGTCAGTTTTATTTATGTAGCACATTTAATTACAACAATAGTTAAAACAGAATCAAAACAATCAGACAAACTTGAAACATTTAAGGCATCAAAGACAAAGTCAGCAATAAAACAAAATTAAAGCAATTAAAAACAAAACAACACATGAAGATATACATAAAGTGCAAAATCAGTGGGGTCTAATCTGGGACTGGATCTGGATTCGATCACTGGCGCTGAAGTTGACGACCTGATCTGGAGGGAGAGGTTGTTCCAAAGTTTCTGGGCTGCCATTGGGAGCCAGCCTGATCTATAGGAACCACTACAGGCTGCTGGTCCAGTGCCCTAAGCAGGCCATGAGGGCTTTGTGGGTGCAGCAGGTCAGACAGATAAGTCAAGGCTGCTCCTTTTAAGAAATCATACACAAACAAAGCTTAAAGTACCAGTTCATGAGACCATTAGACTTTTTAGATTTTAATAGTTTCATAAGGTGCCACTCATGGTGAAAGGTAATAAATGTTGATGGATAATGACAACAACGGATGATAAATTATCTTCGGACTCACTGACATTTACAATAGCATCAATCACTGCGTTAGTTGAAGGTCAGGAGTTATTTTTATTTTAAGTTTTAAATAGTGTGTCTTTACTGAATGTTTTCTGTACCAGTCCATTAGCTCACTGATCACACATTTTCTCCAGTTTTATCTTTATTCACACCAAAGAGAAGAGACTGGCAGACAAGTAGAGAACATCCTGATTCTCATGTGCCTAACATCACGCTGACAGTGCAGTAATGTTACACTTAAATACCCGACTTCAGTGTCTCCAGCAGACCTATTGTTGTATCTGCTTTTAGACTTCTCACACAGCCATTGTCCTCTCACTGGCATGTACTAAAGACTTTGGTCATTTTCTCACTCAGAACGTGAGAAATATGCACAGCATCTTATTTGGAATTTGAAGAGCATCAGGACAGGTTTGCCGCTCCTACTTGAGGCACATGTGACATTGAAATTAGAAATGGCTGCAGTCATTGTTATCTATTCTTTCAGAAGTACAGCGTTCAAAGGACTTTGTTTTTTTTTTTTTATTCAAGCCTTCACCATAAAGAGAAGAATGAAATAGATAAAGAGGGAATAATGACTAATTCATCTTTACAGAGGCTTTAAAATACAAAACCACCTCAAAGGGGTCCCTGCAGTCAGATGAGGCGACATTAATAAATGACCTTAAAGGTTCAAACAACTCACTAAGGTTACACTGAATCTTCTGCATATTTACCGCATGGCTTCGTGCATCAGTGTTATGATTATACATAATAATTTAGTCACAAATGTCCTTCCTATTAATTAACTCCTCAACAGTTTGTCTTAACTCAGGTCGCTGGTGTGGAGTTTACAATCACTCACAGCCAAAAAGGAGGTAAACAACATTTTTAAAAGGAAGGAGTCTGTGTATGTTAAGCTGTTTGCAGGGAATATGTTACATAAGCTTAATGATAAAGGCAGGATGTGAGGCAGAGCTGCTCCTTGTTTAAGTTGTTTTCCAGTCAGTTGAGTCACTTCCCTCGGAGATAGATGGCTGTGTAATGCCGTCATTGACACCGGTCATAATTATACACTGACAGTGAATGCTGTAATTATCAGAATTAAATCCTTCAAGAATATCTGCTATAAAAAAATTTTTAAAAAGGTCTGAATTATCTGCTGTACTGGATTTATTATGATGTGATTTCCATATCCATAAAGGAAATCTAAATTAATCTGTGAGGAGGTGAATGAATGTGTCAACACTGAAAATGCAGCTTTTGTGAGCTGGTACGTCGCAGTAAAAGCTGACCGTTGTCCTATAAATGAGGTTATGAAAACGTTTCCTTCCCTTTGGCCTGCATTGTAAACATCACCTCGTTGTTAGGGCTCTCCTGCTGTGATCTGCTCCATATATATTTAAGATTACCATTTTATCTCTGATGACACAAACACGTAGACTTGTGCTGCTCCACTCCTTGAATACACGAATAAACAAAGAGACAATGGTGGGCAGTCGAGGAATGTGACTTGTAAGGCAACATTTTATCTGTGTTTCATATTCGAGAACTGTTTACTGTGTGTCAACCAAACCTTTCTAATTAAACTGGGCCATTGAAAGTGTTACAAACCACAAAATTAGATGGAATGACTCGTGAATATATGAGCACTTCCTATTAAGACTTGCAGTTTTGTGCGTCTTCACAGACACCAGGTCACACCCAAACCCTCAGTGAAGACTCATTGTTAGTCGCAGTTTGTTTGTCCTTCCTACAAGGTCTGGAAATAGAGTGAGCAAATTTATTTTCTTGTCACTGAGCCGTTTCTTATTAATCAAACCAAACACATCTTTCCACTCGGCTGCAGCCGTAACATTCAGTGTTCTGCAGTAAACACATGTTCCCTTTAAAAGTTAGCTTTTACGTGGCATGTGATGTATAGTCACGGGCAACTGTTGGAGCATTTATTTAAACATGTGAACATAAGTTGTAGTCAGAAGAGGAAATCATTGTTTCCAAGTATGAGTTATGGCATAATTTGGGCCTTTGTAGTTTTGCAGCCGCAGTGAAGACTGACAGGAGAACAGTGTTATTGATTTATAGACTGTCTTTAAAGTGACATGGAATTTCCTGGGAGTAGATGATCCTCCATAAACGTTATGATATCGATGTAAATCAGGTCAAAGTGACAGCATGTGCTTTATATCTTGCAGATTACCTCTAACTCTGGATTAGAAACTGATTTACTTGGAGCAACAAAAAAGGTGTCAAGATTGTTAGTCTATATTATACCCTATAGTGTGTCTTATTATCTTTAGCGCAACATGTTTTTTTGACATGCTTACATGCTCAGCAATGCAGGGTCTCATTGTTACTCTGAACAGGGCCACATTTTAAATACTTGAGTGTCTACCGTATAAATTAGGTCAAAGAAAACTAGGCAACCTCTCCAGATCCAGATCTTTATAGCACAGCAGGGCTGTCCTTGCCGAATCTGACTAGAAATAATTGAATGAGAGAAAATGCAGCAGTCTTGAATCAAACTGATTCTGTGGGATGGGTGTACCTGCTTCTGCTTCAAATAAACAACCTGACAACATCCCCTCTGCCTCCTGTCAAGTAACAAAAACATCTCATTTGTAACCAAGTGTGACTATTTTTCATCATTTTATTATTCTGTTAGAGTTCAAAGCCGGCTCGTAACAACATATTTTCCCGACATTGGGCCCACTGCTGCATGTCTTCACCTAAAATGGTATTTCAGATATTTGTTTTGGTGTGTTTTCACCAGGTTTTGTACCACAGAGTTGTTATTTTTTTCTCTTTCTGTTTTCTTCTTTGCTTGACATGAAGCTAAAATTACAGGAAAGACTGTTACACCAGTATAAACCAGGGGCTCATTTGTCTTGCTCAGAAATCAGAAAGGTTCAAATTAAACAAATGTGAGCACACTGTCGAGACCTGACTTCATTCGCATGTGCTGATGATGCTAAAAGGTAATAATGAGCCTCAAGAAAATGGCAGAGGTTATCAACAAATCACAGTATTACATGAAATATGACAAGCAGAGAGATGATTTCAAATAGTTAATCATATGAGGATGTGTATTTCTGACAAGCTGCTAAACAGCGAAAGTAATGATCTCCGGCCCCCGGCTTTTAAAACCCACATAGACCAGCTGGTGGTGGATGATTGTGCACCTCTCCCTCGTCTTATCTGCACAATGCACTGCAGAACCCCTCGTTGTGTGTGTGTGTGTGTGTGGGGGGGGGCCTTCAGGGTTAGCAGGTGAAGCCCTTTTAGAGAGCCGGACCAGCAGGGAGCTGTCATCAGAGTCATTTAGCACTACACAATAGACCTGCAGCACTTAGAGCCACATAAATGTTCATGATGGAGGCAACGGAGGGAGAGAAGGAGCAACATGAAGGGGAGCAGTGAGACAGAGAAGTGACAAGATGGGAGATATTCATGATTTGAATGAACAAAGTCCTTCTAGCACCACTGAAAAACCAAACTTCATTATTCATAAATTTCATTTATATAAAATTTTGCATCACATCTCACTTTCTGAAATTAGAGTTTTCTCCTCCAAAAATGATACAAGGTCACATTGGATTTTACCAGGATGGATGTTCCCTGTATAAAATATCACTAAAACAGGTTTTGATGGAGGTTTGTAACATTCATTTTCATTGTATTAAACAGACATCTTAGGAAGTAATGAGTTGACAGAGAACAACATGTTTTTGTGAGGAGAAAAATCCTTTTAAAAATCAAATGTTTATTTGTCGGTTTTGAAAACCGAGTCTTTTAGAAATGATCAAATAACAAAATGTGTTACTTACTGGCACCATGAATGCACTGAGGAAACACAGTGCAAGGTGAGGGTTCGGGTGGATGTGTTGAATACTATTGTTTGAATACTTAATGTATGTGGGTGTGTTGAATACTATTGTTTGAATACTTTTAAAGAAAAAAGTGTTTTCACACAAAGTGCTCTTAATATGATAAAAAAAATCTTAGCCACATCCTCATTGATGTGTTCTTATGTGCATATTGCTGCTGATTTTTATTTCAGTGTGGAGTACTTTTAGCATTTTCTTTTCAAATATGGAAATATATACAGTCTATTATAATGTACATAGTCCCAAATGTCAATCCGGTTCAATCAGTTATTGTTGATATATATTGCTGCATATAGCAGCATAACCGCCTGCCTACAGCTGTTTGATTTAAATATCTGCAACAAAGTTATATAAATGAGGGTTTCAAAAGGAATTTTTTTTCTCCCCCAGAATATCCCATGTTCAAAACTACAGTTATGCTATAATCTGATTACTGTCCCTTCTCCTGTTGGTTGTCCTCAGCAGCTTTGGGACTCTGATGCCTGTATCTTATATAACACCCCCCCGCCCCCTCCTCGCTTTTTCCCTCTCATCTCCTCCCCTCCTTTCCTCCTCTGTATGTTTATGCTGATGATGTGTCAAAACACTTCAGCCTTCCTCCTCAGCTCCCCCTCACCGAGCAACATTTCTGCCCTTTCTCCTCTGCAAAGACACAAAACTCAGTTTGAGACCATTAAAAATTCAGGTCTGTTTGGGTTGCCGCTCCTCATGAATATTGACTAAAATCCCCCAGAACGAGGCCGAGCTGTCCGGTCAGCAGTGGGGCGATTTGGGGAATACAGTTGAAAGCACTTGTGTTCCTTTCACAGAGACATCATTTCACTTGTAAGAAATTAAGATGGAGGAATTATTTATGACACCACAGTCCTCTCCTTGTAGTGATGTATTGCTATTACTTATCTTGAATCTGATTAGTTTAATTGTAATTCCATCAGTGATGCAGCATCACCCTCATATGCTGTGGTATTTGTTTTTTTTTTCTCCACCTCCTTTTTGATCAGTTTTATGTCATCACACTTGCACCATATAATCCTATCGCTGCTATCTTTTCCCTGCCTCTGACTCATCTAAGAGTTTCTGTGTTGGGCTTTATTCCAAACTTTACCTCTCCTTTTTTCTCTCTTCATCAATTGAATCTCGTACAACTTTTCTCCGTGACATTTACCAGAACTCTATCATCTGGATTAGATTTTCTATTGCCAGGCTTCTTGTAGTGAGTGTAAGTGTAGTATAATGGAATCTTAATTGTCTGAGTTGAATGGAGGTGTCCTCTGGCAGTCCTTCACCGTGTCTCTGCCTGACTGTTATCACACAGTTGATCTTGACAGGTCTTGACTTAATAAGCGAACTAGTGAGCTGAAATCATCGGCTCAGTCCGCTAAGAATTCAAGGAATTTCTTCCTTGAGCAGTGAAGCAACGCATCATGTAAATCAGAAGCAGTAATTTTCTGTCATTACATCCACAGTAACATTTTCTCCTTTTTTTTTTTTTTTCCTTCCACAGTCTTCATCTGTAGCTTCATGGTGGCAGCTCCCATCTTCGGTTACCTGGGCGACCGCTTCAACAGAAAGGTCATCCTGAGCTGTGGCATTTTCTTCTGGTCCATTGTTACTCTGTCGAGCTCCTTCATCAGTAAAGAGGTACAGCCTGTGGTAGCATTCTCCGCTGTTGTTCTATTAGTCTGCCTGTCCCCGCACTGATGAGCTAATTATTCTGTTCTGATCTGGATATGCTCCATGTTACGGCAAGAGAAATGAAATGACACGCTTGTTAAGTCGGACACCCCTGTTGCCTTTGTAGACTTTCTTTATGTCTCCCTGCCTCTCTCTCTGTCTCTCACTGGCTACCAGCCAATCAACTAATGAAGGCCCATGCTTCACAGATGTCTCAATTACAATACTTCAGAAGATAACTCTGTCGTTTCACTGCCCCTTTCTTGACAAGTGGATTTAGATTTGATATGTCTAAAAGCCCCCTGTATGCTGGTAGATGTAGGATGCATTAAACAATGGCATTATTCTAGGGGGCGAGGATGTGGGGGAAGGGGTATCCTGCTGAGAGCAGACATCATATTACAGTAAAAGGCTCTGCTCATAGACGTGTGAGTGAATGTGTGCGGGGGTGTGCAGACCGACCTCGTTATACAGTCTTGTTGGACATTTGTAATAAAAATCAAACTGACAATCTGTAGTTGCTCAACTGGCAGCAGATCTGTGGCATTAAAAGATCAATTTATGCAGCACATGGCATGTCTGCAGAGCAGCGTCACGGAGTCCTGCAGTGTCGTGTCTCTGGTGAGTAATAAGCCCGTTCACTGCCGTGGCTCTTCAGCCCGGAGCTGTGGATGGGAATGACAGCTCGGAGATGCTGATGGTCTCAGGAGGGCGTCCTTTTGACTTGAATCCCCTATAGACTCGTCTGCTGAGAGACAAGATTGCAGCCATTTGCTTAAGCAGAAAGTACATTCAGGCTTCTTATGGATAAGCTGCAATGAAGGGCCTCTTCCCTTCTGACAAACGCCACTGAAGCCGCTGGCTGCTTATGAGGAGAAGAGAAGTGAGGAGTCCTTTGCCCCGAACTTTAACTTCACCCTTAAGACATGTTCCTGAAACTGCCAATCAAACGATACAGGAGTAGATGGCTGTTATGTAATAGCACTACGGCGCTGTCGCCATGGGAGATGAAAGACATGACGTGCAATGAAATGTTAATGACCACTTACACTTGAGTCCTATCATTACGCATTTAAGACACTCTGGGGTATTTTGGAAGGATGTGCAGCAGATATGAAACTCAGATGTTATGTAACAGAAATTCACCACCATCACAAAGGGAAACTGCAAACTTTTTTCTACATGAACACAACACATTATCGTCATAAAGCGATCACTTGGAGGTAATTTGACATTTGAATCACATTAGTGACAGTCTGTGGCTCACTGTACCTGACTGTGAACCAAAAATCTGACTGCAAACTACACCTCTTTATAACATGCATGATGTATTTTTTTATTTTATTTAATCCCGATCATCTATTTAACCTATGTCTTTATTCAATGGAGAGCATGGCTCATTTCATTCAGTCTCATCTCATACATATAAAGACTGTAAGTTAAGCATAATGAGAACTATTGCTGTAATAAGGCCTGGCTGCATTCTCTGATGATTATCATCTTGCACTATTTAATAGTCGCCAGTGTAAATGTGTAAAAACAAAACCCAAATGCATGTCTCAGAGACAGGGAGGCAAAAGTTAAGTTGTAGTTTACTTGAAACAAGTAGGGCAGGCAGACAAGGAAAAAGGATCAGGGAAAAATCAATATCCAGGTGAGCAAACCGAAGTCAATATCAGATGAGAACAAAGTAGGGCTGGGTACGGTTGGGAATCTCAGGCTAAATGTACAATAACAAGACAATGTGGTGATGCACGGTTGGTGGAATACTGGTAAATATACTGAGGGCACTAATCAGTGACGTGAATGCAGGTGAGCAGAAAGGTGGGGGGTAGTGATGCAACTAGCAGGAACGCGGGTCAGCTTAGTCTGAAACGACAGAAGAATCAGAAGCAGGGACACAGAGTGAATACTAAGATAGAAAAATCATGACAGAAAGTAAACTGTGTGCATCAGGTTGTGTCTGTCAGCAGTCATTAGTCACAGGGACATCTCTCTTCCAAATGTGACATTTGGGGGTATGGACCTATTAGACTAAATATAGAAGGAGACCTCTTGTTATTAACCCGTTAATAACAGTCTTTTAATTGACTTGAAATAATCACTCCTCAGTGCATGTAATCACTGAGTAGTCGAGTGGAAGTGATGACACAGTTTGAAACAAAGGAGGCGGAAGATTATTTCACTCTGTTGCAAAGTATCAAAGATTTTACCTTCTAGTTAGAAAAGGCAGGAATAAAAATCAATGCTTTCTGTGCATTATGAGAGACGGTAAAGTAAGTTGAAGATTTCAGATTCTGAAATCTGAACATATGAATGTGAATATTGATCATCAAGATTTGACTGTTTGTCTCTTTAATCTGATAGTTTACAATTAGAGTGTTATGCTAACAAGTGAAAATATGACAGGGAACATAGTAAATATGTTTAGCATGCTGACCTTAGCATTAAGCTCAATGCAGCCTTCTGCCTGAGCACACGTCTCTTTTGAAAATAGATTCAAACCAGTTGAACTGAGTTGATTTTCCCAAACTCCTCTTTTCTCTCTTTGGAGTCTTCAATCTTCTTTTTCAACTTCCAAAACACATTTTTGTGGTGCTTTCTTTGGCATGGCTGCCCAGAGATTTTTTTGTAGTTGTCACTAGTAGCTTTTCTGCTCTGAGTGGTGATGATAGTACAGTGACCACACACGCAAAAAGAGCTACCATCATGAGCCCACTAAACGGCAGGTCGTTAAAGGGAGAAAATAGAGCGCCTGTGAATCATTTGAAACAATGTGACAAACACAAAGATACACAGCAGTGAAAGCTCGGTTGGGATCAGTCATAAAAACAGCAGTACAAATATAGTATTGCAAAACTAAATGCTGGAAAAAAACACGTATCGGGGAACTGTTAATACATACTAAAGATAATGTGCATGTGTCCCTTGAGTGTCGTTTCACAGCGAGGTGTGTGTGGTGTAGTCTCCAGAGAGTTTGATGGCTGTGTGTGTGTGACCTCATGACACGATGTCCCATCCTCCAGCACAAAGCTTGAAGTGACAGCTGAGAGCTCGGGTCAGCTCCGGGGTTACTGTCTTCGCTCTGCCTCTGCTACCTACAGCCCCTTCATTAATCTCTTTTTCACAGAGTGCAACCTTATCACACACTCATACACGCCACACACTCACAACTAGAGGGCACGCAGTGTGCTTGCATTTTTCCAAAGAGGAAATAAAAAAGATATTCTACATAATGTAAAGAATCGGGAACATAATAAAGATAAATCCTTACAGTATATACTGTATATCACGATGTGACTTCACGGCCACATTAATGAGTTGCACGAGTTCAACATGTGACTAAATTCTTCTCGTTGAACGAACAGAGAGCAGGCTGCACAATTTAGTGCAGAATATTTGCAGTCTGCGACATTGCACTCGGTGGGGGAACCAGATTTCTTTGCAGCTTCAAAAGCAGACGAGGAGTCCATATCTAGTGAGTAGTGGTTGCCATGGAAACAGTTAACAATCCAGCTGCCTACATAGGTGCCTCTGCCAGCGTGTAAAGCCTTTTAACTATAAATATTTGTATTTATTTATCGCTTTATTCCATCTGATAGAGGATAATATGCCGTGGTAATTTAATAAAGCTGAATCAAATTAAACACATTAAGGTTTCCTTTTGTGCTGGTGTAATGCTGTTTAATGATGCCATGTTTTTTTTTTTGGTTGATCAAGATAACCTCCAACAACTTTTTGGATTATTATCATGTGCCATGCACCAAGGATATATCATGGGAATAAACTGACATGGGCAGTCATTTATTCATGCATCATATGTGTGTTGATCTATTTCACCTTTATCTTGTCGGTCAGTTTTGAGGAGTTTCCAGCTCTAATTATCTGGTAAATAAATATATCACCAACGGTGTGTCTGCAGCCTTGATGTGACCTTTAACCCACCGGCACATGTTGACGCTGAATCAGCATTGAATCAAAACTTTAGGCGATTCAACGCTATGATGGTAAGATAGGCATTTAAAGACATAAAGTGTGAGGATTAAAAGGATGTGTTTGCTATTATTGAAGTTATATATATATAGTGAAAGGTCAGTGAAGAAGAAATGGCAGCTGGGTTGATGTTGTGCTGTGAAAGAGTTTCCCTGCAGAGCTGGATAACAAAACTCTCCTTTTCTTTCTGTCTTTCTCTGTGTCTCTGCAGTGCTACTGGCTCTTTGTGCTCTCCAGGGGACTGGTGGGCATCGGGGAGTCCAGCTACTCCTCCATCTCTCCCACCATCATCGGAGACCTGTTCACTAATAATAGCCGCACCATGATGCTCTCCGTCTTCTACCTGGCCATCCCCCTGGGAAGGTAAGAAGCAGACAGATCCTGGATTCTTGAAGCAGACACCAGTGAACAACAAGATACATGATCTGTGTTAGGAGCTGAATGTTTATGAACGTATTCCTCAGTGAAGCGGTTAAATATTTTAATCATTTTGTCACAACTTGCCTGTTCCTCAGAAGTTAAATCCAAAGAAATCAGGAGCTCTGGCATAAATAATTGAAATTTTCCTCACACAGAACAGGTCCGCTTTTTCCAGATTCACAAAGACCTTCTCAGAAAGAAAAGCAAAACTTGCAGTTGGCTGTGTGAAGCTTAACGGGGATGTGGTGGAGGAGGAGGTGGTATTATTAAGCTCAAATCTCCAGCCTTTTCAGTTCATTCAATCAGAAAAAGGGCCACAGGGAGAAAACAAACAAAACCAAGTAATAAAAGATGGATGCGGCGCAGGAGTCACTTGAGGTTTATCGTTGTATGCTTGACAGCATGTGCCGAGCTGCTGCCTGCCGCGCTGTTCTTCATTGTCTGCATGAAGAATCATGCACAAGGAGGAGGGTTATGTGCTGCAGACTCCAGCACAGTAAACATCAGCATTAATTATGTAACCTGTCATTTACATTTTTAGTTTTTGGAGGAAAACGCAGTGATGAACTGTTATATAAGTTAGTGTGCAAATCATGTCAGTTTTTAATGGCACATTGGAGACAGCCGAGAGGAAAGACTAAACTGCCCCGTGAGTGGTCGTGTTATGACTTGCCAACATGTTTGGGTTGCTGTAAACTGCCCGGCAACACAGACAATAGAAGGTGAAAGAGTGGGCCTCGGTAAAGTGCAGTCAAACATCCTATCCAGTCTCCCACTTGTTTGTCTTTACTGAGGTTGTTATGACCGTTTCCAGGAAATGACCTCAGCAATTAGACCGGATTCACAGGAAATGGATTCCCCTGCTCTCTGTCTCTCTTTTTTTTTTTCCATAATTTTTAAACTTGGCCCCACACACACACGTTCCTTGGCCACGCTGCTGTTTGATGTGCGGGTATTTTTCATGCTTGGGTTTTTATTGTCGGTGTTGGACTTTCCAAACAACACTCTCTGGGTGGACTGGACTGATAAGATTAGCTGTTAGTCACTCACTGGAAATATCATATGCTGTCTGAGCCTGTTTATACTGCAGTGTTATTTTTGGAGAACTGGCCATAGAAGCACCGACACACCGTTTCCCTCTGTGCTGAGTGTGCGTGTGTAAAACCCATCAAGCATGTTTTGACCCTTTAGTACTGATAAGAAGCCACAGTAAAGTCATTGGATACATCTGATCATCGATCTATGGCTCCAATCTGTTATTCTAATGGAAAACCGCTCTTTTGGCCAGAGGCTCTGCACATGCAGACAAACAGGTTTAAAGAAATCTGAGAAATCAGGAAGTCTGATTGACTTTTACTGCATAATTCCAGTCAAGAGGTTCAACAATCTGTGGAAAGAGGCTGCAGACAGACATTTTAAAGGGAAAAACAACATCAGTGTTGGTTGGAAGGTTTTGGGTCGTAGTGTCAGTGCTTCTTGGCAGAGAGTCTCACTTTCTGTGGGAGGCATCAGCACCGTTCCTCCCAAAAGATATCTCCTCATTTAAAGGTGGTGCCACAAAGATGATTCAAGCTGGACATTAGTCGTCGTCAAGTCTTTCAAGCAAGATAGACAGTTTCACAAAGAAAGAAAGTCATATTTAATTTAAGGCTATAAAGTTAGCCACCCTTCCCCCAGACTTACTCATAACTATAAGAGCCACGTTTCCATGGTAACAATCAATCAATGAAACCTCACAACCAAAAAGAGCAAAACTTTGCTTTATGCTGTTGCCACAATGTTGCAGCATTAGCAAAAGATTGGGAAAGAGTGAACTTGTTGAAAATCTAGAAAACAGTGTTTACACTATCAGAAGACTCTGATCCTGTTTATATCTCAGTGTTAGGAAACAGCAGATGTACTGAGTCCTGCCACATTAAAAAGCCTGTCAGGTCACAATGATCACTGACAAACACAAATAACCAACTGTATTTTTTTATTTATTACTGTGTTGCTATTCAGAAGATAATGATAATGTGCAGCTGTCCATCAGAGCAGCCTCAGGTTACTATTTGAGTTCTTTTTGCCCTTTAAATGCTGATGTTATCTAGCAGCAGAGGCTTATCACAGCATAAGGCCCTTTTTATCTGATCTGATCTGATCTAACAATATTTCACTGCAATTTGCCTTTATGACACACAAAACACCATTTAACTCGGGTAAAATGCAGCGAAATTCAGTTACCGTTACGGTGCCTGCAGCCTGCGTTCGGACAGCCGTGTTAGCATTCTGTCGGCCGCTAACTTTGCACCTGCGATTTGGGACTTCATGCACAAATCACACGTCCATAAATAGACCTGGTAGTCATGTTGCTACCGGTGCTTTGATCAGTAACACGTCATAAGTTCTTCATGTCAAGCAGCCACACACTCAACACAGCTTACATCAGACTACAAACGGGATGTGTGTTCTGTAGGTGGGAGCTGAAGCGGGAGAAACGACAGACTCGGCTGACTCATGACACTGATTCATATACTTTATATATAATGTGCACTGATAGACCTGAGTGGAGCAGGATCAGAGTAACGTTTTGTGTTGCTAATACGCCATCTTTGTGTCCCCCTGCAGCGGGCTGGGCTACATCCTGGGCTCCAGTGCAAAGGTGGCTGCAGGAGACTGGCACTGGGCGCTGAGGGTAAGAGCTTCGTCATCATCAGCCTCCAACACTGCACACAGAGACAAATGAAGAGCCCCTCCTGCAGGGATTGGTTGTGAGGCTCGTTATGAATCTGGGATCAGAGGGGGGTCAGTGGTGGCAGAAGTACCGGGAGGGGGGACACACAAGGCTGACCAGGCGGTTCTGTCTTTGACAGAACAGGGAAGTGACAGAGCAGAGAGCTGCAAGCTGAACAACTCTCAAACATCAGCATCAGCTCAGCCTCCAGCCTCCTGCACAAACATTTCTGAAAATGTCTCTGAACATAAAATCCACTCAATTTCTTTTAACATGTGTTCAAACTAAAAATCCATTTGTTGTTGTGGTTCGGTTCTGATTGAAGAGTTGCAGCAAGGAAAGTGGATTTCTATTAAAGATCAAGGCCGGTGCGAGCTTTGTTTCTTTCCCACTTGCTGTAAATACATTTATCTTCCATTACACTTTGCCCACGGAGGTCGTCCCTGGCGAAGCAGACTCAATGTCAGCTTCAGTCAAAAAGCAGGTTGTTGGAGTGCTTCTTCAACCTGTGTATATAGTCTTTAGGTTGATATATTGTTATTGTGTCAAGGCTTTCTGCTGTTAGTTTTTATTGTTCCTGAAAACTGAAAGGATGTTCCAGGTACTTTTAAGGCTGCTTGCTGTGTTGTGTGTTGTGACTAGTCACGCAAACGTCTCCTTACGTCACATCAAAAATTACTGGAGCAGCTATGGAACAATAAGCACCAGTGACATCTATTTTAAGGAGAACAATGGAAAGAACATGGAAGGGAAATCATGATGTCTTTTTGAGGAGAAACCAGCAGAAACAAGGCACTAAACCTCTGTGCAGGACAGTGATTGAGCAGGAAGCCGGGCTTCAGTTTGACCTGGCACAAAGACACATTTATTGGATACTGGCTCCCAAAATGCCCCGAAGGTAATTCAAGTACATTAACCTGGATCCCTTTTAATTAAAGGCTAATCTCAACTCTCAAGAGAAATTAATCTCCAGAAATTTGCGGATAGAGTACTGCTAAAAAAAATTAAAGAAACTCAGTAGACTGTTTTTTTTGCAGTAGTGCACTTATTGCGTACTTAGGAGGAGACAGGTGTTAAATCAGGAGCATAAATCACTGTTGTCGTTTTTTACTGGAACTCCACTAAGTACTTGAGACAAAGCGTTTCAAAGTGAACTGCCCTATAAGGCATACCAGCCATAATGGAGAGGACCAGTGAAAGGCCTAACAGGACTCCACGGGAACCATTTTAAAATCCTTAAAACAAACTATGACCTGACTCATCTTAGGAAATGACTGACATTTAAAGGAAGACATTAAACATCCTCTCAGCGTGTCGTGGTGGAAGAAATTCACATGACAACTTGTTGGGCAGGAAGTCCAGTTTTTCTTGTCTTGGTGGAGCATTAAAAAAAAAAAAGAAACCTCTGACAAAGAGCGGGGCGGTTTGTTCCAGAGTGGCCACAGTGACATTCCAATAAAACAATCTCAAATCCGATTAATCACCGGTGTGGCATGCGGAGGAAAACAAATACCAAGACATGAAACGGGTTTCTGTGCAAGCATCCTGCTTTCAGGAAAAAAACACTGCAGCGCTTCCGTTTGTTTTCGCCCGACGTGTTCCTTTTACCTTCCCGAAAACGAGGATGGACTAAAGGAACAAGGCGGAAAGCAGTAGCAGGAGAGGGCAGTAGCTATTTTGTGTGATTGCCCGTCACCCCTACAGGAAATGTTTAATGGGCCCTCCGGGAGTAACGGTGAAGGGTCACAAATTCCTGGTGTCTCGTTGAATAATAATGAAGGGGCATGAAAGCAAAACATGCATCAAAAAAGGGAAGAAATATTTATTCTCCCCTTCATTGCGATGAGCTCTATCTTCCATTAAGCTGCCTCGCTCTGAAAGCACATTATGAGATTGTGATGTAGATGTCGGTCCAATTAAGTTGCTCCACACAAGCAGGAGATTGCAGAGGGGACACAATATAGGAAAGGAAATTATCAGTGTTGGTGTATTCCTTGCACTTCTGAGACCACCTCTACCACCGTGCTGAGCCACATTATCAGCCACGTTAACACACACAAATATTCCCTCGATGAAAACCTCGAAGGACCCATACACACACACACACAACACACCGTGACACACTCGCATTTCACTGTACCACAGTACTTATGCATATAAATGGGCTTTTATGAGCGACAAAATATAATATGATGAATTTCCCCTGACATATGAAATTGGTTTTGCTTTTGTGCGCAATTTGCATTACTCAAACAAATCCTTTGCCACACATCCCATCCTGCCTTTTGTCTTTGTTTGTTCACCTCCATCCCCCTCCCCCCACCCCAACCCTCCGACACACACAGGTGCAAACATGCTGCCATCTAAGCCATAAAAGATGATAGTGAACATACAGTAATAGCAGATGAGCACTTATGAGGTTTTTTCACCTCGGTGCAGAGCTCACAAAGCAACTCTCGAAGCCAGAAAAGCTCCTTTAGACTTCTGTACGCTTATACACATAGACCGCACCCACACGTAAACGTACAAACACACACACACAAACACACACAGTTGCAGCGGAGTAAGCAAATGTCTTAGTTTCAGAGGGCTTGTATAGGATTTCAGGCGTAACACAACCTACACAGTGGCCATCCATTCAGACTGTAAACCCGCTGCTCTTTGTGCTGCATCTAATGTCTGCTGCTCCCACACACACACACACACACACACACACACACACACACACACACACACACACACACACACACACACACACACACACACACACTCCCACTGTGTATGTGTTAACATGATCTGAGCCCTTGTAGGTCTCCATTAACTGCAGCCTGATTGATGGATTGATGTATTTCCTGTCCGCTCAGGTGTCCCCACTTTTAGGAATCACCGCAGGAACTCTGATCCTTGTCTTTGTGCCGGAGCCAAAGAGAGGCAGCGTTGACCAGATGGGAGGACGCAGGACCCGGACCTCCTGGATCTGTGACATGAAAGCTCTTGCCAAGAAGTAAGGCCCGTGCTCAGCTGCAGACAACAGACCAGGCTCTGAGAGAAATGGTTTATCTGTTCAGTGCGGACTATAAGCCCCCCAAAAAAAAATCAATGTTCAGTTTTACTCCAGATTAGTAAGAGCCTTGTACATTACATCTTATGAATGGGTTTTTAGGTTTAGGAAACAAATAGAGTTCCAAAGGTTCGTTGATTCATCAATTAGTCAATCAACAACTCTTTCGATCAGAATCTAAGTCAGTTTCCAAAGTCAATATTTGCTGTTTCCACCTTCTTCAGAGTACGAATTTGCTGCTTCACTCATCCTAACATTATAGTAAATGAATGTCTTTGAGTTTTAAACTGTTTATTGGAAAAACAAGACACCAACAAGTTGCTAGGAATGAGCAATAAATGAGCATATTTCACAGTTTTCTGACGTTTTATAGACCAAGTGTTAACGGAGAACTGACAGATTAATGAATAATAAAAATGATCCCGGACCCCTTTGACAGAAACATACACACTTATATGTAAACATTCACTTATAAATAGCCTATAAATGTCTTTACACACATGGAAATGTCAACACAAGACACGGTGAAGCAGTATCATTCACTCTTCACCCCCCCCCCCCCCACACACACACACACAGTATAGCTGGACTGCCATGACACTGTAGGCTCTTGTTATTAAATGACCTGTGGCCTGTATTTATTTAAGAATAAAAGTTATAACCTCTATATAACTAATTTAACCATGTGGATTTATTGGAACAATTTCTGTAGAGCAAACAAAGCTCCTGCACAGTGTGACTTTTAGCTGTAAACAGTTTCACATTCACCATCTATAGAAGCATGAAAAGTTTGTTATTTTTGTCTCCTGCAATAAACTGTCAGCTGCGCAGGATTTTAGTGTATTAATATTTGGCTTCAAAGCTGCTTTAAGTTAAGATAATAGTCACTTTGTGTGACAAGATAGTCTCTCAGAATCTTTGTAATCATCTGTTTGCAGTTGTTATCAGATGACTTTTACAAAGAGAAAGAGAAAATGAGACGGTTGAGTTCGTGCTAACGACAGATAACAGCAGCTTGCTTGTTTTTTTTAGATAATCACCTGTTTGGTTTTGTGTGTGTTTCTCTTTTTGTCCAGTCGGAGCTACGTGTTCTCCTCCTTGGCATCGTCAGCAGTGTCCTTTGCCACAGGTGCGTTCGGTATGTGGATTCCTATTTACCTGGCCCGAGCCCAGGTGGTACAGAAGACGGCAGAGGCCTGTACAAAGGAGATCTGCAGCAGCACTGACAGGTGAGAGGTTAATGACTAAACACAGAGCTTTGAAGTCACCGCTGCTTCTGTTTGGCTTGTGTAATGTGAAACCTCGTAAAAGACACCAGAATCATTTTGTGTACCACAATTAAAAGCTAAATGAGCTGAGTGTAGGTGCATTTCTGCCATTTTATACAGAGGTTCTATTCATTGTCCTTTGGTGTTGATCATGCATTAAAAACGTGCACATTATCTGAACGTTATGTTTTATTTCTTCCAGCCTGATCTTCGGGGCGATCACCTGTGTTACGGGGCTGTTGGGCGTGGTCATAGGCGCCGCCACCACACGCCTGTGTCGCCAGAAGACCGAACGAGCCGACCCACTCGTGTGCGCTGTCAGCATGCTGGGCTCAGCCATCTTCATCTGCCTCATCTTCGTGGTGGCCAAGAAGAGCATTGTTGGAGCTTATGTAAGGCCAATTTCCTGTAACTCTTGAATACATTGTGTCTGCAGCTGGTTTGATCAAACAGTGGAAGGAGTTGTGATTACGTCTGATTATGCTTTCCAACTTCCAATCAACAGGTCTGCAGTGAAAAATTTCCCCCTGACAAAGAGGGATAGTAAGTGTGAATTGTAGATTAGCCTTACGGGCTGAGAATTAAAGATAAGTCTGTTAAACAATCCAAGAAGCGAAAGCTTTGTAAAAGCTCATCAGGGAAAGGTTAGAGTTTGAATAAACCAGTAAGAGGACACCTTCCCTGATGCCAGTTTCTTTCAGGCCTCGAGGCAATGAGTAGGTGTTGCTCCTCATAATAAATAGCTTTAATTGTGGGATAGATTGAGATGGCCCCAGGAGCTGCTGCAGGTCGCTGAGGTTCACACCTCATCGGGCCAAAAGTTAAGGATCTCAGAACTCGCGAGTCTAATTACCTTGTGAAGCAGGAAAGGGTGCAACTTAACAATCACTGACTTAAAACAATACACGCAGGGCTGCTGGACTCACCGAGCACACATTTCTCACTCTTATCAGCAACAAAGGAATAGGAACTTACTCTCAACAAGTTGGCCGATAATAATGCTGAAAATCGGGAAAATATTTTCCATGCGTGTAAAGGAACAAAACATGTCCTAAATATGTGACCTTGGCTGGCCCCTTAAAATCTGCCCTCATTTTACAATAAGATCAGTGTACAGTTTTTTTTTACATCCTATATGATGTGTTTTTAAGTATGTACTCATGTTTGTGTGTTGAGGATGTTTAGCTACTTTTATAAAATCAACAGAGCACCTGATTTCAATTAAGAGAAATGCTTATACCTAATTAATAAAAGGGTTCACGTTAATTAAATAGTGCAGAAGTAAATACACTGCAGTCACTGAACAGCTGCTGAACAAAGTAGCTCCCAAGTGAAATATAATTATTGATGTAAATAATGATCTTGATGTAATGAAGTAAGATTCATATGAACTCCCGTTAGGTCAGAGGCGCACATTTACCAGGGGTCATGACTCAGCCAATTAGACCTGAGCTGTGGAAGTATCCATGTTAATTGCATGATTACAGATCTGTCCAACTCAATTTTATACTGCGGTACAGAAATAGGCTTTACCTTTTGCTAATGGACACCTTGTTTGTAACTGTCTGTAAACCACAGAGGGTGAAGATGCGTGTGATCGATGCTCTGCTAAATGTTTGATATCTTAAATTAGAGTTTTCTCACAGGTCAGCCTCCAAGAACAAAGTATTTTGTGGATTGAAACATACAAAAACAACAGTCTTTAAACTGTAAATAGACGTAACTTCAAACATGTGACTTCACTCCTTCTTCAGCTCCCCTACTGTACATTATTAAATCATCTTACAGTGCAGCAACAGTTGTAAGTAATCAACTCAAGTTTCATGGCAAAGAGCTGACAGATGTGTCATATTATAAGGCGTGACGTGGTTGTAGCGGTCGGTGCTGCTCTGTCGAGGCCAGTCGACCCCTCGCAGCTGTTGTCACATCAACACGTAGCTAATCTGAGGAAAAGGCCGGGCTTCTCCCTTCAGACAGGCAACATGTCGGTCACGGTGTCTGGTTCGCAGCTCTCAGAACAGACCTGTCTACATCTCCCCTGTCAGACGCCCTCTGTAGCTCTCTGTACTTTACTGTAGGTCTGGCACACAGGCAGACGTGTTATTCTCCAGCAGGAAACACACATCAATCGGCCGTGTTAAACTCTGTTAGACGAAACCCGCCAATACAGAGATTCAGCTGCAACCAAATCCTTCTGCGTCTGCTTTAAAGAAAGTGGTCCAGTAGCAACACCAGCTGCTGCCAACTCGTGAACGTGTAGCCAACATGCACATGTAGTATACTCCTATATGTTATCAGAAGTTTACAATTTCTGCTGCACCCATTCAGAAGCAGGACATAAATTCAGATCCTGCAACTGGACCTAAACTTAGCAAGTGTTCAAATGTTATCATCCTGTGCTGTGTTTCAGCTCGTGGGCTTAATGCCCAGCTCGATGGGACCGAAATGAAAGCCTGCATGTCCATGCATAATTGGGCCACGGCATAATAACATGTTTTTGAGTAACCACAACCAAAGCACTTTTTATATTCACACACACACACACACGATAGTAATATCTGCAAACCTCCTCCTCCTCTCGCTGCTTGTCATGTCAGATTTTCTCGCTCAGTGCAAATTGGATGATCGTAATTAGCACCACTAAATGTGAGATTTCCTCTTCTTCTTTATTTAGGTTTGCATCTTTATCGGAGAGACGCTGCTGTTCCTGAATTGGGCCATAACAGCAGACATTTTAATGGTGAGTAGAACCTATACTTATCCTCTGGGTCACTGGAAATTCCTGCAACAGACGACACCAAACGGCGGTTATCCAATTAGATGCAGTTTTGACTTGTGAATTTTGTTGCGAGTGGACATGGTAGGCTACAGCTCGGGTGGGGCTGATAATTACTGCCTTCGCTGAGACTGAGACTTTTCTCTGATGTAGTATTTAAAAGTGAAAACGGGAGATCCAGTGAGTCGAATGACTTCCAATAATGTGGCTGCACCAAGCAGCTCCTGAATTTGTAATTAGGTTAGAGACTGTGGCGAGTATGTACACACAGACAGGCCCATTACTGACGTTTACTGACAGGTCTGCCCGGGACATCCTGAGCCACGGAGGGGGGCTCAGCGTACATAATTGACGAGTTATTCCAACATGGCTGAGTGAATCTTTCTACCTCTGTTTCTTCATCACCTTACACGATCTCATGCATTTTTTACCTTCCGTATCTTTCGATCTTTTTCGCAGTTTGTCGTTATTCCCACGCGGAGAGCAACGGCCGTCGCCTTTCAGAGCTTCACCTCTCATCTCCTGGGCGACGCGGGAAGTCCCTACCTGATCGGCCTGGTAAGACTCCCGCCAACAGCAGCTTTGTGTGGAGATCTGGGTGTGAAGGGCAATATATATTTAAGATTTACCCCAGGTTGTAAATCTTGAACATGCTGCTTCAGGGCCCCGTTCATACACACACGATGCATACAGACACCAGTTCAGCTCTTGGTTTAAGTAGGCCAGTGCAAAGTAAAGTACAAGAGGAGCTTTTAGCACACGTCCCAGGAGAGCTGGTGAACAGAGTTGTGATTTCACCACCGCTCTTCAGGCTGTCAATGGCATTTTCTAGTAAATCTCTCGGTTCCCAGGAGGGGCCAACACTACAGTATTTGATTGGCCAGGAGACGAAAAGGGGGCTTCTTACTGGGACGCCCAGGCCTCTCAAGGTCGCAGTCGGCCCCTCCACCCTTCAAACTGCTCGCACACACCCGGAGAATAGCATCCAGGAGGTGCTGCTTGCTATTCAGTCGAGTGTGAAACAGGATTCACCTCAGACTGTCGAGCAGCATTCTTCTCATTTCAAATGGAGAATGAAGATTTCTGAAGTTGAATAGTAACCTCACGGAGGCCCACGCTCTGTATAAAGTGGGCTCTTCTGCAAAGATATCACACAAAAACTATCTTCCACAATCTATAGCAACTTTTTTTATTGGTATTTCTGATGTATTTTGGTGTTGGTAAATTACTGAGAGAATACACTGCCTTATCGTTATGTGTTTACATTGTGCTTTATTGTTGTGCCTCTAGCCTGTGTTGTGTTAACAAAGGCAGTGGAAGTCTTTGATTAGTGAATCAAACTGATTCTCCGGATCCTCTGTCACGGCCTGACAGGCAGGCGACATACACAGCTGTTTGTTGGGCTGCATTCAAACTGTCCTGTTGTTTTTGTTCTTCCTAAAAATGGAAATGTTAAACTCTTGTAAAAGCCACATAAACGAAACAGAAGCTTACCTTCGAGCACACAACAAGCTCTTCAAAAGGTAGATCAAAACTGGCACTGAAAATAAAAATCCAAATTCTGGGAACCGTGCTCAAGGGCTGGCGCTGTATTGTTTCTACACATCAAATAAATCACCTTATACGGTACAAACTTCCTCCTGACACAGTTAGAGAAAAGAATGCTTTGAAGTACCGTGTGACTCAGTTTGAATTACTTTATTCTGCTGATGTAAAGGTTTCATTTGAACTGTAACAATTAGTCAAACCACAGAAAATAAATCAACAACAATTCTGACAACTGATTAATCGTTATGAAGCAAAAATGTCATTAAATTGCTGGTTCCACTTCCTCCAATGGAAGACGGATTGGAGGCTTTTCTCAGCTTTAAATCTTTGAGTTATGTTGGACAAAAAAATGCAATTGAAGACATCACTTTAAACTCTCAAAACATTTTACTACTTTGCAATATTTCATAAACCAAACAAAAGCAATTAATCAAAATGACCAACAGATTAGTAGATAATTACTACTTTGTGATGGAGGTACTGGATAATACCAATGCTTTGGTAGATCCAACAACAGTTAAAGTCAAAGCTCCAGATGTCAGAAGTAACAAAGCCTGCAAACACACACAAATAGAAACACACACACACACACACACACACACACACTGCCCCACAGTTAGCCACTTGCTGCACCCAGCTTGCGGGGTCACAACTCTCCTCTGAGTGACACGTTGAATGTCCGGTGGGTTTCTCACTTCTCCACAAAATCCCCAACTGACGATGCACAAAACGATCCAAGTGCGTCACCATCCAGTGCCTCTATGTGAACTGAGGTTTAGTGCGACAGTGTGATTGACTTGTCGTGACGCACACTGAGCGTGGGCAGATCCGCCATCACCCATGAGGACTGGCACAAATATTGTCAATGAGCAAAGTGGAGGAAAACAGACTAGTGGTTATTGCCTAGCAACCACAAGTGAATCAGTCCTTTTGGTTCACAATTGGGTTTTGACATGTGCACCAAACAGATCTGAAGATGGTCAACACAGCAAACCAGTGCGAGCGTTTCCAGCACACCATAGTTGCATTTTGTGGGAACGCCTGCAGATAGCGGTGCCCACACGCCACAAAACCACCACTTCCTGATGCGTGTAAAAATGACTTTATTTAATCTGAAATTGGCTTGAGCTTGAGCCAAGATTCCCCTCCGAAAGCACGTAGACCGACGCAGTTGCCACTTAATGATCCCCTGAGAGACACATAATGGACTCCTCCTATACTGTATGAGGAGGACATTCGCACAGGCAGAGTGGGCAGCAGGGGAACGCCAGAGACAATCTCTCAGCAATCTTCCAAGAAAAGCCTTCCATCTTGATAATTAGACATGCAGCAGTTCTCTGAGTATTTTTTAGCTAATCTGTGCTGTGCATCTTGCAGGCAATTTACTGTACCTGGCGAAACAGGCTCTGCATGGACCACACACACACACACACACACACACACACACACACAGCTGCTGGACGCACAACAGATTTGGTCTCACATGTATATTTGATTGATTTTCTTCCAGCATCCTCTCTCTTTCTGTAATCACTCCTAACTCTGCGTGCAAGTGCAAAGTGTGCACGTGTGCACGCATGCAGTCGTTCCCTCTGACATCCTTATGTCAGCAGTTCTCCAGCTCTCCCCATGGAGAATCTCGTTCTGCTGACGCTAACATGAAATCAATGTGCTTCAGCCGGTGTGACCTACGGCCGCTCACACACAGACGAGAAGCCCCCTCTTCTTCTTCTTCTTCTTCTTCTTCTCCTCCTCCTCCTCCTCCTGCTGCGCATATCTCCACATAATCTGCTAAAAGCTACCATCAGCAGCCTCCTCTCTGTCACGACTGTCGATACAGTTTGAGAGCGGCCTTATGAGTGATGCATGCAGGGAGAAATGGTCACTTCACACCCACCACTCTCCGGCTGTTGTTTTTTTCGCAGCACCGCTCGTGACAGACTGACCGCTTGAGTTACGGAAGCTTTCAACAGCAGGATGAGCTATTAGCTGTGAAATCCTGGCATCTTACATCATGCTGTGTGTCAGTTTTATCTGTTGCTATGATGAAACATGCAGAACTCACTCTGGAAAAGTGCTTATTGTGAGTGTGTAACCAGCATAGCATTATGTAGTGTGTCAGAGCATGACAGGATATTTTAAGAACTCTTCCTGAATGATTAATAAATATCCCTCCTCTTCTCTCTCTCTCTGTGTGTGTGTGTGTGTGTGTGTGTGTGTGTGTGTGTGTGTGTGTGTGTGTGTGTGTGTGTGTGTGTGTGTGTGTGTGTGTGTGTGTGTGTGTGTGTGTGTGTGTGTGTGTGTGTGTGTGTGTGTGTGTGTGTGTGTGTGTGTGTCATCGTGTATTTGTGCTGGCCTGGATGCAGATCTCCGATGCCCTTCAGCAGAGCTACGCTACGTCAGCGTTATGGCGGTTCCTGAGTTTGGGCTATGCCCTCATGCTCTGTCCCTTCATCATAGTCCTGGGGGGCATGTTTTTCCTGGCCACCGCCTTGTTTTTCCTGGATGACAGGGAGAAGGCCGAGAAACAGTAAGTGATTCAGACATTGTTTAAATAACTTGTCATTTATATAATTTATTATTTAGTCATTCGTTCTTTAAATATTTTATAAAGTTGTCCTCCACTGACTTTGAGTAAGAGCTCCAAAAGTTCAAAAACACCACCTCGCTGCGAGAAGCTGAAGAAGTAGCAATAATATTGGTTTTATTCTCAGCGCAGACAAAAAGAGGTCAGGGACTTTCTTCTGGATGATGCTATGCTCTTCCATCATGATGCTAGACTTTGATGCAAATCAGGGACGAGCTGCTCAAGTGATGCCAACAATGGGGCCAACTCTGGAGACTCACAGAGGCCCCTGAGCCAATAGAAAGTCCCAGTCAGCTAAAAGAGCTCCATAGCTGACACAAGCTGTTCTAGCCATCAATTTGTTAAAGTGTTCTTACTGAGACTTTTACCAGCTACCGCCAGTCTCGATCATGCATTCATATTTTCCTCTTTCACACACCAAAGATGTGAACCAAAGGTCACAGGAGCTGGCTATGGCCATAAAAGGCTAAAACAAACACACTCATCCTCTTTGAGATGGTGAGACATGACTTGTTTCTGTCTGACTATTTTTTCCTACTTTGTATCACATTGGCTTACTCCCCTGGTGCTAGTGCTCCCAGAAATGACTTCCTTCCTGTTAAAGATGAGGGACATTTTTAGACAGGATGGCAGCCTGATGTCTGATGTCTGTCTGCAGTCGCCTTGTCTTCACCCTATGGGGTTGGTTATTGTTGTTTTCCCACGCCTAAAACCTTCATAAATATTTTTGTACACCTTGAACAGAATATGTTTAAAAAAAAACTGCAAAAAAAAAAATGTGTAAACTGCTAAATTCACATTTCAGCTTGTTTTGCTACAGTTTATAATCCCAGGGCAAGCTATCCTCACAGCTGATAATATTTACTCAGTGTAATGTTAACATACAGTTTTAAAGGGTTCTTTACAGAGGCACACAACCATTGCTGCAATTAGTAAGCCAAGCTGTGGCTTCTGTTGGGCCTCCTCCAGGAAAAAAAGGGAAAAAATGCAGAACAATGACTAAAAGAAAAGTCGCACTCTTGCCCTTGTGCCAGTCTGTGTTCCAAGATGTGGTTCAAACTATCTGACCACATTATTGCACAGAGTGGGCAGATAGCACATGTTCACAAAAACTCTATCCAACCACAACCCCTTGACTTTCACACGACACACTGTAGGGAAAAGTTAATGTCGCAGCAGATGCAGTAAAAAAAAAGTCCAGATATAAAATATGTCTTTAATGAGCTGCATATGACAGCGACTGGGAGGTCGTTCATGTGTGTCCTTTTTCACAGAGGTGATGCTTCACGTAAACATGTGGAGGTCAGAGTAATTATGTTTTACACTACTAAGGCTTTCTGACCAGTCTCTGATTAGCCTGCCTTTATAAAGTGTTTATGTATTTTAATGTAATGGCTTTATTAATTATTTTTTCACTGCTTTATTGCTCAGCTAGCCATAATAAGCCATTAATAAGAACAACATTTGGGTTGCGAAGTTGTGAACAATTTCTGTTGCTATTACATCCTCAATATAGTTGAGTCATTAATAGTCACGAACAAAGATACTGTTGCATACCTCACACAGTATACCGATGGCCTCTACAGAGCTGTACAGATTTCTACCAAACATCACGATGAAGAAAAACCAAAAGTTAAACAGCAGCAGCTCTTATGTGACAAATGTGCTGCAAACAGCACCTCAGGAACCGAGAAAAATGACAACATGCACAGCTTTGTACAACTCGGGTTGTTCCATGACTGTGATATTTATAGATTCCATTCACGCTATAAAGCCTCCAATTTATAAATGCCCCCTGACTTTACACAGCGCTCTGCAACTTTTTTTTTCCCGACTCTGAGTGTGTCCTCAGATACTCAGCGCTATTTATAAAAGGCTCAGAGCCGAACGAGTAGCTCACTGGAGCGCGCCCGTCTATTTCCAGCCTTAAAGAGCGCTTTATTATTTCTAGGTTGTTAGCTTTTTTGGCTGCAGGGTTGCCATTAATAGCTTTGGGTTCGGTGCCCCCACCATTCCCCCCGCCCCTCCCCATCCCCATGCATTCACCCAGTCCGCATTTACACTTAGTGTTGTGTGAGAGCAGAACTGTCTCATCTGCCATACCATTGAGCCTTGACAGTACAGATTCAGTGTGGGTCAAGGCAGGCTGAGTACTGCAGCCCGGAGGATCAGAGAGGCAGGGAGCGATGAAGTGTTATTTAAATACAGGGTGGTGGGACAGTTAACGTGTGATGAGTGGAATCAGGAAAAATTATGAAAAAAATAAAGAATGAAATACGACATTTTGTCTTTGGTTTTAAAAAAAGAGGCCTCAAAGATTGTGTGCTTCCTTAATTCCTAAAACGATTCTTCTCTCCTCAGGTTGAGCCAGCTCACACGACCGCCCTCCTCAGTCAAGGTATGACCAGGTAAATTGCTTTTCTTCTCCTCGAGGCACTTTTACACTTTAGTGCTTTTCACATCAGCACTTCTACAAGCAGTTTAAGTGGCTGATAGCAAAGAGACAGTTCTGGGACATTAACATTTACAGAGCTCTCTTCTCATTACCTTGATAGCATAATGTAGAGACACTTTCATTAGAAGGCACAGGGTGTGGAAAGTAGGACTTAAGAGACACTTTGACCTGAGGCCACCCAGAGCGTTATGACAGTGGAGGTGATAAACATGATGACACACACGATTGCTCTGTGATCCGTTTCCTGTCCACATTGTGCTCTGGGAGTGCCAAGGCATTCCTGGAGTTGATTTTTTTGACCAACTATCTGGCATCTTATCAAGACCTAAGCTGAATTTCCTCCTTCCTGCTTTTATCAGACTCACACACACACACGCAAAACCCCTCTAATTATTAACTCGGCGAAAAAACACACAATAACTGCCAGCACAGCGGCCAACTCTGCAGTGGGACAATGGGGAGGCACTGTAAAGAATAACAAGATTAAACTTTGACTCCCTGATTAGAAGGACAAGGAATCTGTTGTGACTTATTTGTAAAGGTTATCATTTTGAGTGGAAAGGTCAAGGTTTTACTGCTTGCTTTGTCACCCTGTGTGGGTTTAATTGTCCTCCCAACATTTGTCAAAATACTGAATGTTCACAAACTGAAGAAATAGGTTTTTATGCTAAGACTACTGGGTTTGTTTCACCTCCTTACAGTTAACAAAAAGAGTAGTAAGGAGAAATTACAAAGAAATCACATCATTTAAATTTGGTGGTATTTTCCTGAAAAACAGGAATAAAAAAGGTCAGCAAAGTTTCCATTCGTGAATCCTCTGTCAAATGTTTTGATCTGAATCTTATGTGATGAAATTACACCAGCTTATGAAAACCAGGAAATCAAGGCGTTGAGGATTTCTGGCAGGATGGACGGAGTTCAGTTCAGGAAGCAGAGTGATCATTTGCCAAAATTGCATCTCCCTGTAGTATTTGAAGAGCAACAGTCGATTAGGTGGAAAAATTGTAGAAAGGTGCAAATTCATGCAGATGGAAGACAGGATGCCTTCAGGATCTTGCAGATCATTTAGTCAAGAATTCCTCATATTTTTATATAAACAGTATATTTACCCTCCAGAAAACTTTCTATTCAATTTGCTTTGGACTCTATTTTATTTGTTGATCTGTCCACGTTTTTAACCATAACGTGGTTATAATGATCTTTGTAAAAATCGGTGCATCTC
Source organism: Brachyistius frenatus (assembly GCF_029030835.1). Lineage (NCBI taxonomy): Eukaryota > Metazoa > Chordata > Actinopteri > Embiotocidae > Brachyistius > Brachyistius frenatus. Next base: position 3,499,439 of record NW_027210633.1, on the reverse strand, counting down.
CCATACATGGCACATCTTGGGGAAAAAATGTAGAAGGAACAGAGACAAAAAACAACTCTATAGTTCATAATTCAGGAGATATGTTGATGGGATTTCTGTCTCAGAATAATCACATAAGCACTCACAGATGTTGTGAAAGGGGTAATGATAATATTGCTGTTTCTTTTATTGTTATTAGTTAATACCGGTAAAAAGAAATATTAAAAAGTAACACCTGTACATTTACTCCCAGATATCCAAATTTCTTTGCCATCTTTTGATCCTACTTGGATCTTTGTTACATTTAAATAAATGGAAAACACACAACAGGCAGACCAGCTCTGTGATAGCAGGTGTAGTTCATCATTCAAACCGTCCAGGTCGAGACGTGCACTGTCAAAACATACTTTTAATTTGCCAACAATAAAAGTGTTCTGAACACTTAGTGATTGCAGCTGCATCATTAGATGACACAGCTTAACTTTAGCACACAAAAAAAGAAGTAAGAGCAACAACACGTTCACCGTGATGAATTACCCATTTAAGCAACTTTCAGAGCTCTGCAAACTAATTTGCATGGTGCACTGATGAATCCAAGGCAATTGCCCTCCCTGAAGGCAGGAAATCAATCTGAAAAAAAAGATGTAGCACACTTTGGAAAATAGTCCGCAGCAATGTAAAGGACGTGCAATTTGCCTTTTAATGGGCTGCAAAATGCAAAACCACCAGTGCTGTCCTTAACTGTAAGTGCTGCAATGTCATTACCGCTGGCAGGGTGATATTAGCATGCACAACTAATGACAGGTGACATGAAAGGCTCCCACATGGCTGCCGCACAGATCAAGTTTCAGCGGCAGTTTGAGCTCTCAGCCTCGGGGTTTCATCGGTGCTCTGTCACACACAGCAGCTAAAGCATTTTGTCCCCGCTGTCACACCAAGCTAATTATAGAGAGCAGGGAATACAGCTACATGAGGTCAGAGTTGAATATGCACCGTGAACTGTTCATTTCTATTCTGCAGGAGGACCTCAGAGGGGCTCCGTGGTGATTGATTTTCAACAAATTTGTTTTTGTGGATAATTCAATTGGTGACAGGAAATATGTCGTCCCCTGGGTCTGACTCACAGATCAATACAGTTCACAGATCCCCCGCTGCACACTCATTGAACATTCATGGTATAACATATTTCTATGGGAAACAAACAAGCAGCAGAGGGAGGTGAAAGAGGAAAAAATATAGCGCCATCGTCAAACACTGTGAAAGTTTAATGACAATATTTAAATGAGAAAAACGTGTTTGGATCTGAAAAGTAGTGGAAGTGAACGAGAGCAATTTAGCGGAGGTCAGAAAAGACACTCCTGCAGAATAAATGAGAATGAAGAGAGGCAGTAATCGCTTAAGCTGTTATACATCGCAAGCTATTAATCTCCAGCAAAGCAATCCCAGACAGAGCACACATACTCTGAGATCCAATTAACTTCCTCTGCAGGAGGAACTGGACTCCACTGACCAGGTTCGTCACTGCACGATAATTTGAGGACATCCCCAAGCTGGGGGCCGTCAAAAGATCAGCGTGAGACCTGACAGCGGCGCTCCACTCTCATTTGTTCAGTAACCACAATCCTGCTTTACTCCGGGAGGAAATTCACATCACGAGGGCAAAGACTTTAGTCGCTGCTGTCCAAACTTTAACTGTTAAAAGTGTTTATACAGCTGCAGGAACATACTTTCCTTCTTCACACTCTTATCATTCAACAAAAGCTCCCAAGTCCTCCGTCAGCAGTGCTGACTGGGTTCATGGTGCCGTGTAGGGCAGGAACCACAGGCCACACACACACATATGCAGTATATACACACACAGAGAAGTGCACAGGCAGGCTCTGGTATGACCTCTATAGAGCTCTACAGATCTTCTCATTTCACATGAAATGTCTCATCCTCGCGGCCAAAAAACGCTACAAGTTGGTTTGATTCAACTTTGTTCGATTGCCAGGCCGTTTGTCAGACCGCCCCTTTGCTCGGGAAGCCAACAGTCTCCAGCACAGTAATAGTGAAACTGCGAGGAGGCAGGCCAACCTCGCACGTATCAAAGCATTCACCGCTCCAATTATCTCTATCACACTGGCATTTTTTAGCAATTTAATTTCAAGCCTGACTCGTAAACAATGCACAGGTTTTACAGCAACAACTGACACTGATAATTGAGGAAAATGGTTCATGCCAGAGAGGATTGGATCTGCATCTACAACACATTGTTTTCAGAAATCCACTAATCCTCCTATTTAAACTAATTACCCCTATTGGTGTGATGTGTTTTTTCTGCAACACAGCAGTGTGTCCACCCGTGTAGTACGAGTGTGTATGCATGTGTCTGTGGGTCAAAGAGAGAGAGAGAGAGAGTGTGTGTGTGTGTGTGTGTGTGTGTGTGTGTGTGTGTGTGTGTGTGTGTGTGTGTGTGTGTGTGTGTGTGTGTGTGAGACACTCGCTTCAGAGCATCACTCTACTGAGCTCCCCACACTAATCCTATTGTAGTGGTAGTAGTAGCTTGTGTACCGGAGCATTCAGGGCAACGTAATGACAGACCACAACAAACAGCGGGGCATCGCCATCTCTCTCTCTCATCCAATCTGAAGAGATCACAGGCTCGTCACCGCAAACGGTTGATGGTCTAATCTCCAACTGGGGTATAGTTTCCCCTCTGGCGCCACATTTTCACCACATATGTGCTTTGTTTGTGTGTATTTCAGCAGCTGAGAGACATTTTAGAAAGTCAGAATGAATTGTTAAATATCAGTCTGTCCCATTTATTTAGCTCATGTTAAGACTTTGGTCCTTAAATTAATAAATAATCCATTTGATATGGTAAAATGCAGTGAACAGAGGTAAACATTTTAGATGAAAATGTGAAAGTCTGTTTCACAGACTGTATATAAAAGTGGATGTAGTTTCTGGGCCTGAAAAATGAGGTTGATGCGGAAGGGCCTTAAGCTGCAATACCACCGAGTTCCACTAGAGGTTGGCTCCATAAAGCCTCCGGCTCAATAGACTCCCATTAAACTAGTCTCATAAAATTCTAAGTCAATAAAATTTCTCCAGGATTTATCTCAGTTTTGCTAGCTAACATCGCCACTTCTTTTTAGTTTTCTGTCAGTCCATCTGAAAATAATCCCATCATTCAATAGAAATTAAGCTTCAAAAAGCTGTATTTTTGGGGGCGTGTCTGTTTGATTGATAGGCCTATGGTGCGGTCAGGTTATGGCTATTGGTAGGCGGGACATAGTATCGTCAGGTTTCCAGTCAGATCCACCGCTCGCTCCCCACCAGCTCGTCCTAATATGATCACTATTCCGGTTTTAGCAAGATGGTGACGGACAAAATCCGAACTCGAGGTGTCAAAACAGCCATTCACAAACGAACGGGTGACATCACTGCTGGTTGCTGCTTGGTCTGATTAAAAGAAAACTTCCTTTCCTGGGATGTATATTTTATAGCTATATTCATAAAAATGTGTCACACTGTTTGATTAGTTCCAATCATTACAGATAATGAAGACTTAAATCAAAGTAAACTTTTTCACTTTCCAAATTTCTTTGTATGTGCTGGCTTTAGTCTTATAAAAGCTTTATTTTATAAACCTTTCCTTCATTAATATTTTTATATATATGCTTGATGACATATATTGACATAAATACAGGGGCACACTGTAACATCAATAATATAAAGCTCCATCTGGAGGCACAATAGCTGTGTGTTGCTGTAGCTTATAGCCTGCTGTTGTACAGATTGGGGGGATCTGCATTAAACAAATGTAATGTATTGGTATGTTATGTGTAAGAAGATATTTAGGTCACAGGGTGCTCCTGGTGTGTGTAGGCGTTATCAGGGAGGTCCTACCAGATGGCTCAGGAGCTTTCGACCTCGACATTAATTACATGAAAATGTCCTGTGGTGAGGCCAGACTCTAACAGCATTATTTCTCCCCTTTCTCTCTCTCTCTCTCTCTCTCTCTCTCTCTCTCTCTCTCTCTCGTGACAAGCCAATGAGGAGCCATCTGAAGGTGCAACCAAACTCAATAAGGATGACAAAATGGAAAGGCCAGGGCAGCTTCTTTAAAACCATGCTCATGTCCTTCTTCTCTGTCGTCATGATCACTCACCTCTTCTTGGCCCCTGCTGCTCTTCCTTTTTTTACACTCTCGCCAAGGCTGCTCTGAACTGGAACGAGGGAGCGTCTTGCCCCTCCTTGAACCGCCTCTAAATCACAGGCCGGTGAGAAGGTGCTCTGCTGTTTTCTGAAGCCAGCCTCCAGACAGCGAGTGTCCTCCTCACCTCCGTCTGCGAGGATCCACTGAACCTTCCAGGGAGGAGTTTGGGTGGCAAAAAAAACCCTGTGACCCCTCCTGATTCCTGATGCCATACTACTGAATGCTGACCATGAACCTGCCCTGTCTGTCTGCCTGTCTGTCCAACAGTCTGTCTCTTCCATGTCTGTCTGTCTCTTACATCGGCTGTCAATCTGCACCAAGTGCCATGGCGTCATTACATTCCTTCAGACTTTGCACTGACCACCACCAACCCTCATTACTTCATCACTGGCTATGTTTACATGCACCCTACAGTTCAGCTTCTGAGTATGAAAATTTGTTTGATTAAGCCGTGTATATGCATCTTCTGATAGAAAATAGAAGCAGCGTCATTTGTGAACTGCAGCCATAAAGCTTCATTGATATCTCTGTTGCTCCCCTGCAAATTTCCCACAATTCATTTTGCTCTAAACAGACAGAAGGTATAAAAATTCAAGTAATGCAACAGCAAAAATATGGGCTGCAGGAAGTGTTGTTTATCTGTTCAAAGAAACCTCTACTAATGGGATTAATATCATATTACGCTGCACATCTTAATCGCAGTATTAACAAGTTAAACTATGGAGATAAAATTCAGTGTTTATGATGAGTGCAGTATTCTTGCAAGTTTTGCTGTGCATGTAAACATAGCAGTCAACCAAGAGGCAAAAAAAACAAAGCGTTGATGTTTAAAGGTCAGTGAATCAGCCTTAAGAACTGGAGCTTTCACATTTACAGATGTTTCCTTCGATCCTCGTGTGTTTATATTTTTAGCTTTTAGCGCTTAAATCAGTGTAGACAGTGCCAGACAACATGACAGAGATAAGAGATTTCTGCACATTATTTTTCACAGGGATTCTTATGATTTGTATTTTCTTCATTTTTTTTTTTTGTGTATGTTGAATTTGAAACTGGAGGTTGCTGCCTATGATTGTTTCGGAAGGATGATGATACAATCCGGGCGATTTTAAAAGCGGACACTGGATTATATATTTTATAATTTATTATATATGTGCTTTTCCCAAAACTAAATGATATGCTACTCTTTTGACTTTAAAGGAGTAACACCTGTGTTTTTATGTACATAAGAAGCAATACACTTTAGAGTAAAACCAACCAGTTTTTTTATCCACACTGCCTTATCAGTGAGTTAGGTTTCCCTTTAAAGGGGTAGCTCTCTGATGGTTGGTTTTGAATTTCTGGACACAACACCCACACAGAGACAGAGTCACTTTTAATGATGGATTCCAGTCCAGTCCTCGCTGGCTACAATAACAGGCATTGTGAAAAAGACCTTTCCCCCTCGCAATTGTAGATATCCCATTCCACGATGAGAAGAAAGGACCATTGAAAAGAGCAGGAGACACAGTCATCGGTTTATTAGTGAGGGGAATCAAAATCCCAGACAGGAACAGGAAATCCTTCAGCCTCAGGTTAGACTGATGGCAAGCTCTTATCATTGATACAAGAGATCAGTGAGGAATCCAGCTCTGAAAGCAGCATGTCTCCAGATGTCACTGCAGCCGCTGACAAACAGTCTCCTTCAATACCTGCAGCAGAAGGTGACAGCCCAGTAGAAAGAGTGTAGTCCACCCATTAGGCCACTAGAGGACACTGTGTCAGGGTCACGTTTTACCTCGCCGAGACGTGAAAAGTACACGCATGTATGACCATGAAGAAAGAGCTTATGCGAGCGAGTGAGAAAGCGTCGTAGCCAACATGGTTTTCTTTTAAGTAACTTTTAAGTTACTTTCATAACATAACTTGTATAACTTAAGTAACTGTGGTGGCGTAACCCTAACATCACTTAGTCAAATTATTCATTCTAATCCAAACCATGATCTTTTTCAAACCCTAACAACTAGTTTTGGCGCCTGAACCTAAGGAACCTTACTTTTCACGTAGAGGCGAGGCCAAATGTCACACTGACACGGTATCTCCCCAGTGGACTGACGCGTGTATTACACGCTTCGGTGGGCTGCGGCTGACATAGACATTTACATTCATAGTGTAATTATGCAATTCAATACAATCTCCCACAAACAGTAGAAGTCAGTGAGAAAAGCTATAGCTAGTTGTGTGTACATACAAAGATTTAGTCAAACGCTTAATTACAAACTACCTTGAAGGATCCTTCCTGTTGAGTAAATACAAGTTTACTGAAACCTTAAAGCCACTAATGGATTCAAAGGTTTTTCAAACTTGTGCATAAAGGGAAAAAAAAAAAAAAAGCACTTTGCTGGCCTCCAAGAAAACACAGAGGGAGGAGGAGGATGGACTGACCTGAGCGGAGGAATAAAAGGAGACGCAGAGTTGGTTCTTGTAGCATCGATGTGTGAGCATGACTCACTGGCTGTGTGTGGGGTGCTGTGTGGGCTGTGTCCTTGTTGCCAGATCATTAGCTTTAGCTTCCCTCCAACTGCGTGGAGCTCTCTGAATGTGATTCTGTCCAACCTGACGTGTTTACACACCTTCATCTTCTTAATGAACTAAGCTTCTTACCTTCCTTTTATCGATTTTCTTTTCTTTTTTAATGTTACCAAATGAGTTTTTTGAATAACTACAGTAGAGATATATATATAGCTATATCACGCGGCAACTTTAATATATTGTAAATGATGGCTTGGATGCAATGTATTTATTTGTTACCATAATGAAGAATAATCTATAAAGGGAAGTTTAAGGTTTGAGTATACTACACTTTGTTGTTTGTCAGTGGGTTTTAAAATGTCTAGTTGCTCATCTTTTTGTATCACAATGAAACAACACAATACCTTTTTACATCACTAAGATTCATCCTCTTTACTGTGATCATGAATTGGACATCTAACACATATCCACACAAAAACAAATGCAATGTGATGGTTTTAAGACAAACTATTGGTCTCATTGTCAGGATGCAATAGTTTTGCATTCAGTTTTTTTAGGTCTTGTATGTGTTTTTCTTTCTTTTTTTTTTCTTTTTGTTTTTTAGAACAACTGATCCAACCATTTTGCACACGTAATGTTCAGGGATTTATTTGAACCACAGCCTAGTATCAACTTCACAGAGCCTCTGTCACTGAGGTCTGTCACTTCATGCTCACAGTAAGTGCTGACGTTGGCTCTGTTCAGATGGGTCATGAATTGAGTTTCACTTTGCCAAAATTGAGTTGATTTAGCACCAATCCTTTAGTCTGTTGTATCGAGTAATTCTATGTTAATAATCACTGAAGTGATGTATTGAGAATGTGCTATTTCTTGTCATACAAGAATCTTGTATAAAGAAACCTATTTCTGATGTTGAGCAGAAAACAGAGGTTATTTTTATTTTTAGAGCAAGTCAGTACAAGAGAAGTGTCAGAGAAATCAAAGGATATTATTCTAGAACTGAACTGTGACGCTCCTATCGGGGGTTGATTGAAAATGTAAATGTCTGTAAATCAAATAAACCTATTTAATCACTTCATACCACCATGTTGTCTCTGTTTGTCCTCACTGTGTCTCATCCAAATGAATCAACATCCACAGTGTCTCCATTAAGAAACTTTTTCCTGATCTGGTTTTATATAAGAAACTTTCTCTTGATCTGGTTTTATATAAGACACTTTCTCCTGACCTCATGATTCATGTTGCATTTGCTTCACTGCAGAGTAAAGACACATCTAACCGCAGTTAAAAACCTTCATGTTACACCACACAAGTGTCTTCAGTGTTACTTAAATGTGAGACCGTGCCTCCATGTTATTTCCTGAGACAGCTATTATTCATTGATGTTCACATCTCTGTCATATTCTGTAACATTACTGATGCTGATGACTTATAAACAGGCATCACATTTTCTCTGGTGTTTACCCAAGGACCAGCTTGTTTATTCAGCCTGTTTCAACAATATTTTACAGAGAGTCCAGAATAGATGTAGTTTAGTGGTAAATATATTTCCTGCAGCTTTATTGTTGGGCAGTCTTTGCAGGTTTAGAAATCAAGTTGGCCAAGGAACAACACATACAATACATATACCACGTAATACAATATATATCATCTGGTTCTCATCTTGTAACTGTTTTTGATATTTTCTGTGACTATGAATGTATCCGTTCCCTGAATATGAGGAATAAAATGTTTTTTGGAGGAAAAGCTCAGTTGCTGATTGTTTAAATTGGCACAAAGAGGGTAAACAAGGATAATCATGAAGTACTGCCGGATGTATTTGTAAATATTCGTGATGTATTACTTTACTTGAGGGAGCATAAAAATACTAAAAGAAATTAGTACTTAATTAGAAATTAGGAAATGTTCAGTACTTTGACTTTAAATGGAAATTAACTAAATGAAGCGATGCTTGCAAGTCAATCCGAGGAGCTTCACTCTGCATCATGTGACATGCCTGAACGTCCATTATCATTATCCCAATTTGACAGTCTGTTAAAGCTGGAAACTTTTCCAATCTCAACCTTTTTGCCTGTCAGTCCCACTGCTGCTCTGCATCAGTACTGTTGAATGTACATTCAGCCCCTCCACCACCCCAGCATCCACTTGCAGGCTCCAGAGGGTTTTAGGATATTTGCACATCACTCCCCAATATCTCCATGTAATCACATCTGCGGGAGGTATCGAGGCCAATGCTTTGATATTAAACTCTAACTACAGTGGGTACGGAAAGTATTCAGACCCCTTTACATTTTTCACTCTTTGTTTCATTGCAGCCATTTGCTAAAATCAAAAAAGTTAATTTTATTTCTCATTAATGTACACTCAGCACCCCATGTTGACAGAAAAAAACAGAAATGTAGAAATTTGTACAAATTTATTAAAAAAGAAAAACTGAAATATCACATGGTCATAAGTATTCAGACCCTTTGCTGTGACACTCATATTTAACTCACATGCTGTCCATTTCTTCTGATCCTCCTTGAGATGGTTCTACTCCTTCATTGGAGTCCAGCTGTGTTTAATTAAACTGATTGGACTTGATTAGGAAAGGCGCACACCTGTCTATATAAGACCTTACAGCTCACAGTGCATGTCAGAGCAAATGAGAACCATGAGGTCGAAGGAACTGTCCAAGGAGCTCAGAGACAGAATTGTGGCAAGGCACAGATCTGGCCAAGATTACAAAATAATTTCTGCAGCACTCAAGGTTCCTAAGAGCACAGTGGCCTCCATAATCCTTAAATGGAAGAAGTTCGGGACGACCAGAACTCTTCCTAGACCTGGCCGTCCAGCCAAACTGAGCAATCGTGGGAGAAGAGCCTTGGTGAGAGAGGTAAAGAAGAACCCAAAGATCACTGTGGCTGAGCTCCAGAGATGCAGTAGGGAGATGGGAGAAAGTTCCACAAAGTCAACTATCACTGCAGCCCTCCACCAGTCGGGGCTTTATGGCAGAGTGGCCCGACGGAAGCCTCTCCTCAGTGCAAGACGTATGAAAGCCCGCATAGAGTTTGCCAAAAAACACATGAAGGACTCCCAGACTATGAGAAATAATATTCTCTGGTCTGACGAGACCAAGATTGAACTTTTTGGCGTTAATTCTAAGCGGTATGTGTGGAGAAAACCAGGCACTGCTCATCACCTGCCCAATACAATCCCAACAGTGAAACATGGTGGTGGCAGCATCATGCTATGGGGGTGTTTTTCAGCTGCAGGGACAGGACGACCGGTTGCAATTGAAGGAAAGATGAATGTGGCCAACTACAGAGATATTCTGGAAGAAAACCTCTTCCAGAGTGCTCTGGACCTCAGACTGGGCCGAAGGTTCACCTTCCAACAAGACAATGACCCTAAGCACACAGCTAAAATAACAAAGGAGTGGCTTCGGAACAACTCTGTGACCATTCTTGACTGGCCCAGCCAGAGCCCTGACCTAAACCCAATTGAGCATCTCTGGAGAGACCTGAAAATGGCTGTCCACCAACGTTCACCATCCAACCTGACGGAACTGGAGAGGATCTGCAAGGAAGAATGGCAGAGGATCCCCAAATCCAGGTGTGAAAAGCTTGTTGCATCATTCCCAAGAAGACTCATGGCTGTACTCGCTCAAAAGGGTGCTTCTACTCAATACTGAGCAAAGGGTCTGAATACTTATGACCATGTGATATTTCAGTTTTTCTTTTTTAATAAATTTGCACAAATTTCTACATTTCTGGTTTTTTCTGTCAAGATGGGGTGCTGAGTGTACATTAATGAGAAATAAAATGAACTTTTTTGATTTTCGCAAATGGCTGCAATGAAACAAAGTGAAAAATTTAAAGGGGTCTGAATACTTTCCGTACCCACTGTATGTTCTGATTCTCTAAGAAACATTTCAAACTGAGTTGTCTAACTGAAGTAATGAACTATTTCTGGGCCTGTTCTTCATTTAGCATCAGTAGTTTGCAACAAATGTGATTCAGCAGGAAAACTAGATTAACAGAAAAACAATTGAATCCATAATTTAAAAAATTTAAAGAGCATCTTTTTTGCAAATTTTGGATTAATCTTCATTCACACAAATTCTGTAACTGACTGAAAACCATAACGTTAACTGTTGTGAGTTTAGATAAAAGCGTTCAGCAACAGCATTTTGGTAAATGGTATTCTCATAATAACTGTCTTGTTTGCTGGTGAAATGCTTCATAAATTACATTAATTAGCATCAATATTATTGGTTTGTCCTGTAAATCCCTCGATAAAAAGTGGAAAAAAAAAAAATTCTTCCTCACTTCTGAGTAACCAGCCAGCATTTAGTGCACCGTATTGTAAAGTGTTAATCTGTTTATGGACTCGTTCAGCTCTTTTTCAGTAAAGATACACAAGGATGAGTGAAGTCAAGGGTATTTAAACTATTTTATTTTTAAATAAACATCACTTTTGAGAACTACATCCCGTTTAGTTCCTCTTCTCATCTTTGTAGTGTCTTACAAAGACTGGATTTTTATCACAGTGAGAGAAGGCTAGAGTTGATCCATGAATGAACTACTGTATTGTTCAGGTGCAGTCAGGCAGGCCTCTGTGAGGCTCAGTTTGTAAAGTAATCTTGTAGTCTCCGCTCCCCAGAGTGGTTTACAGATGCACTGACACATCACAGACACAGGGCTCCATCCATGCTGGGGATGCAGTAAAAAAAAAAAAAACATAATATTTACCTTCGCAGGAAGTGAGGAAGTCCTCACCTCAAGGCCGTCTCTGTGCTGACGGTCATTTGAAAGGGCAGTTCCCTAACATGGCATCTAATAGCACTAATGGACCTGTCTATGACAAGGCTGCACAAACACAAAGAGTAAGCAAGCCTAAACACTGTTTGTGACAAAAGAAGACTGGAGATGTTGGCTGTGGGGCCTTTAATTGGGCAGAACTACATTTTAAACAGACCGCACTATCTGTCTTGTTTGAATAGGGAGAGATTATATAGGAGCCAGAGGAAGCTCAAAGTGGAGAATGACTGCTTGGTTGGTGAATGAACCAGAGAAACCAACACCCTTTCCCACAGTCAGACAAATATGTACCCCAAAGTCAGATGCTCTGACCTAAAAGTCAACACACCTAGTCATGCAGCAGGCAGGAAACACTGGGGCGTAGACAGGAAAAGGGGAGCCATTCTAGCAAGCACTGGAATTTCCATTTGCACTTTGCCTCTTAAACTCACAGAGGACAAACTTTGTGCAACACGCAGTATAAATTTAGGTTGAAAAATAGCCGCTGGTGGATGTGAAGCTTCAAAATGTCAGCTTGTTTGCAGTTTAAAAGCGGCATTGTTCGAGCCATCCATTTTTTAAATCTTGCCGTGCATTTTCAGGGCACAGTGCCCTGTTTTTTTTTCAAATTTACCCAGCTTATGAAGCAGCCAGCTTTGAGCACATATAAGAAATACATTTTAGTTTGGATCATGATTTAAATTTAGATCACATTACACTTAAAATCACAACAGATATTTCTGTCACATAGGATCATGTAGTTTACTGTACATATCAATAGATTAGGCTTTTCTGCTTTTAGTTGTTTTCAGAAAGAGCTGTGCAGAAATGAATAATCCAACTAAAATACAGTGTGGAACTTAAATATATAATGTTTTCCAACCTTTAAAGCAGTCTGGCAGTCCAATAATGAACAAATCCTTGAAATATTTTGTATTCTTCTTTCATTTTAGGCAGAGCATCCCACATAGGGAGCAGGGCGTGTCAACAAGTTGAAAAGATGTATAGGCTTAAATTAAAGACCTCAAACTGTTTCTACCATAAATCAAATCTGAAACTGTTTCATCTGGGCAGCAGATCATTACAAAATTAGAACACAAAAGGTTTATGTTGTGGTGACAACCGCAATCATATCTAATTACTGTGACTTTTCATGGCCAGGCTTTAAAATAACAATCTGCCATGAAACATGAGTCACTCTGTTCTTCAGGGAATATGTACATTCAACAAGGAGTGTAATCTACTGGATTTATATTCTTTGTTTGCACCCGATCCAAGATACAGCCCAGTATCACAGCAAAGCGTGTGATACACCTGTCAGTCCACAAGAGGATACCGTGTCAGTGACATGTTTTGCCTCACCGAAGCGGGAGAAGTCCACAAGAAGGGTCGGAGAAGGAGGTCGTGGGATGGATGTCATGTGCTGAAGTGTAAAAAGTTAAATTGGGGATGTAGGTGGTGGTCGGTTGGATGGCTCCAACTCAGGAGTTTCATCCGTGAGAACAGGCTTTTAGACTGTGACAAAGTGATATGGATTTCTTTTAAGTAATGAAAGTAAGTCATTAATGTAAAATATGTTAAGTAACTTCCATTGCACATGTAATGTTACTTATGTAAAAATACGTATTTCAACCTAAACCGTGATCTTTTCCAATCTCCAACCAAGTAGTTTTTTCCTAAACCTAAATATGTTGTTTTTCAAGGGGTTCTCTGTTTTTCGATCCGGTATCTTATAAAGTTTAGTCTTCTTGACAACATGTATTTAATCAAATTTTTCTTCCAGTTTATTAGAGAAAGTCAGCTTTTCCATTACATTTATGTTTTGTATAGGAGGCATCTTACTTTTCACACCTAGGCGGCTGTATAACACACTTTGGTGTGACAGTGAGTTGCAGCTACTTCACCTGTAGGTTTTGGCAGCAGACAGAGAAATGGCAGTAATCAGACTAACCTGATGATTAATATAGCGTTACCAGCACAGCACAAACAGGTCTAAAGGTTGGGGTTTAAAAAAAATGGAGACATAGAGAGTCTGTAGAAGAACAGATGAAGCAGAAGTATGTCGATTTTGCAGTATCACACCTCCACTGTGAATCTCTCACCTCTCTCTCTCTCAGCACCCACCGACTTTTCAAACCTGCCTCACACTGCAGGAACAGTTACCTCAAATGAAGCCAGTGTTATAGAGGCCACAGTTTATACTCGATCGATCTGATGTGAACTAGTGTTGTCTGTGTTTGTGAGAGAGATCCAGGTTCCAGTTTTAATATCATCATCAACAATTTCACAGATTTTCACAGCTCTTCATTTGTTGTACTCTTCAGAGATAAAACATGGATGAAACATTGATGAAATGAGCAAAGCGTTCCCTGCATGCTGTACCATGTGAAGACAAAGATGCAAACTGACAAACTAAGTGACATGTAAGCCCTCTTTTTTCTTCCTCCTGACAGGATTAAGAGTGAAGGGATTAAAAGGAGTAACAGAGAATGAAAAACTACAAATGACTCCCTGGGCTGTCAGAGCAATTGAAAGGCAAAAACAGCCCTTTGCTTCATCAGAGGTTGACTTGAGGCGGGGACGGGCTCAAGTTTTAAACAAGTGCCATTGCGAGAAGACACAATGAAGAAAATAAGTGAGTGACCTTTACGTGATAAAAGATGCCAATAAAAACACAAAAACACAGGAAAACAGAACAATGTGAATAGCAGAGCAAGAAATAAATACACTTACAGTGTTACATCCTCACTCAAGATATTTTTGATTGTACAACGTATGTAAAAAGTAACTCAGAATCACTGCAAAGCGTGAAATAGACACGCCCGTCCACAACAGCAAAACGTGAGATAGCCATTTTTGTTTTGGGCTGTCTGGGCATGAAAGTTACACGTTTTGTAAGCATGAAACTTACACACACATAAATATCATGTGACAAAGGATCATGTGACCAGGGTACTGCAACAGAAGCAATCACATGGGCCAAAGCATGCAGTCAGTTTTATTTTCGTCCACTACAGGAAAACGTGTAACCTTTACGCCTAGATAGCGCAAAGCGTGGCTATCTCACATTTTGCTGTAGTGGATGGGCGTGTCTATTTCACGCTTTGCCGTGATACCGGGTTGTAAAATGACACAGCGATGAAGTTTGTTCATTAGAAAGTCATCGAACACTCTGTGCCAAAAATATGCTGACTGCTCTGTAAAGTGGTTTAGTTTTGTTGTAAATTTGTGACACTAAACTATATTTGTAAAATCTTAAAAATCCTGAGAAGTCAATCCAAGATGTGAGTCATTTATTGTACAAAATGCTTTCCAGATTTGTGTCTCCACATTAATCATCATACAGCTGAGAGATGTTCCTCTTCTTCTTATTTTCTCCTTGTTAAGCATCACGTCTTTGAGCATCGCTGCTTTCATGTGTGAATGAGCGCTTAGGCCCGAGGAGCCAAATAACCTTCAGCTGTCACAGTCTGCATGAACGCAGGGCTATGCATGTGTTACTATGTCATTAAAGAAGCTGACAGAGGTTCCACAGGGAGCATGAGATGCCCTCTTCCTCTTTGCTGTCTGCCCATGTGCAATGGACAAGAGATGTGCTTCATGGTGGGCTGAGCAACGTCAATGAAGGAACGATTCAAGAAGACGTGAATGGCGAGTAATAGCCGGGCCTGCTGTCGTTGTTGGAGCCACTGTAGCCGAAGACATCATCACCCTTCAGCCAGCTCTAATGATCATTCCTCGTTTCCCATCAGGCTTTGAAGCAGCGGCTTCATTTCAAACTCTGCCAGTGAGGTCCCAAGTGCGATGAGGGATTAATCTGATTTGCATGCTTACTAACGAGGATGTAATGTAAAATGACAGTGGAAAAGTGTTACCGCAATGTGCTTATTATGTGCCGGAGTGGGTTCAGTGTCGCGGGTGAAGCAAGTGTGAGTTATGAATACCACAGTTTTCTGAATTATACATGAGCTTATGCTCGACTTGGCAAGGAGTGAATGATGTTGGTTGGTTTTTGTTGCTATCTTTAGCTCACATGATTCCATATTTAGACCCGATGTTTCTACTGCAGCATAAACTGATTCTGAAAAACTTCCAAAGTCTATTTATGCGTGCGCCCATGAGTGCAGAACAGCATCTGCATTCATGTGTCCAACACGTGAAGCACGAAGGCAGCTTTGTGAATGATTGGTTTGTAAAGTGTGGAGTGCAGTGAATGGCAACAGGTCGGTGTGAATGGAAGCAGGAGGGCGTTTACATACAGTATAATGTAAACACACACAAACACGGAACAAATACTTGTTTCTCTGGTTGTATGCATGTGTGTGCAGTCGGGAACCCTGATCAAACACGCCACGCACGCAACAACACACCACAAGAGAACAGGAAGGTCAAATAAGTTCATTTTAGCATTTTACATCATTAAATAAGGAAAGATACTAAAACTATTTCAGGACACTCTGTTATTATTTGCTCTCTAATTAAATGTGTTTCTCCCGGAGAACATTACACACACAGCTTATATTGCACCTCCCTGGATCATAAAGTGCTTTCCAATTGGGCTGAATCAGTTACGCTGTAATGCTTCACAGTAAAGTTCATCTAAATATAAACAATGAACAAAATCCCATTTGTCAAAAGCGAATTACAACAGCAAACTTCTAAACAGTCAGACAAGAATCAGACATGAAAGTCTTTGGGGATGTTAGTTTGTTTGATCCAGACTGAAATATCTGAACTGCTTCATGACTCATCAAGAAATGTGATACGCACACTCATCGTCAGAGGATAAAAAATGATGACTTTGCTGATTGCCTGACTTTTCCTGTAGAGTCACCATCAACTCTCACAGCTGTCAGATGGATGAATTCATATACAGATATCTGGTGTCTAGAAATGAATGCTAATGATCGACTTTTAGTCTAGTGCCACCACAGGCTTCACTTATCATGCTGTGGAATTTACATACAGTAAATCCACAAGCTGGACTGATGCGAACATTTCGTACATTCACGGCTCCCAAAGTTTGGTGATATTTGTGATCCTCAGACTTTTTTATAGCACCAACGATCAAGCATTGTTTTAAATGAAATGTTTCAAAAGTAGATTGCCATGAAATTTTGCACTAATAATCAGGTAAAGTTTCAGTTTGTCTAATATTTTCTTTAAATTATTAAATACCTGCAAAATACCACCAAAATCACCAGCCTGAGTTTTATCTGCTCTATATTTAGCACTGATTATAAAATGTTAGCATGTTATGAGTCTAAACTAAGATGGTAAACATGGTGAATTGTATACCTTCTTGACATCAGCATGATGACATTACAAAAACCATATCATTGTATCCAGCCCTGCTTTAGCTGTATACTTTTACTCATGTTTGAGGACAAAACAAATGCTACAAAATTTTGAAATATGATGTTTTAAAAAATTAATAATCAAGACATTTTTGTTTTTTTTCTGACCTGGCATGTGGAAAGTTATTTTTCCATACAAGAGGTTTGTAACGTCAAACTCACAGTCAGAATACAGATTGAATGCTTTCAGTTTTGTAATTGATTCATCGCTGATTTGTCATCAGAAAGCAAATTAGTTCATAACCACAGTTAACGCCTCGTGATTGAGGTCCTCTGTTATTAAGTAATAAAGCACAGAGCATCAAAATAAATCCTGGCCAGCAGTGTCCTGTTATTCTATTTTCAATGTGTCGTGGCCCATGTAATAAACACACAAAGTGCTTCTCTGTCTTTTAGTCATTATTCAGACGACATATTATCTGAGCATTCATGACAAATGTGTGGCTCACTCAGGCTTCTTTTATGTTCTGCTCTCACTTTCCTCACCTCTTACACAACCAGAGGAACGAGAGGCGAGAGCTGTTGGTTACAAATGAATGGATGCCATTGAGGCAAGACTCTGGAATGAGTGATAAATGGGCTTGATAGATTATTCATGAGGTAAGTGACCTATCAGGCCTCGCGTACTGTCAGACAATGACAGGAAACTGACTACATGTTTCCACTCATCCTTAAGATCAGCCACACACACAAAAAAAGTGTGCATTTACTTATGTGCTGCAAAAAGCCTAAAAACTCCTGAATCAAAACATGTGATTTCATAACTCTGCAACACCTCATGGGAACACAGGTGCTGTCTTCTTCTGCTCTGGAAAGGCCACAATGAGTTAAATATAAAGGACAAATTGACCCAAAGTGGTCCAAGAAGTGTAATTAGAAATAACAAATATACCGATAGCAGAAGTGTTCACTCCAATTTCCTGATTTATTTGAACCCCTCATGATATTATTCATGCGATGTATTGCAATTTAATCAGTACTTTCACTTAAGTCTGTTTTTCCAACATCAATTATTTAAACCTTCACTACCATATGTGAAAGCTTCAGCTTGATGCACTTCCACCGACCTCGTTCAGCTGACCACAGGAATTACATGTTCTCCCTTTTCGCATATGGCAGTAAAAGAAGGAGGATGAGGATTTATTTTCTCTTGGAAACCTCAGGAAACCGACTCAAATTGTGCCCATTCAGGAACACTACAATCCAAATGGTGCTTAAATCCTAAAATCCTATTTAAACAACATGACATGAAAAAAAGAAAATGTGGTAAAACAGATAATAAAGAAGAGCAAAGGAGATGAATTTATACCATTTCAAGTGTCCATTATTGTGTTCAATGGTGGTTTTGTTGTGAAATCTGACTTGACTTCTTGGTCCTCCTTTCAACATTAAGGTCATGTCTGGTTTGAGAAGTGAACCTGTGCAGAAACACATGTCTGAGGAGAGTGAAGTGTCGAGTCAAGAATCAAGCATGATAGACAAAGAAAAAGGGACACGGCAATTGTGAATAAGGTAGGTTGACTTTCACAATGGAGCACCGTCATGTGACTGTCCGAAGCTGACAATCACATTTAAAGTCATGGTGAAACACCTGAGTGGGGCTACAGACAGTAACAGTTCATTTACAACGTAAACAAAGACACATATTTGTGACTGCATAATTGACTTTGTACTTCACATAATTGCAATAACCCACAATCATCCACTCAGATTTATTTATATAGCAGCTTTCATACAACAATGCATCCCAAAGTGTTTCACAGACCAAGATAAAAAAAAAATGTAAATGCAAGAAAAACAACAAAAATGTAAAACAAAGATTGAAACAGTAAAACACAATCATAACCCAAACAATAGATAAAACAGGCAAACAATAGAGTGCCAAATAAAAGCCAACCTATAAAGATTTGTCTTAAGTTTTCACAGCTTTCACTTCCTGTACATTCAGTTACTGCATCATGAGGTGATGATGACAAAAATAATTTCATCCTCTAGATATTGGCAGCATCTTTGATTGTGGTGTTGGGACAAAGGTGACTGTGGTGAAATCCAGGTTGACATGTGAATCTATCAGTTAATCCTGGCTTCAACTGACAATATCTCAGATCAATTCTATTGATCACAGAGTCGATGCATTTCATGACTGGTGGACCTTTTTCGGATGTGAGTACATTTATCTAATGACATTCATATGCAGAGGCCCATTAGACTGTGAGAATGTCCAGTGACCTCTGACACAGTCAATAGAGCAGAAAGCTTCGCTGCCTGTCATCGTGACCCAGGTGACAATCATCAGGCCGGCTGTGTTTGAGAAGTCCTGCGCTGATCTTTGTCTCGCCTACAGAACAACTCTGGCTGATGTACAAAGAAACGGAGGGTGGTGGTTGGATGATGGGGACATTTGGAGAGTGCTGGCTTGACTGTGGTCGAGAAAAAGGGCAGCAGCCTCTTTTCTGTGCAGCAGGCAAAATGCCACAACATGTTAGCATGCTGTGCAGCCTTGTAGCCTGTGGACAGTGATGTGCAGACAAAGAGTGGGAGCCGGTCCAAGACAACCTGCTCACCCCCAGAGGAGCTCAATGTGATTTGGATTCACAGTGACACTGAGGAACAAGAAATGGTCTTGTGGTCAAGAGTATTCAGATATTAAATGCGTTGAGACTGTTCTGTTCAGATGAAGAGGATTCGCTCTATAGATTTTCAATAAGATGTCCACATTTCAGCACATCACGTAAATTATGTGGAGAGTCAGAAAACTGCTTCTGTAAATGCTCCAAAAATTATTATTTTTTTAAATGGGACGTGCACACACCGTTTTACATACAAACAAGTGAACACTGGTGAAGTTTATCCTAAATCCAACAAATAAATCCATCAGATGCGGCAGCAGCAGGAGCCAACTGCATCCTCATGGGACTGAGGGGGATTTATGGGTTGTAGGCAGCAGGGTAATCCACGCAGAGCTCTCTCCCACCACCACCAAACATTAAATATTCATGACCACGTAGGAGACAGTCTGCAATGCTCTCACACTATATGCAGGTAAAATTGATTAGTCCACTCTGATTGGAAATGAAAGAAATGGAGCATATTAGTAGAGATCTGAAGGTAATATTCACGTCTGGGTGTACGGCTGTGGTTTATTAGAATTCCTGCAATAAGTCTCTGACTCGCACAGACTTTTATCTTTGATCGCTGCAAGTGAATTTACTGTTCTGCCCGCTAAATGCAATACTTTTAATAATTTAATACTGCTTTTAGAATACATTATGGAGTAACCAGTGATAACAACTATGTGGTGAATATCTAATGGTGATGAAACCACTGGTAAGAGGTAGAACTACAATTTGATGTATAGTATAATATTAGGTAATACTATATGAACTAGAAGGCAGCTGTCTGAATAAATAAGTAGAATATGTCATAAACCCGAACCCTGACACTACAAACCAAGCCTCTTTTCTAATTTTAGAGAAATCTAGGTGTGTGTGTGTGTGTGTGTGTGTGTGTGTGTGTGTGTGTGTGTGTGTGTGTGTGTGTGTGTGTGTGTGTGTGTGTGTGTGTGTGTGTGTGTGTGTGTGTGTGTGTGTGTGTGTCAGGTAGCACCTTCCAGTATCAGACTGAGGTGTGGACGAGCTGCAGTCATGTACAGTATGAGCTCACACCCTTCACACAGTCAGATGTAAATGATTCAACGAGAAGATATTTTTATGCTGCTGGACTTGATTATTAAAAAGGGCAGAAAGGCCTCACGTTCATCTCAGCACCGTTTGCACATCGTATTGTTCGGTGTTAAGATGTCTGCAGGAGAAGTCTTTGGGCGCCACCTTGTGGTAGCAGTGTGTTGTTATAGTTGTTTTAGGTTTAGAGGTTAGGTTAGGTTAGGTTAGGTAGTTACTTTATTAATCCCCGAGGGGAAATTAAAAAAAAAAAAATTTTACATTTCTCCTCAGTTAACACAGACGCTGTAATATGGAAAATTGGCACATCTGTCTCTCCTAAGCACGTAGTTTGTTTTGAATTGCATTTACAATCATTTCTGTAGTTTAATCAAACATACTGCAGCATCTGATTCAGTAAACTCTCGTTTTGTGCAAAAATTTAAAAAGGATTAATAACAATAAATAAGCAGAGTTACTTTAAAGACAATAAGGATACATGTAATGTTACAGGCTGTGGTTTTTATAGGTCATTGTGTTGTAAGCGAGATCTCATTCATTTAGACTACTGAGCAGGCCAATAATTAAGCCTGCAACATTCAACATAATGTTAAGTGTAGCAAGACTTTTGTAAAGGGAGTTTTTTGTTTACAATAATGAAACAACAAAGACAAATATGATTAGTTTTTGTTTATATCAAAAGTCTTTTTACAAAATCATTCATTACACATGTATATACAAGTTTCAGTCTTTCGATTCCATGTGATGTTTCTGTGGGACAGAAACCTTCAACTATTAATAATTTGGGTTTGAAGTTTTTCAAAGCATCTCAACTAAAAGATACAGATGATTCGTACAAAACAATATAAAATTAAACTAAAAGTGTGATGCGATGTTTTAGCTCATCAAAGTTCAAATCCATTTTAAAGCATTCATGATGACACACAAATGAGAAAACAACTGTGTATGCTTACAAAAAGCATGCTTTATTTATTTTCATAAAAATAAACCATAAGTCAACAAAAAAAGCACGAAGGTAATGGATGTTCCTGCCACAAGGCCTCAAGGATGAACAGTATCACAGTAAATTCAGAGTAAAGTTCAAGTTCAGTACAAAACTTTAAATTTAAACAATTGGGAATTAAAGGTGAACAAAGAAGAAAATGTAGGGAAATTTATTAAATCTAATACAGTTGGATTTTTATCTTCAGTGTAATTCAACGTTGAACGTAAATTTTGGTCAAATCCAGTTCCGACATGACTCCAACCCCAGGTGACAACTGACAACATGAAAAGTTCACAGAGTAAGAAAACAAAGAGGTCTTCTTCATTATGAGGTGTCCATGGAACCCGTTTCTGAAAAGGAAGAGCAAAATATCTTGTTCATTCATCATGTAAAGTGAAACTTGTATACTCTGCATAATATTTTTTTAATTAGATGGAAGAGCAGAGCCTTCGAGTGCAGCATTTAGCCGAGTTGGAATTAATTCATTTTCATATGCTTATTTTTCCATAGATCTCCTTCTTCTCTCTGCCTTGCTGTACGATGTAGAGCAGGTTGAATGAAAAGTGAAATCTCCACTAACGACTGCGGCAGATCACAGCAGGTTCCCTCGGGCAGGAGTCTGTTTTGGCATTCAGATGAACTGATTGCCTTTGATTTAACTTGTGTTTATGTGAACACAGCTTCGGTGTGAACTGTTGATCTGTGGGAACCAAAGCAGAGACGTTCTGCCGAGACCAGAGATGCAAGACGAACAGGAAACTCACGTGTTTCATTGAAGAGGAAGGAATCCTGATACTCCTTCATGTACTGAGAGGATCTGGCCTCATCCAGGAACAGAGAGTAAACCCTTTTAATGTCCTCCACCTGAACCTCTGTCCCCTGAATCAGACATGAAAACACAAATGATGCCAGCACTGAAAGAAATATAATCCATCAAATGATTCAAAGAAACCTGAGTTGATGATTATTTTTCTGAATTTATGTTACAGCCTCAGCAGTAAAGTCTGCTTGTTCCCACCGAGCTCACCTTGCGTTTACGACACACCAGTCCTGCAGTGCTGATCAGCTGGATGGCGTAACGTAGTGACGTTTCCATGCCGATACGAGTGAGGACGGTGTGAGCCTCCTCGCTCAGCTCCACATCCTCCTCCTCACACCTGAAGCACAAACATGCAGGTTTACTTCCTTTCTGTGATGCTGTGCAGATGGAAACAGAGAGGTGGCTGACGGCTGTTGATTCTCACCGGATCTTGAGGATCTGCCGCGTCTCTTTCTCGGTGTACGGGGAGGTGGCGATGATGAGCAGGCGATCCAGCAGGTCGATGGGGATCCCGTGAGGGCTCTGATAGTTGGTGCCGCGGATTCTGCAAAAAGAAGGTTAATATTCAGTGTTACATGTTAAATGTGAGAGACCAAAACTATAAATGTTTAATTCTTTAAAAGGTTCAGACTTTAAGATTAAGGGGATCTAGTGGCAGAAATGGAATTTAATATTCATAATTATGTTTTCATTAGTGTACAATCACCTGAAATAAGGATCTGCCATCTCAAACTAGATGCCACTAAATCCTACACACTGCTCCTTTTAATAATCAGCCTTTTCGTGAAATTGTAAGAAAAGTGGATTTTTTTCCTTTTTTTTTCTTTGTACTTTAACATATCTTGTATTCATTCTTAGTTTTTGTTTAGGATTACAAAGATGCATACATTTTTAGATAATTAATTCATAGGCAGATAATGTTTTAATAACGGTACATGGGGTGATAAAAAAAAAAAAAGTTCAGACACTGTCCCTGTTGTGCACAAAGGGAGCAGAGGAAAATAATAACTTTTGTAGGAAGTATTCCAAGTTATGTCACCGAATCAACATTCAACACTAAAGAACATCTGAGGTACAGGAATATTTATGAACACCGCTACGTGTATATTTGCGATTTTACCATGGATATGAGCAGAGAGCACATACAAATCTGTGTCAAACGAGAAATCAGCATCGAAGACACTTGAAAAAAAAATCTGAAAGTCCACGATAATGTAGCAAAGAGCCGGCGAGGTGTTTTGAGTGGCATTCATGTTTCAAGAGGGGGAAACATTCAGCACAAACAACCTGAACTGTAGCGTTAAGTATGACCTACAAAACACTGAAAGGACCAGATGACCACAGAGGTGGATCAACATGCAGAGGTGAGCTGTTTTGTCATTAACAGTACCGAGTGATGCCTCTGTTGGTGGCCATAATGAGAACTGGGGACAAGTCGCTCTCCAGGGCTCGGTTCAGGAAGGAGAAGCACTCCATGTCCAGCATATGGACCTCGTCAATGAATAACACCTGGAGAGACAGACAGTGTTAATTAGTTAAGTATAATCACAGAGACAACAAATACAAACAAACACCCAGACACTTAGACGTACCCCTGGGATGATCTCTGCCTTGCCTTCTTCCCTCCACTCACACACTTTGGCATTAATCTGCTCGCGGACTTCGGACTTGATCTCTCCGGTGTCTCCGGAGAAGAGAGCCAGGAAGCCTTGTGTGCGGCTGTTGATGACGTCGATTTCATGGAGGGACACTGTGTGGACCACCTCCTTTCTCTTCTGCAGCTCGCCCTCTGGACACTGTACAAACTGCGTCTTTAAAAATAGAAAAAAAAACAAATGCCACATTAACCATGTAGCCACAATCCAGAAAACATTGCATGGTTATATTATGAAAACAAGACTTAGCTGAAAAAGGCCACTGAAAGAGGTGGGGATGATATTCATATCTAATGCATACATGTGCATTCAAAAAGACTGTGATCTTAACAGTGGAAAAAAATCTCCTGTTGTTTGTCAGTAAGTTACAACAGCGGGATGTTCCTGATGTGCCGGCATACCTGAGCTCCCATGGCATCATAGTCTCTGGCTCTGGTGAAAGAGCGGCCCAACTTGCTGATCTTCCCCGTGGCTTTGTCGATGGTAATAACATCTCTGAGAAAAAAAAGGAAAACGGTTAGAATCATATGTGTTTGTCTGATCAGCCTGAGTGACATGAGACTGTAAATCTCAGATAACAAACAAGAGTTTGACTTACCCAGCTTGAACCTTCTCTTTACTGAGGCTGTCAATCATCTTGTTGCCCAAGTCATATATTGTTTCCATCTCAGTCGTCTTCAGAGTCAGCTTGCCCACCTTTGCACCCTGTTTGAAAGAATATCGTTTGAAGTAAATGGGTGAAACATCACCACTGCATGCATTCAGATATGCATTTTTATAGCATTTATAGATTGCTTCAGTTTCCTTCAACATGTAATATCAGTAATGACTCACTGCTGGTGTTTTCTGTGAAATGCTTTCCAAAGCAAGCAATATGGACAGATTCTGTGAGGCAATAAACTATGAGTGTATTTGTAGCCGACATCAGTGTAAGCAGCCTACCGTTCCAGTGGCTGGTCTATCAATCTGGATTTCCACCACCTCTCCTTCAATTATTTCTGTCTCCTCTCTGTAAATAAAACAACAAACACTGTGAAAAGAAATTCACCTCAAACAAAAAAAGAAGAACAAAACACAACGGTTGTGTTCGCTCACTCACTTGATCCTCACTCCGATGGCTTTTCTAAAAGCTTGGCTGAGTGCCTCGGTCTTGCTCATCTCCAGGGAGAAGATCTCACTACCAGCCAGTGCTGTAAAGGGTGTATCAGGGCCAAGAGATTGCGCAATACCTGCACACACAAAAAAAAGAAGTATCAGCTAGTCATCCTGGGAGCAGGAACAGTTGTTTTAACTTAAGCTAAAGACATCAACCCAAGGAAACAATATTACTTCTGGTGGAGGATGATCATGTGTTCTGGAAAGCCTCCAACGTAGTGCTTACCCATAGCGATGGCAGTCTTCCCTGTGCCAGGTTGCCCAGCAATCAGTACCGCTCTGCCAGCAATGTGGCCGTCTTTGATCATCTCCAAGATGACCCCTGCTGCCCGACGGGAGGCCAGCTGGCCGACCATCCCCTGAGACACCTGCAGGTGAACAGGAACAGGTATCCTTGAGCCCAAGTTCAACACATAACGCCCATCTGTGCCTCTTAGCGGACTAATCAGCTCAACATAAGGCTGTTTAAATTCAATATGCAGGGGTTGTTTATGTCACAACATTCATGCTCACATATTTATATATTTATTAGGAGATCCACATAATTCAAAACTCTGAATTGAAAGTCCAACGCTACCTGTCTCGGCTCCAACGCATCATCCAAACCCAGGCCACGAATGTGAGAATGTGCTCCTAAAAACAAGGAAAACAAACAAACAAACACAACAACCACTTTTGAAAGACAGAATAAAGACAGCTTGAATCAACACACATCACAGTAATCATTAATCATTTCATCGGTTGTGGATTAAAAACGTGGATTTCTCACCAATTCTCTCGATCCGTGTGACGTCACGAACCTCCGGGACCTTCGTCGCCGCCATCTGAGTTGAGTTACAACAAAACAGAAATATCTTCACAGGAGGAAACGAGATTCACCTCGAAGAAGTATTAAAACCTCACTGTCGTTTTAATGAGATGTTAAAAAGATAGTGTTTGATGGTTTTGGGCATCACGAGACACAAACATGTCAAACAAAAGAAAACGGCTCCTGTTTATATCCTAAACAACGACTTTACTGAAACCACAACAACACAAACACAGTTGAGCTGTTAACTAGTTAATTATTGTTAAAAACAAAAGATGTCCTGTTCAGTCGGTTGTCATAGAAACATCCTAACGACGCAAACAGCGGCTCAGAGGCGACGTGACGTTAGCCAGCTTTCTGCGGCTTTTATTCGTCATTGTTGTCCTTTTTTTAACACAATGAACGAAGGGCTCACGTGTCACAACAACACACTTGAGCAAACTGCCGTGTAGAAGCTGCACAACTCGTGTGTCTGTTGGTCCAAACAGCGCCGGAGTAGCAACGTGCAACGTAACGCTAGCTAATGTTATGTTAGCGAGCTAGCTCGCCCCGTTCACAGCGTTGTCTTCAGTAAATACTTCCCCGATAAACACGTGATGTTCCGGGGATAGACAGGATTTATATTACGCATGCTGCAACGCCAGAGAGTGACAGATTAAGGTGTACAATAATAAATAAATGAATCGTACTGCTCTACACTCACCTGTACAGCCACACTTGTGAAAACGTGAGAATGCGGCGCTTCTTTCTGAAGGTGCGTGGCGTAAATGTGTCCGACGAGAAACAAGTCCTGCTTTTTTCGACGTGGAAAGTTGACTTCCCTCTTGTGACCCGGATGTAAGTAACAGCGACGGCATGGAAACCTTGATAAAAAAATAATATAGCATACCTTTTAAAAAAAATGTGTCATTTAATTAGGGAATTATATTACGGTACAAATATGGATCTTAATTATACGTTTTAATCTGTGTATTTAATCTTATATACGCTGATATGTTGAGTGTCCTGTCTTCACGTGGTATTTTACATTTTACCACCTGTTGTTCTCAAACTTAATCAACTTAAAACCTATTAAAGACTTTCACTGGGCACATTACAACTTTCCTTTAACGTTTAATGTCACATGTAAGGCTGCCCCGTGCGCAATGTGGACATTTCAAAACAAACGTCCACGTATGGAGACTGGCTGGATTTGTCCAGGGGACTAGACTGTTTGAAATAGCCGACCCGATAATGAAAGATAATGGTCTTTCATAGGCCATAGGTAAACTAGAACCAGCACTGTTGCACTGTTTAAGCTTTTTCTTTTGTTCCACCAGTGAAACCATCTGAACTGTGCGTACAGAATACCTGCAGAAAGAGGTTGATGAAAGCAGCACTGCATCAATTTCTCCACTAGAGGAGGCTCCCAAGTTAGATTTATATGCAAGATATTTCTGTACCAGGAAGCTGCAACAGCCGGATTTACTGAAAATTGGCACCGATGATTGCAAACAATTCAACTTTGACAATCTTTTTGCATTTTGCCAGCAGTGATCTTTGCCTTTCTTTGTCACCAGCTCACTAAAATCAAACACTTGCCTACACAATCACAGTGTATTTCTTTTGGGCCAATCCAATTTGATGTATCTGTAAAAGGCAGCAACTAAAGTCAGAAATATTTTAACTCAATCTGAGTAGATGAGAATGTCACGAACACATGTAGCTCGAGATCCAGTAGTCTCTCCTTTTTACTATATTTATGCTATTGAAAAAAAACACAATCACACATGTGTTGTGCATGTCTGGAACCAGTATTTAATTCCAAATGTAATTTTAGAAAGCGTATAAACCAAGGGGACAACATCACTGAACAATGCAGGGACAAGCTCACCTGCTGTCTACAACCTTAAGGGTTCGGTAGGAGTTTTTCATATCCTCTCTTCTATATCTTCAAAGTTCCCCCTTCAGGCTTAAGCTTAAAATTCTACAACCTGAAGTCACTTCACCTCAACATCCCAGAAGAAGGACACTGAACGCTGCAGCGGATTTATTTTTTTCACCTGTCACCAACTGTGATGTTTCCGCATGTGTAGTCATTGGCTTGTGTTTAAACAAAACAGACACTTTTCTGACAACCAGACTTCTAACTTGCTTTACAGTAAAACAATCCCCACCAGTTCAAATTGGATATAGTTTAATCTCCTACAGTTAGGCTATTGATTGTTACTCAAGTAGTCACTTTTGCAGCTACTTTAGTGGAGAAGAAAGATTGTGTGTTGCAGTGGATCCAGAGTTTTAATTAATAACTTGATGATAAAGATCTTTGGAGTCAGAGTGGATCATACCTTCATTCAACGTACCACGAAATGAGTCTCAGCCATGTGTGAACTCAGGAGCCTCTCAGTTACACCTCACTTGTTTCTGTACAACATGTCCCAAACCTCTCAGACCTCCACAAAACCAACACTGCTGTTCAAACACAAAACTTTCATTATAACACACAAACAAATACTCTCTCTCTAGTCCAGTCTCAAAGGTTTATACATTTTATTATGGGTGTTTATTAATGTATTTACTTGAAATGTTAGTGATGCTGGTAATGCAAGGACATTTTTAATATTAACACAGGGATTTCTGATCTCACAGACCAGAAAAATAAACTATATAGAGCATGTGTGTATATATAGATGAAACGGAAAAGTTGTAATAATTTTTCATTAGTATTTTCAGAATACGTCCCAAATCCTGAGTTTGTCCTGATTAAATGATGCAGGGGTTATATGAATTAAAGAATGAATAAATGAAAACTATTTTTTTTCATATCCAGTTTAACATTTTAATGCATGCAGGGTGAGATTAACTTGAAAAGTAAGATGGGTAATTTGTCATGATAGAAAGAAAATTGAACATTTTATGTTTGTTTCAAATCTTTATTGATAAAAAAAATAAGTGTATTACAGCCTTTATATAAATTATATACACAGATTTCAATCAAGTACAGCCTTCATCATTTCAAAGTATAATTTGAATACTCATTGACTTTCTGCACCTAATTTTACATTTCATACATTTTGATTTGCATCCATCATTAACAGTTTCCCTGATCCACACACTGCATAATGTAAAAAGTCTTGGAAAAGCGTTATAACATCACACAATAGTAAATATTTATTTTGAATCTGTACCAAAACTGAATTACTGTTGTACACTGATCACTGGACATGTGTAATCACAGCTGGATGATGGTCACAGCTGAGTCGTACCAAACCCAGAAGCCCGGGTAGACATCTTCACTGAAAGAGCACTTGAAGCGGTGGAGGAGAGACATGGTGTCGCCCACAGAGTAGAAAGCGAGAGAACCCCCGGCGTGGTCCAGGAAGACACCAATGCGGGAGGAGTACGCCGCATTGATCTCGACCTGGTCCTTGTTGTGGCGGGCGGAGTAGCTGGAGTCAGAGCAGAAGAGGCTCCATGACTTGCGGTTGTAGCCGATACGGCAGCTGTCACCGTAACCCGTCCTCTTGATGCCTTTGTAGGTGACTCCGACTGCAGCCCCCTCCCCGCTCCAGTCCATCTCCCAGTAGTAGGCGCCTCCAGAGAGGGGCTCCTTACACAGGACCTGGGGCAGGGAGTCGAACCTGGCGGGGCTTTCACTGTAGGACTGGGGGTCTTTCTTGAGGGCCGCTTTCCTGTTTCCTCGAGACAAGTAGAGCTGTCTGTAGGCTGTGTTCGGGTCCAGTGTGAGCTGGCAAGCATCTAGGAAGGAAGACAAGATAAATTGAACATTTACCTAACGAGGAAACATTTAACTCAAACTGCTCGGGTTAAATGTAAATGAGCTGAAGCACCCCTCCCCATCGCACCACTAACTGGAAGGTCCCAGAGGTTAGCAGAATGTGATTAATATTTCTAGGTCTGTTAGATGGTTAACTAATTTCTGCCACAACATGCTTTGAAGGAACAGCGGGAGACCCTCTGGCTGGATACACAGAAATCAGAATAATCACAGGGGTTAGATGTCACCTGCCTGCTGTGCACCTCCACCTCTGCAGGTCACAGTTGGTGGGCCATCCGATGGCCTCGGCTAGATCTGCCCGGCCTATTATCTGGAACGCCACAGGTATCAACACTGTTTGTGAGTTTGACCACGAACAGAAGACCACCAAAGACCTTTTTTTTTTTATATATATATATATATATATATTTTATTTATTTTTTTATTTTTTTTCTATTTTTTTTTTTTTCTAATCTGACAGAGTGGCAGCTTTTTCATGTACTCAGTGAAAAAGAAGGAGGGAGCAATTAAACTGCAACTTTAGAAAAATCACAGCTGTGCAAGGGCCAGCTGACTAATATATTTACAGTGAATCAGTCCCAGTCTCTGTCAGCACTGTGGGACATACAGTAGTTACTGAAATTGGATTTTGTGGTCAGCCACAGGGTCTGACAGAGAAGCTCATCAGCATGTAAATTGCCTGAAGCGCTGAAAAAAGCGAGAGAGCAAAGAATTGTGTGGCTGCAGAAAACAGAATTGGAGAAGAGAAGCTGAGACTCACATCTCATGAAGTCTTCCCTGTACTGAGGCTCCTGGACAGGAACAGACTTGTACATGGCAGCTTCATCACCTGTGGAAATAAACATTTATATTTAAATATCAGATTAAGAAATAATCATAGCTGCATATCACAAATAAATCATTTCTACAACACCATGCTAGTAATTAAAATGAAATTGGTCAACAATACTTTGTGTAATACTTGTGTTATTCCTATGATTTGACAATAATGAAAGAGAAAACAGATCCAATGTAAGATGTTGGTATTCCTCTAATATTAATCTAAGTACTCTAAAACTGTGAAACTATAAATGAAGCTGATCTGAACTGTCCAAGATCATGCGACGTTGCTGATTTTTATCTTGTGTGTTGATGACATTCCTGATCAAAGGAAACTTTTAACCCTGGTAACTGAGTCACTCCAGGAAGCCCTCCAATGAAAATCATGGCCAGGCATCAGGACCGCATAAAGCTTCACTGCGTACAAAGGAAACTGTAAACTCTGTCTGACTTTTCCTGGTCCTGCAGTATTTACAGTTTGAGTGACTGTTTTATCCAAGTACCATATCTGGGCTGGCTTAATGCATCAACTAAAAACACTCAGTACTAAAGATATGACCACCCTACGTTGTCCACAGCAGCAAGAAGCAAGTTAATTTTCTTGAACTCACTTTTTATCGACTGTCTCTTTTTGGATTCATCCAGTTGGCAGAAGATCATTTTGTTAACTGCAAAAACAAAAGATATTTAAAAAAAAAAAAAAAAAAAAGCAGTGATGATATGTTCATAACATGTTGACAGTAATACAGGAGGATTCATACCACTGCGAACCATTTAAATTCTCATATGTGTCTTATCTGTGGCTCCACACTCACCTGCTTTGGCTACTTTAACCAGCTCATCATTGCTGAATTCATTCAGGTGCTGCTTCATCTCGGAGACGGCCTTGGTCACCGGGCCGAAGGTGAAGTAGGGGTTGACGGTGACTGTCGGCAGCTCCTCGGCATCCGTCTGGGCGATCAGCATTTGGTAACTCTGATGACAAGAAACAGCAACGTTGTTACTGTGTTTTACTAGAATTGATAGATGCAGTGACCGACCATGCCTGTTAGTGTCTGTGAGTTACCTGGATGAAGTGGATGTGGTCCTCAGTGCGGGACAGCTGTGTGATCTCGTTGTCTCTCCTCTTCAGGTCGGCGATCTCGTGGGTCAGACGCTCCACGTGGCCCTCTGCATTGTTGAGTGCTGCCCTCTTGTTGGTGGATATCAGCTTGGTCATCTCCTGCTGCATCCTCTCGATGGAGCGCATCATGTCGCTAAACATCTTCTCGCATTCCTGCAGCGCCCTGTGGGCCGAGTTCTGCACAGCAAACATGGAGGTATATGAGGTAAGTCACACACTGGTTTTACTTGCACAGTGAGAGGAGTTGTCATCACTCCTACGAGAAGGAATGTTGTCAGTGCTGGTAGTGAACTTTCCATCCACTCTATAGTGGTTAGTCTGGTCTTATCGGTCTGATGAATGATGGTGGCACAAACCTTGAGAGCGTCCACTGCTTGTTTGAGTTCCTCCATCTGCTTGAGGCGGTCGTGAATCTTCTCCTGGATCTCAGCCTGGGTGGCTCCCAGCCGTTGCTATGAGTTAAACAACAGGCATTGTTGATGATTATTTTGACAATAACTCCACAAATCGGCAACTTAAAGTTACTAAATCGAGATTTTGTTCAAATGTAAATGCCAGCTGCAGCTCAGAGTTGTCGCTGGAAGCTGTGTATGCTGTTAACAGCCTTTATGTAAAACATGTGTGTCTCAAACGGCCTCAGGCTTCTGTTTATGACTCATTTCATCTGTTGTCAGCTGCTCTTTCATGCTTTACGTGCAACCGTTAAATCTACATGTAAACGCTCAGAGTCATAAATGACGAAATGTATGTTTAACAATACTTGTGTACTCATGTACACAAAGCACATTATAGCATTATTAGTGGACCTGTTGCAAAACCAGTGACAGCCTGATACACCCGTGTTGTGCAGTTAAAGTGTCGCCTACCTGTTCCTCGGCTCTCTCCTGCTCAGCTGAAACCATGTCGTGACCTTTGTGTTCTTTCACCGTACACAGCACACAGATACACATCTGGTCGGTGCGACAGAACAGCTCCAGACCCTTCTGATGCTGCGGACAGATCTGCCGGTCCAGGTGGCCGATTTCATCCACCAGCTTGTGCCTTTTAAAAGTGGCCGACTCGTAGTGAGGCTTGAGGTGCTTCTCGCAGTAGGAGGCCAGACACATCAGGCAGGTCTTGATGGCTTTGTGCTTCTTGCCAATGCAGATGTCGCAGCCTACATCCTGGGGTCCTGCGTAGTTGTAGTCAGGGGACGGAGGTGGAGGTGGGAAGGATTCAGAGTTGCGTTGGATGGTGGAGTGCCGCGAGCCTCCCATGCGTCTGGGAGTGGGCCTCTTGTTGTAGGCGACCCTGCATTGTGGGCAGAGGTACGAGCCCGAGGGATCAGCATGGTCCCAGTATGTCTTCAGGCAAATGGAGCAGAAGACATGTCCACACGGGATGGACACGGGGTCCCGGAGATGTTCCTTACATAGGTGGCAGCTTTCCTGGTCAGAAGACATGGAGACAAATTGGTGGGGTTCTCTCTAATACATTGAAGATGCTGCGAACACAAGCACTGACTTGTGTCAGTACAGTGACAAAGTGTTCCTACAGGTAGTACAGGTGCAATTTATATTGAGTAAACAGAGAGGAGGCTAAACTGGTTAAACCGAAACCAGTAAAAGAAGGGCGGGGACATACAAGGACACCGTGAATGATTCCATCTGTTGCAGAATGTGAGAACGAATGAAATGTGTGATCGAAAGATACAACTTCTGGCCTTGTGTGTATATTTAGATGGGCAACAATGTAGTTCCTCATTTATTTATTTTTTATTCTTGGCACTAAAAAAAATAACTTTTAGGATTCTATATATTTTTGGAGCAGTCAGAGCATGAAAGAGTAGAACAATTTTATTCCCACAAAAGTGTTAGTGAAAGACAAAGACATTTAAAAGAAGCTGAAGGAAAGATGTGTCACACTTTACAGTTGAGTGTTAAAGATTGCCTGGAGACACATTGTTCCCTTTGGGCATGTGATGATACCCAATCAAGACACAGTACAAACTGACCTCTCACTGGAGAAGAGATTATTTTTTGACTAATGATGATAACAGCTCATATTCTGATACTCAACAGTGACTCCTTTCATTGTGATAATGGATGAAGTACATTGATGCCAAATGAACCATTTAGTCGGCTTTTCCACATTTTTCAGTTGGTTTGGTGGTCTTGATCCAGTGAAATGTTAACCTTCACCTCACCTCTGACCTCACCTTAATTATCAACTCATTTCACTTTGCATTTCATTACCGCTGATGTCCTCTGACAGGAGGCCTGCAGTTTCTATCGGTCAGCACTGAGACTGTATTTCTGTAGCATAAGCTCAACTGTAAAACTCTCTCCATATAAGACCGTCTGTTTTTTGGAAGCCAAGTCAATTATGAGAATGTTTCCCTTCCCGAGCTGAAAACCTTCCTCTGTATATTTCATCTTCCAGTGAACACACCTCCCAGCCAAGATGGAGTTTCGGGGCTGTTGAAATGGAGATAGGAATGCAACTACACTTGATAGCCCAGATAACAGGAGGGCCGAAAAAGCCTGCTTAAAAGATTCCATTGTGTTTGAGCCAGCAGGGCCTGGCCAGAGTGCCGGTGCATGATGGGGTCTGTTGTCTGTCATCAACAGTAGCTACAGCTGACATGCAAGACTAAATGTAGCATCTTATTTGACCAAAACTCCAGTGACGGTCATACAGCTCACTGAAAGGGCTGCAACAGTTACTGACACTTCATGAAGTGAAGATGAAGATTTTAAAAAAGACCAAATTAATGTTAACAAAAAAACTATATTGACATATTAATTGTAAATTAGTCTGTTTTCATTTTGACCTTCAAAAGACCTTGACCCACTGATCTGCTCAATATTACAAACTTACAAGAAGGCTGCAAATTATATTTTAAATGATAACATTTCATCTAATGGTTTGACAAAGGTAGTATTAATGGTTAATAAAAAAAATTATGATAAAGTAAACCTCATCTTATTTCTAATTACAGACAAACACAACAAAAAATGGCAGTTATAGAAGATAAAAAGGCTGTTTGAGTCACTTTCCAGAGTTTCTCTGAAATATCTGCTCATCCGACTGCAAACTGACCTCATACCAGAAACATTTTACGGCTCTTCTAAACACTGAAACTGGCTGTGATTCAACAACAACATCTGAAGACATCTTATATTACTTTCACACAATGCCTCTTGTCCTCTTTACAAACCTATGTGTCCCTTCAGTCACTATTTTTAGCCATGAGCTGGACTTTGTGTCCATAAAACAAAAATATTGAATTTTTATGGAGAAGAAAAATATGCGAACCTGCGCTACACTGAGCCTTGATATGTGAGCTACCCGACACACATTTTAACACCGAAAAAAATCTATTTAATTGCAAACAGAACTCTAAGTAGGCCTTACAAACAAGATCAATGAACATCTTTCAAAAGTTTATGACTCACATGAGACCCTCTCTTTGCTTAGAAGGATGCATCCCAAAACACAAACATGCTTCCTTTCAGTGTTTACAAGTGGGCTTATTTTGAACCTTCAATTTGGCTGTTTGACTCGACTATTTGCTCATCATGTATGTTATGTCATACATATAGTCTGAGCTTTTAGGCAAAACATGCACACTATTTGGATTTTTCTGTAAAATCTGTATATTTTTATCATGACAGCCTAAAAATGCGAGACCATTTCTTTGGGTTTAGTTCGGTTTTGTTTAGAACTTCACTTCTTCTCTCCTAAATGCATATCTGATAAACATTAGTACATTTTTCTCATCTGCCAACTGAGTCTGTTGTGACTACCTTTATGCAGCCATTTTTATTCCCATCTGGACATTCCTCTTAAACTTTGTGTATTGACCAGCAACGACAGATGTGCCCAGTTTTTTCTCATACCACGTTTAAATATTGTCTTCCTTTCGTCCACTCACTCTCAATAAATCGGGTCTTTGTTTCCTTCGTTCAAAAAGCCCTGAAGAACACACATTCACCGCACCTTAATGAAGGTTGACCTTTCACCTTGAACTTGGATTTGGCTGCAGATGACTGTGGAGTTTCTGTCTGCTTCATGGAAGAAAACAGAAACTTATAACAAGCCTGCTACTGAGGCTGTGGCTCAGTTGGTAGAGTGGGTTGCACACTAATCAGAAAGTTGGTGGCTCAGTCCCCAGCTCCCCCTGTCCACATGCCTAAGTGTCCTTGAGCAAGACACTGAACCCTAAGTTGCTCCCGATGGTGTACCATCAGCGTGTGAATGTGCTCCTGATGGCAGCACCTTGCACGGTGATCAGTCTCATTAGTGTGTGAATGGGTGAATGGAAAAACCATGTTAAAGCGCTTTGAGACCAAAAGGTGAAAAAGCGCTATACAAGTACAGACCATTTACTCTTTCAAGAGATTTGTCATTAAACCTGTTAAAGTGCCCTGTATCCTAAACTTTACCAGGCTTCAAATCTAAATGAACAAATGTGCGTGCGCTGTATAGATTTTTTTTCCTATCGCTCTCATATATATCTGAGCCATTTTTACAGTTTTGTCCCTGAGCAGTGGTGCTCTCCAATAACAGGTAGTTAATCTGTAAGCACAGAAAGCTCCCTCCACTATGCAGGAAGGAAGGAAAACTGCCTTATCAGAAACCTGACCAAATATGGAGAGGTGAAACTACCTAGTGCATGAAGTAATGCTTGATATGTGTACTGTTCTATCTATGTGTTTTACTTCCAAAGTGCTAACATAGATAAACAGCCAGCCAAACTCCTTTTCAAGAGCCAGGAATGCAAGCGTGCTTGCTCCTTTGATGACTTCATACAAATTAAATCAGGTTGACTGCTGAATCGGAGTGAAACTAGAAAAGAAAATACAAAACATCTTAATTGACTGCAATATGAATAACAGATAAATATAAACAGCATTATGTTGATATTTACCTCAAAATCCTAACAAAAGTCACCATTCTTAATCATTCAGCACATGAAGAACATAAAACACTTACAGCCATTGCTTTCTGAGGAATACAGACGAAGGATTACTGTGGTTTAAACATGGGATGCCACACTTCCTGCTTCATTACAGAACAATATAAATTGAAGGTGGACCCTTCTTAGAACAATAAATGTACTTTTATACATGCTTACAGATCAGCAAAATACATGGCAAAACTGAATTTAAAATTTATATCAGACAGGGTTTTTTTTTCATTTGGGAATTTCAAATTAATCCTGAGCAGCAGACTGAAAAATACTGAATGTTTTGTCATGTTTTGAATGTAATGTTAGTTTTGGTGGTAACCAGTAGATTAGGCCTGATTGAAATGCTAGTGAGCGGCTCTGATTTCAGCAGACACTTCACGCTGCAGACAGAGTCGGGTCTCCTCAGGAGTTTTCCCCTGGCTTGTTTTTAATAATAATAGATGAGGTAACTCTAAGTGGAACATTTTATGATCTGAAAAGAATGCAACATAACTTGTCATCCATTGCAACACACCTGCACCTGACACAAATGCTCTGTTTGCATGTGCACATTTGTGTGTGGGGGTGTGTGTTTCCATTTGCTCTCCTACACACAAGTATTTTCTCTCTGCTGTACAAACAGATACTATCCACATATCTACAGTTACAAATTGACTTGTAGAAGTGAACCGACTGGTCAGACTGGTCTAAAGGCAAATATTAACAACTGTAAACTCCAGCTGCTCTTTGACAAACAGAAAGTTAAACTTCCAAACAAATTCTTCAGGGTAAAAGAAGTAAGCAGAGGAGATTGAAACTACTTAGAAACTCTGTTGCAGCTCAGAGTGTCTGTGTTTGTTTATTGGGTGGTCCCTTAAATTCCTACAGTACCTTCAGCTGCATTTATGTTTGTCGGACTATAACCGGTCTGAGACAATGGCGATTCTGTCTGACAACAATAGGTGGAAATACAGCTGCCAAGGAGTGTGTGCACAATACATCCACAGATGAGCCACATGAGAAATTTAAGAGTAAAGGAAGCTGCAGGGAAAATGGAAACAGTTTCTTGCACGTTAGCTGTGTCACTGCTTTTGTTTTTCACATTTCATTCATTCTCTTTCTCTCTCTGATCTCTCTCCTATTCTGTCTGCCAGCCTTCTCTCTCTCTCTCTCTCTCTCTCTCCCTCTCTCCCTCTCCCTCTCTCCCTCTCTCTCTCCCTCTCTCTCCCTCCCTCCTTGCTCAACCTGCTTATCTGCACTGGGCAGGGCTCAATATCCTCACAGCACAAGAGGAGGGCCTTGTCTGCTTTCAATCAATAACCTCTGGAATTCAGAAATACAAGTAGGTCCTGTCTCTGTTAGGCTGTACCACACTCTTGAGGGCGGGCTCCCAGGCACACTCGGTGAAATCTCTCCCTGTCTGCGCCTGGCACTCTCTCTGTCTGTTTCCACAGGTCTGACGGTGTTTGGAGCCCATCACCATGGCTGATCACACCTCTCCAGATTACTTCAGCTGCTCCCTGTGTCTCAGCCTTCTCAGGGACCCGGTGGCCATCCCTTGTGGCCACAGCTTCTGTATGGACTGCATCAGTGGCTACTGGAATGAGGCTGACTACACAGGAATTTACATTTGTCCCCAGTGTAAGATCACATTCACCCAGAGGCCCGTGCTGCGGCCCAACGCCACTCTGAGCATGGTGGCTGAGAAGATCAAGAAGAGCGGTATCAACCTCAACCTCAACGCGTCCCAGGGCAACATCTATGCCGGACCGAGTGACGTCCCCTGCGACTTTTGTACTGGGAAGAAGTTAAAGGCTGTGAAGTCCTGTCTGAACTGTCTGGCATCTTACTGCGAGAAGCACTTGAAGCCTCACTATGAATCAGCCACATTCAAAAGGCACAAGCTGGTGGACGAGTTGGGAAACCTGGACAGGAAGATCTGCCCGCAGCACCAGAAGTCCCTGGAGCTCTTCTGTCGGACAGACCAGATGTGTATCTGTGCCATCTGCACAGTCAGTGAACACAGGGGCCATGACATCGTCTCCGCTGAGGCGGAGAGGGGCGAGAAACAGGTAAGAAATCCTCCTGTATCTGCTGATTCCTCTTTTTATTTGACAAACAAACACCACAGTAGTTACAAAATGAAAACTTTTATATCAGAAACACACAGTCTGCGGAGTAATTTGTCTTCAAGCTCACAGGCTGTTTTTTCCATCTCCTGCCCCTGCACTATGACTGGCGCTTGTACTTTGACCCATTTCACCAGCGCTATCAGCTACTGAAGGATTTCACCACCGCCAAAACAAATCCGGCTCTCTGATTAGCTGGACGCAGGAAGGGGGGAAGGGAGGGGGCGTGTCTTGTGTAGTTATCACCACTGAAAGCTGCTTTTCCAGAGAATGTGGTGATCCAGCTGTGGATACACACAGAAACTGGAGACTTCCTTCAGCACCGGTTCCCACCTGTGGGAGTCGGTTTGTAAAGACACTGGAATGTCAGGGAGTGAAAGACACTCACCACCTCAGCTCACTGACAATGTTGTAACTACAGCAAATGGATGAGTCACCTACTACATAGCCTGTAAAACAATGTAGATAAGAAAGTCAGTAGATACTGTGGTGTAAATCTGTGAGAAGCTGCAATATGAGTGATTTAAGATTGTTTTTATAGCTGTCAGGAATATGGGTGACCAGATTTTTATGCCACAATCAAGTAATATTTAATCCTTTGCAACATGGAGCTTTTGATTTCTCTCATCCAGAGATTTACAACCTGAGTCTCACCATCTCCCTCCCACTCCTGCTCCCTCTCCTCCCTCTCCAGCTCCCCTGCCCCTCCTCTGTTGACCCCCTCCCCTCCTTAGATTCCCCACATTCCTCAAGCTTATCTTGAAGAATGGGTTGGTGGGCTTGAGTAAAAACTGAATTAGAAGCCCTCTGTGCTGCATGTCAGCGGCTGGCTGTGTGCACCTTGAAACATCTCTTTAAAAGTCAGGCAGCCGTAGATTCACATTCCTGACGTGGCCAGAATTCCTCTACAGATTTTTACCCCCCCCCTCCTCCTGGTCTGAGATAAAAGCAGGCCGTATTAAGGAGATTCTTTGAGTGGGGTTTATTAACCATGCCAAAGGGCCTCCCCAACATATCCCTCACTGAGAAAGAATGTTCCTACTGATCTGACAAATATGAGGCTTTACATCTTGTACATTAAAACAGCAAAACATTCAGCTGCATCTACCTGATTTTATGTTCTTTATGTGGTCAGTGACTGTAACACTGCCTAAAAAAACTAAAGGAAGCCAGCAGGGCTATCAGCATGGGAGTGAACGTTTTGAAAAACAGTGAAATAGATGACTCCTTTTTTTTCAGAAACTCTTGGGAGTCTCCCAAGCTGAGATTAGACAAAAAAGCCAGGAAAGAGTGAAGGAGCTGGAAGAACTCAAGACCGCCGTGGATTCACTGAAGGTAGGAGTTCATGTTGAGAAATGGCCGATTGTGTCTTTTTTTTGTTTTTTTCTTCACACAAAACAAACGCTATAAAATGTTCATCAAAGATCAAGGCTTCAAGTTTGTTCTGTAAAGCACTGACATGCCGGGTGTTCTGTCCAGAACTCGGCCCAAAGAGCCATGGTGGACAGCCAGAAGATGTTCGAGGACATGATCCGCTCCATCGAGAGGATGAGGTCGGAGGTGACCAAGCTGATCGGCATCAACGAGAAGGCGGCTTTCAACCAAGCCGAGGCTTTGATCGAGCGACTGGAACAAGAGATCGATGAACTGAAGAAAAAGGAGTCCGGCCTCAAGCAGCTCCACAGCACCGAGGACCACATCCACTTCCTGCAGGTAACGTACATTTAATGATGTTCAGGTCAGCTGGTGGCATCACCCAACACATATAAGGCAGTGTATGGTCAGAGTCATTCTCTAAAGTTTATGTGTTAGTGCCACACATTTGGGTGCTATTCTGATTTGGACCAAATACCAGTAAATATATCACACTGAAATATTTAGTACTTGTGGATGTGGCTTTTAATAAAATTTCCTAAAACGTACACAGGGCGTCCATGTTTATGGTGACACCTTAAAGCAATATCAAGGCCTTTAATGATCAATATAATCAACTGCAGCGTTTTTAATATCATCATAATGTGTCTCAGTGTTAAGAAGGCAAAGTTAGATACACTTATGTCATCATTATTAGGGCCCGAGCACCGATGGTGCGAAAGCTCTATTGTTCTTCAATCAGTTATTATTCTCTGTAAACAACTGCATTTTTGGAGGCTTTATCATATTCAAAAACTCATGAAAGTTGGTAGCGCTTCTCTCCCGGCAAAAAATCTCGTATTTTAGTGGAGTCGCGAGTGGGCGTGGCCAAATGGCTCGCTAACGCCCCCTAAAGAGATGCCCCAGCAGCTACATTTACCTACATGCACGAAATTCAGTGGACAAAAAAGTTCACTTTTTCAATTTCTCCAAACCTTTCAGCTTCACTAAAAGTTGAATCACCATCAACAGGCCAAGGTGGAATTTGAACCATTAATAGAAACCTTGGTGAAGTAGAATCTTGTACCTGTTGAGTTAACCAGACTGTTGGTTGAGTCACTGGAAAGCTCTGAGTGAACTCAGAAACACTTTCCCCGCCGGGACTCGTCTTTCAGCGCTGAAAATAGTCCAGCGGTCTACGAACACAGCTTCAGAGCAGGGAACGACCTCATGAGGATGAATACAAATCAATAACAAAAAATAAAGGGTGTGTCTAATTCTTCTTGGAGTTCTGTCCAAACTACCACAAACTTTATCCCCCAAAATTCCATTAATACATTTTAATGCTATACCATGACTTTTTTTTTTATATTTCAGAAGACATGCGCAGTGATTAGAGCATTTGCCTCAGTGAGAAATAACTTGGTTCAATCCCCACTTGAGACATGCATGTCAGTTCAGAAAAAGTTCATGCTCCAAAAAGTGTAATAAAAAAAAAAAAAAGTCAAAGTATGTCATCCAAAAAGTGACTCAAAAGTCATTTTTGTATATAAAATATAGCATAGCCAGGGCGATGTGGCTAAGTTTGATGTTTCGCCTTGACACAGAAAGTTGATGTTTAAGGTCAAACGATGCTCCAAACCTCACGAAACATTGCACATGCGTCAGGCACCAACTTTCATGAGTTTTTGAAGATGTTAAAGCCGCCAAAAAAAAAGGACATTCTTTTTTAAGAAGAATAAGGAACAAGATCGAGAAAAAAAAATTAAAACTGCAAACGGGAGTATACGGACCCTCGCGTGGGACTCGCATATCACTGCTTGCAGTTTTAATTATGACGATGCCTCAAACTTAACCTGTCAAAGTAAACTCAGTCAACACTATGCGTTAACATTCGTCACCACACTCGCTTCCCTTTTCTCGTCAGAACTTCAACTACCTCTGCACCCCCACCGATGACGGCTTCCTCCCCAGAGTGACGGTGAACCCAGACTTCTCCTTCGGCGCCGTCAGGAAAGCCGTGGCTGAGATTAAGGAGCGCATCGAGGAGTATGGCAGGGAGGAGCTGCTCAAGATCTCCAAGTCAGGTCGGACCTCAGCCGCATAAACACCATACACGACGGGCAAAAAGCACCGAAAAAATACCCTCCTGCTGAACGTGAATGTGATCTTCTTTACAGTGAGTGAGGTGCCGGTGTACACCACGGAGAGCCGGACGTTGGACAGAAGGAGCAGAGGTAAGCGCCGGCACGTCATATCGCGACACAAGGCTGTAACAGGTTCATTATTATTCAGGTTCGCCGTAAAATATCGGAGACAAACCACAAAGCGGCACAGTACATACTTCAGTTAAAAGCACTGGCAGACCACATCAACGAAAGAAATGGAGGCATTTGTGTGGGTGCGTGCAGTTCACCTTGACCTAACGCAGTGCTTCCTCGTGTGCAGGCAAAGAAGTGACCGTGGACAGCGCTCCTCCTCCAGAGCCAAGAAGCAGAGCGGATTTTGTTAAATGTAAGTAGCTGGTGAATCTCCCTGAAACAAGACTTTGCAACTCAATTGTGGAAAATAACTCAGTTCTTTCTCTACAGTACTGTTTGTACAGTTTTGAGGTATTTGTACTACACTACAATTCAGAGGGAAATTTAGACACTGTTTGTTGTTACCTCCCAGACTCAGATCATGAATACAAAATTGAATGAGTAATTATGTCCTATGTATTAGTATAGTCTAAACTGCAACATTAAAGTGATGCTTACACATTAATACAACAGTAACATGAATTGTTTTTTCAATTATATAATAATGTATATATGTTATTTAAAAAATGGGTCATTCATTAAAAGGAATTCTTTTATTTTAGGCACATTTCACTGCAAATACTTTTGTAGTTCTTTTCACGTACACTTTCTCATGTAGGATTCTTCTATGTTGTTTTACTGCTTATTTTATGAAGCTCTTCTTCCACAACTGCTGCAATTCAATTCCACCCCATTTCAATACGCTGTTTAAAAGAATAAAATGAATTCTCCTCCTCCAGACTTCTGCCAGCTGAAGTTGGACCCGAGCACGGCCTACAAGGAGCTGTACATCTCTGAAAACAGCAGAAAAGTCGTCCGCACCAGGGACCTGCAGCCCTACGGAGACAACTCCGACAGGTTTGACAGCTTCGCCCAGGTGCTGTGCCGAGAGGCCTTGTCCGGAGGACGCTTCTACTGGGAGATCGAGTGGAGCGGGGAGTTCTCCATCGGCGTGGCCTACAGGGGCATCAGTCGGAAGGGGAAAGGCTCGCTGTGTCTGCTGGGCTACAACGACAAATCCTGGAGTCTCCTGTGTTCTGACACGGGCTACTCTGCCTGGCACAACCGGGTGGACAAAGCCGTGAACGGCCCCCACTCCCCCAGGATAGGCGTGTACCTGGACCACACTGCAGGTGTGCTGGCATTTTACAGCATAGGCAACACCATGACCCTCCTGCACAGGTTTGAGACCTCATTTGTTGAGCCCATCTATCCAGGCTTTGGAGTCGGAACCTCGGTCAAGATCTGCAACATGAAGTGAACATGCAGTATATTTGAAGTCTCATTACGAAATATGTGTTTCTCATAATATACAGCAATGCTCTTGAAATATGTTTTTGCAACAATTTTAAAACTGTACCAAACCACATTAATGAAATTGCACAGCTTGTTTTAGAAGGAAAATGTTCTTTCCAGATGTTTCCCACTTTTTTAAACTCTTGACAGCACAAAATGTATTATGTTTTGCATTGTGCTGTCAAATCACATTTTCATTATAGTTTTTTAAGACATTATTGAAACATAATTACTGTTTAATCACACAAGTACAATATAAAGAAAAGTGTTATTTCTGTTATTATAGTTTCAGAAGAATATTCCATTGTCGTCACATTTTGGCTTTTGTATCAGATGCTGAGATTCCTCAGTTTTATTTTCACATGAACTAACCTTTATTTAATTTTGTGTATGTTTACTTAGATAATGGACCACCAGAGTATAATTCCTATTAAAAAAAAGACTTTTGTAACAAAATTATTCATTGATAGTTCTAAATAAAGAACTGAATAAATTAAGAGTTTTGTGTTTTTAAGTTATTAAAAAGTATTTACATAACTGGACCAAATTAGGTCATACGTGAATCAACAGATCAAATGCATTATTGGGTTAGAAATGATCGGACTGTCTGATATGGATTTAAGAGATATTTGCTCCAAATATTTGATTTCTTTGTGCTTTTACAAATACAAGATTCAAGGAGTTCCAAAGATTTCTGTGTCAATGCAGTAAAATTTGAACTTCCGCTTTAATCAAGAGCTTCACTGGTATGTGAACCTTTGTAATCATATGTATCTGTGAATAACCAAAGCAACTGCTCTGAAACGAATCTTCAGTATTAAAACATAAATTCTTGAGCATTGATAATAGCGCCCTCTGCTGGTTGGAGGTGAGGAAATGAGCTGAAATAAAAATGTAATGATGAAATCTTTAGTCAAGCAGCCAAATTATGAGCAGCACTGTTCTGTTCTGACTGTAAACTTCAAAGGTGGATCACATGTCAGAAAATATGACATTATATTATACATT
This sequence comes from Brachyistius frenatus, assembly GCF_029030835.1. Lineage (NCBI taxonomy): Eukaryota > Metazoa > Chordata > Actinopteri > Embiotocidae > Brachyistius > Brachyistius frenatus. The sequence continues at coordinate 3,454,768 of NW_027210633.1, read as the reverse complement.
ATAACCCAATGCTTCAGCAGTGGTGTATTCCAAAGTACAGAGTGCTGTTACACCTGTCCAAACAGCAGAACACAGCACAGGGTACCGTTACCTCTGCATACAAAAATCTAAATTGCTTTCACTGCACAACATCAAAATGTTGGGTTTTTTTGTATTTTTTTAAAGGTGACAGAAGAGTACTTTGTTGTATCTCCTGGTTTTCTCCAGACAAACTGACATATTTTTGATCTGCATACTGGTTCATGAAATAATGTATCACACCTTAACGCTTTAAGACTTTCACACAACGAACATTTGCCATTAAAAAAAGGTGTTCACTAATAGCATTAAAGATGGTTCTGTTTTCTGAGTTAACCAGCATGGACCCTTAAACAAACCTAAATACATTCATTATTGGATATCTCATCCATTATTTACACAATTTTTACTACAGTCAAAATATCCTCAGCACAAAAGGTAAACTGAATATGAACTCTTCCACTATCATTAACAAAATATACTGCATGGAAGATTCCAAGGTACATTTCCTATAGCTGTGTCAAATATAAGAATTTTACATAACAGATCATGTTTAGTAATTAACCTAACATCATAGCATGTAATAAAGGTATTATCATCAAAAAAGGAATTTATTTTAAAGAAAGAAAAAGTTAAAAAAAAAAAAACATCTTTTTCTTTAACAAGACATTTATTTATTTATTGGTTCCCAGGATTCTTACAGGAAGTTGAGCATACAACGCTCAAAAGAAAGAGGAAAAAAAACAACGCATGACAGTCAAAGAATCAGACATCGTAGCCGATTATGCTTCCTTTGCCAATGCACTCCCCGATGTAGAACCACATCAGCACTTCAGTGGCCACCAGTCCGTTCCTTAAAGCATCCTGTGAGGAAACAAAAAGACCTTGTTTGATTTGCTTTAGGAGAAATATGCAGAGCAAAAAGGTTTTATTAACCAACAACCACTGACAGTCTTACAGTCACTGTTTTTCCTTGTGGTCTGATTTTATGGTGTTATTATTTTAAGCAGCAGAGACTCACAATAAAAACTCATCACCCTGTTTTTTAGCATGTAACGATTGGACCATACCTTGTTCAGGTTTTGAAATGAAAAAAACAAACATTCCTCAGTCCTTGATGTTTTGCCGGTCAATTAAAACTTTAGCACATGGTTTACAGATTTATTCTCATTATGGCTGGTTTGTGTCAGTAATTGTGCCGATGCAGAGACGGGCAAGTGACACAGTAAATGAACAAATTTCCTTCATCCCTGACAATGATCAACAACATGACAGTACCCTTCTTTAGAGCCTCTGAAGTCACTGTGCATGCCAGTACAGTGTACACCCACATGTTTCTTTACGTTTGTTGGCGTTACGGCTGAGATATGGGCTTTCTGCCCTGTCCACAATCCCCACTGTCCTCAGTTTTAATCAGTTAAAGAATAGAGCTGTTGTCAGCGAGGTCTCTGGAAAACCAAAACAATACTACCAGACTATGTAGTGTGCCAGAATAGGATTTAGCTGGTCCCAATACATGGCATGTTAAATGTAGTTTGCCAAAACTGCCCGGATGTCCTACTACATCTGGTCGTATTTTGCAGTCCTGCACGCCAGCATGCTACTCTGACTGTTCTGACCCGAAGATACGTCACATGGACTGGACTGAGCTGCAGAGACAGTTGGTGGCGCTAATCCAGGAAATCGCTATTATTTTTCTTTCTCGACTTGCAATTTGTTTCGAATTCCCAGTTTTATGCAAAGAAAACCCCCAAAAAAACGCTCTTGTAACTCAGCAAATTACATCGAAACATTTGAGAAAATCCGCCACAAAATCAAGCATTTTTAAACGCAACAATCACATTAAAACTCAGCTAAACCCTGGAGGGACAGGCTGATGCTCCTCCCACAGAAGGAGAAACAGAAGAAGAGGCATAATAACACTACGGGTCACACACACATGATCTAGAGGGACAAAGCTGAAGGTGAAGGAGTATGTCCCAGTTGTGTATATACAGTGGGTACGGAAAGTATTCAGACCCCTTTAAATTTTTCACTTTGTTTCATTGCAGCCATTTGCTAAAATCAAAAAAGTTCATTTTATTTCTCATTAATGTACACTCAGCACCCCATCTTGACAGAAAAAAACAGAAATGTAGAAATTTGTGCAAATTTATTAAAAAAGAAAAACTGAAATATCACATGGTCATAAGTATTCAGACCCTTTGCTCAGTATTGAGTAGAAGCACCCTTTTGAGCTTGTACAGCCATGAGTCTTCTTGGGAATGATGCAACAAGCTTTTCACACCTGGATTTGGGGATCCTCTGCCATTCTTCCTTGCAGATCCTCTCCAGTTCCGTCAGGTTGGATGGTGAACGTTGGTGGACAGCCATTTTCAGGTCTCTCCAGAGATGCTCAATTGGGTTTAGGTCAGGGCTCTGGCTGGGCCGGTCAAGAATGGTCACAGAGTTGTTCCGAAGCCACTCCTTTGTTATTTTAGCTGTGTGCTTAGGGTCATTGTCTTGTTGGAAGGTGAACCTTCGGCCCAGTCTGAGGTCCAGAGCACTCTGGAAGAGGTTTTCTTCCAGGATATCTCTGTACTTGGCCGCATTCATCTTTCCTTCAATTGCAACCAGTCGTCCTGTCCCTGCAGCTGAAAAACACCCCCATAGCATGATGCTGCCACCACCATGTTTCACTGTTGGGATTGTATTGGGCAGGTGGTGAGCAGTGCCTGGTTTTCTCCACACATACCGCTTAGAATTAACGCCAAAAAGTTCAATCTTGGTCTCATCAGACCAGAGAATGTTATTTCTCATAGTCTGGGAGTCCTTCATGTGTTTTTTGTCAAACTCTATGCGGGCTTTCATATGTCTTGCACTGAGGAGAGGCTTCCGTCGGGCCACTCTGCCATAAAGCCCCGACTGGTGGAGGGCTGCAGTGATAGTTGACTTTGTGGAACTTTCTCCCATCTCCCTACTGCATCTCTGGAGCTCAGCCACAGTGATCTTTGGGTTCTTCTTTACCTCTCTCACCAAGGCTCTTCTCCCACGATTGCTCCGTTTGGCTGGACGGCCAGGTCTAGGAAGAGTTCTGGTCGTCCCAAACTTCTTCCATTTAAGGATTATGGAGGCCACTGTGCTCTTAGGAACCTTGAGTGCTGCAGAAATTATTTTGTAACCTTGGCCAGATCTGTGCCTTGCCACAATTCTGTCTCTGAGCTCCTTGGACAGTTCCTTCGACCTCATGATTCTCATTTGCTCTGACATGCACTGTGAGCTGTAAGGTCTTATATAGACAGGTGTGTGCCTTTCCTAATCAAGTCCAATCAGTTTAATTAAACACAGCTGGACTCCAATGAAGGAGTAGAACCATCTCAAGGAGGATCAGAAGAAATGGACAGTATGTGAGTTAAATATGAGTGTCACAGCAAAGGGTCTGAATACTTATGACCATGTGATATTTCAGTTTTTCTTTTTTAATAAATTTGCACAAATTTCTACATTTCTGTTTTTTTCTGTCAAGATGGGGTGCTGAGTGTACATTAATGAGAAATAAAATGAACTTTTTTGATTTTAGCAAATGGCTGCAATGAAACAAAGAGTGAAAAATTTAAAGGGGTCTGAATACTTTCCGTACCCACTGTGTATGTATGTATATATATATATATTCACTACATGCAACAGTACATACTTTTTAAGAGTAGCTGCAGTACGTACTAAAAGTACAAATAAATAGTCTGTTACTCAGACAGCAGAGATGCTTTTTACACTCATTTTTGCCAATACAATACTAAATGTGTTATTTTTAACATACTGTGAATTTACCTGACTACTTTCTATTCTGGTGAAGTAGATGTTGTGGTTCATGTTTAAGTCACTCATCATTATAAATGTATCCTACAGCTGTTCAGACCTTTTGTTCTGACACTGAATTTAGAGATTAAAGTCCCTAAAAACCAGAAAACAACCCGACAGCTTGGACTGCGGTTTCTAACGATGTGGAACAAATACGTGTTTTATTTTTTAATCAGTCAGAGGAGACTGACAGAAGGTTTCATTTGATGATGACTCATGTATTGGCCAAACACCACCACAACAACAACAACAACAACACGTACCTTCACGGTGGTTTGACCGAGACGTCCCGTCTGGAAGCCCTTGATGATGCTCGCGGCCCCCTCGATGGCCTTGGGGATCTCGGCAGGAGACGGCGGGACCAGTTCAACACGGGCATAGTACCAGAAAGTAGCTAGCCGAGGTTTGGAGAAGGTGACAGCGGCTTTATGAGAGAGAAAGAGAGAAATGCTGCGACACGTCAGACCTCTGGAGCTGCATGCGGCTCGTTAGCATCGCTGCTTAGCCGTGTCGCGTCGGGTGAAGAGTGTAAACAGTGTAAACAGTGTCCGTCCGCTTCAGTCTGGATACATGTTGTAGTTAATAATATTACGAAGTGACTTACCGCCGAGCAGTGTCGGTACTTTAGCGACTAGTTTCTGGACTGCCTGTGCCATGTTCAGGTGTTCGTCGGTGCTAACTGTGTCCCGTTTCTGCCAGCCGACTGAATGTCACCTCCAGTAGAAGGACCCGCGACTGCAGCTGTCCACACAACTGCCTGTACATAAACAGCCCGCTGTCTCTTCTTCGGGGATCGAGAGCAGCGGGCATCCTTGGTGTTTTATTACTGCCATCTTCTGGAGCAAGATGAGTCCCACAGTCGCTGGTTTGTCAGATTTTCGAACAATCCTGTTTCTCTTCAGTAAACTGACCAAGGAGCTTATGTCTTGTCCAGTTTCCCCAATATAATGTATTAATTTTTAAAAGATGTATTAATTTTTAAAAGATGTATTAATTTTTTGTTGTGTGGGTTTGACTTCAGCCATGATTTCCCTCCCACAATCTCCAACTATTAATGAAACGTCTACCATCCTGTCCACTGGCTATCAAGCGTATTATAAACCAATACATGATAAATCACTGTTTGCCTGTATAACAATAAGTCAAATCCTTTCAGTTTTACACTTTAAAGGTTAAAATCAAAATGAAGTAAGAGGGAATGGGCTGGAAATTAATTAGCTATGTCAACAAATGTCTACACAAATGAGGACGAAGCAGCAAGACTTCAGGTGAATGTTTCAGAACAAATTAAAATATATTTTCTCTTATTTGACAATATGTGATAAAGAAATCTGTCAATATGAAATTAAATATTCTTGTGTGTCTGTAGTGAACAGGAGGAGATCAGAGGAAGATATGTTGATGCTTTAACTAAATACAGAAAGACAAGGAAAATCCATGACAAGTTGTCTGATGAGCCGATAATACAGGGGTTGAAAAACGATTTGCAAGAAGAAAATAAGTCACTCGCCATCAATCTGAAAGAGTAAATTATCTAACTAAATACATTTCACTTTTTTCCCTCAAATAGACAGTGATAAGAGAGTGACTTACTGTATGTACAGACTAAGTGTGTTTAACACTTGAATTCACCATCTATACAGTGTTGTTAATCTCATAACAGGCCAACAACTGACGTTCATGACTTGAATATTGTTATTCACAAAATAACATTATGTGTATATTTTGCAAATAACATTTGATTGGTTGATTTTGTATGCACGTTAAATAAAAAGATGAAAATGATTTTTATAGAATGGGAGGAGGAAGAGGAAGAAACCATGCAGCAGTAGCAAGAGCAGGAGAAAAAAAATGTGATGAACTGTTAAAGATAAATAATATATGTACACACACACACACACACACACACACACACACACACACACACACACACACACACACACACACACACACACACACACACACACACACACACACACACACACACACACACACACACACACACACACACACACACACACACATCTGGTAGGATTATTTAAACACTGTTAAAATGATATGTGTTCATCTCAGCCAGTAGTCTCCACCTACACTTGTGTTGTTGTCTAGTAATGATTTTATTGTTTGTCTTTATTTGTTTTGTGCAGGAAAAGGAGAATGAAAATCTGAGGGAAGAAAATGAAAATCTAATTCAAGAGGTAAGACGTTTACATATATCTATAATTATGTCCTCTCTTCTCCAGTGAGACAAATTCGACAGCCAAACTTTGAGTTATATGGAAAATGTATGTAAATATGCACCATAAAACGGAGCACCAGATCATTGATCAAAATTTAAAAAATGTATTTCTTAAGAATATGGCAACAATTTGATTTTACCAGTTTCCTCTCCAAAACTTTGATTGCTCGATTGTATATCTTCATAAGAGGTTTGATTACTGTAGATGTTGCTTGTGACCAAGAGGTTACACAATAACTTAAAAAGTTAGAAGAATAATAGAAGAGGTTTATTAAGGTATGTACATCATATAGTATGATGTGTGTTTATTTTCACTGTGGTCATCATTGTTCTGACATTTCATCTTTCTTTGGCAGGAACTCAGAAAATAAATTAGAGAACTTCAAAAACAGCTGAGCGACAGACAGGAAGAGCAAATAAAGTACTGCGATGCATTTACAGTGTAGATCAGTCTTACTTACTGCAGCTGACTTTAATATAATATCATTTGTACACAACAATAAGCAGATGTTTGTGTGGAGTTTTCTGATATCTCATATGTGTTTGTTTTTTGGTTTAACAGAGAAGCACTGACAGTCCAGAACCCACGAGACAAAACGGTGAGTGTAATCAGACACAATTATTTCACATATTTATTCTCAAAATGACACAAAACAAAACAGATTCATTCCAGCAGCCATGACAGGAACTTCACGTAGTTCAACACTTTGGAAAATATTATTTTTTGCTTTTTTGCTCCTTAATCAACACATCATGTCTGGGTTGTGTGCAGAACTATATCATGTACTGCGCTGTGAGTTTCTGAAGTCTTTTCTGAACATAACCAGAGGAGTGTTCATTGGTTTTAGAGGATCAAGGTCTCACTGTAACATGCGTACTGAAACTGTCTGATGTCTTTGTGGGAGAAGGACGATGAACAGGAGAAGGACGAAGAAGTGGGGAAGGACTAAAAGGATGGCAATGATGAAAAATGCAGGAAGGAGACATAGAGAAGGTGGTTGTCTGTCAAACAAACAAAAAAAGTTTTCCCTCTGTTACTCATTTGAGTCTTATGTTTGTGTTGAGTTGGTGGCGCCTTGTTACTAAGTTCCCGTGGGAAGGAGTCAGACTAGCATGCTGATGAACTCTGTGTTTATTCAAAGTCCTTGTAGAAAGTATATAACAAGAATATCTCCCAACCGCCATAACTTAAGGTTTCACTACCTTAATACCTAAACACAACAAAGACACCATATTTATTAAGTTATTATATTAATAACTGGCATCCTGTCTGTTTTCTCTATAATGATTACAATATTTTTGCTCTAATATTAGCAATAAGACTTAAGACAGTGTTGAACTGGATTATTAAAGAAACACAATCAGGTTTCATGACCAAAAGACATTCAACAAACAACATAATGTGTTCATTTATTTTTCTGACTTCTACAAAACTACAGCAGTGTGGAAAGTTCTGGAGAAACTGCTGCTGGACTTGGCTCGCTCATCCTTCTGGATGGAACAGATGATGGCGGCAGCAGGATGAATTAATACTTGCACAGACATGATTTCTGCAGCTCCAGATTCCTCCAGCGTTACTGTCTGGACCCCCAACCCACTGCTCGTGGAATCAGAGCTTTTATCAGCAACAGAAAGTGGTCAAGTCACCAGATTACAACCCTCTGAAACATTTTACCTGCTCAGAAGGAGGCAGACGACAAAGAACTGAAGATACTGATGGGAAAATCCTCTCATGTCCACATGTTCTATTATTAAAGATAAAACAAACTTCTGTGAAAACAGCAGGCCCAAATGAGACTTCCCTTGTTTCCATGTATTTTGAACATTTTATGTAACGACATGAAAACGTGTAATTGGTCTCAAAGACCAAAACTATTCCTTCTGGACATCAAACCACATCCTGACTTACTGTGTTAGTTTGTCTGTGACATTTATTTATAACTACAAAATACCTCTATGCACGCTGTATTTATTAGAACTTGATGAAAGACAAGTCTATTGGTTCAAAGTTATCTTGTTCATGTACCCCGACTCAAAATGGACAACAGTGACCAGACAGTGTTTTATCACGACGGACACATCAGGTAATGAAGGAGAACCTGAATCATTGACAGAAGCTCACAGAACTTTACGTCACACTTTACTTTTCAGTTTCACACTTCAGATTTTTGACAATATTATTGCTGAAGCAAGATCGTGTTTACAAAGTAAATAAAAGATCAAAAGTGAAGAAAAAAAACAACTGTTTGAAGAATGTGTGTACATTACGTGTGGAGTTTGCATGTTCTCCCTGTGCTTGCGTGGGTTCTCTCTGGGTTCTCCGGCTTCCTCCCATCATCCAAAAACATGCACCTCAGGTCAGGTTACCTGGTGCCGCGCTAGTGGCAGCCTGCTGCAGCAGCTCCCCCCTGAGAGCCCCCCTGCTGTAGCGAAGAAATTTCCCCTCGGGGATTAATAAAGTGTATAAAATAAAATAAAAAAAAAAAATCAAATCAAAACTTTAGTCACTGTAGTGAAAAAAACAGCTGTAAGCAAATCAGTGAAACAAAAGAAATGTATATACACATGTAAATTATATGATAATATAATATCAGTTTTGGACATCTCTTCAGTCTGTCTTGTTCCTTCAGACACACACGCACGCGCGTACTCCAACGTCATGACGACCTGACCCCGGGTATATAAGGCCGTGCACATTGGAATTCGTCCCTTCTCACCTGGACTTGAACTTGGATTTAAGTGGACTTGTTCAAAGCCTCCTGTGGAAAGTTCAACTCTTGGAGAAAGAATCTACTGAACCCAGATTTTGTTGGAAAACAAACCTTTTTCACCTTTAATTTATTGCCTGAAACCTACAGCTTGAAGATGCCTCCCAGTGGACCCACTCTCTTCACGCTGCTGGACGACGCCGGGGGGGTCATCGACCGTGATGGCAAGACCACTTTAATAAAAAGTTATTTTATCATTTTACTTCAAAATTATATTAAATTACTCCTTTATAATTGGTAAAAACTGCATTTGTGTAGAAATCATTGTAAATTTTTAAAAGTAAAAGTGAGCAGGTCATCTCATGTCATTAGGCCTTTTGGAAAAAAACACAAATTTGGTGAAAAGAGACAGCTATTTGACGATTTCTCCGTGAAAAATAATTATTTTAAGGATAGAATCAGATCGATATGGCGGGAAAGGTACGTGTAAGGACAATTGGTGTAATGCTTTGAAATCACTGTTATTTGGATTTGAGGGCAAAAAATGTGGGAAATTTTACATCTAAATTTGGGAAAAAGATGGCGACCAGGCCAAAATTCATAAAATGCCAAAAACAATTCATTTTGTGGTGCACCATGGAGACCGATGGAATGATCCGTTCCGTGCGTCAGAACGCCCAGACGCACAGATGTAAGCCAAATTTCCCCGTTTCTCCGTATAGGAACCTGAGTCCGTTTGTTTTGACCTATTTATCAGGAGCTGATCATGTTGTCCTTTTATGTTTAATATCAAATGAAAAGAATTATTATATTTCCAAACATTCATTGGAATGCCCCAACTTGAACCTGAGTAGAGTTTAATATAAAAACAGAGTTAAATGTTTGTGGATCTTGATCGTGACTTGCTGTGTTTAATCATTACATACAGGTACTTGAAATGTCTGATTAGATTGATATAATATTTGGTATTTGTTGTGGTATTAAACTTTCGAGTGAGCGATTCTTTGACGCACCTTTAAGGGAGTGTATGTGCACGCGCCGTCTCTTACAGAAACGACGACTTTTATCTCGTAAACTGGAGATTTGTTTGTTATGAGCTGATCGTTTGGTCCACATAAATGTATAGATCTTCCTGTGTGTGTTTTTTATTATTATTATCAGTATTACTTATTGTTATTATTATTTCTCTGTTGTCAGTTGAGTTTGATTTAGGCAATCAACCTGAATCTATAGAAAAGTGGGGAGCTCCGTGCGCAAAATCTTCTTCACAATTCTAGTCTACCTTGTGATTTCAAATGTTTTTATAACTGGCAGCTCTGCAGTGTTTAGATATATTGTTGATGTTGTATGACATAATTGTGACATATGGCTGTTATTTTCGGCTATATTTCTCTTGTATTCAGCTGAGACTCAGAGACTGTGACCATCTTAATTCCACTATACTGTTCAACAATATTTGGGCCATATTTATTGTTTCACATTTGAGCCACATTAAGTGCTCACTCTGATTAGCCAGTTCTGATTGTGCCCTATCATTGCCAATATCCGTCCAAATTAGCTGTAAAGTATTTGGTCTATATTTGCTGCATCACATGTGGACCACTTCAGGTTCAAATCCAGATTATCAAGTCCTTACTGTGACTTTGCAAAACCTGGTCCAGATATGTAAGATTTGCTGCATTAGATGTGGGACACTTTTGGCTTTCAAGCCTTCGTCGACTGTGTCACATCTGAGCCAAAGGAGGCATCTGGTCCATATTTATTTCTTGTCACATGGGCCTCTTTCGGGTCACATCCAGATAAAATGCTGCTAACAGCACAAGATCTTTGAACACAGTTGATGTGGAACATATTTGCTATTTTACATGTGGGCCACTTCACTTCAAGCTCACATTTTGTTTGTGGCCAGAAGGCCAGCAGAGCCGAGCGGTGCCCACATCCAGATGTAATCTGTGTTTTGACCAGAGTAGTGACCCCAAAACTGTGCTGTCAGACCAGCGAGCTTGAATGTAGTCTCATGTCATGATAGCATTGCTGACAGCTGTCAGACAAGACTCCTTCACAGACCTCATTGCGCTCACTTTATCACATCTTAGTTATAATTATTATATATAAAGCTATAAAGCCTGTCAGTGCTGTAAATAATTAATGTGCATCAGTTATGTGTCTAAGTGATGTTTATAGATTTGAATTGATACCTCACTATGAATGCAAACGTACTTGTCCTTTGCATAAACAAAATTAAGTTAATAATTCTCATGAAGTCTCACATGACTGCAGTGTAAACGTATTGTCTTGTCATCATGTGTTAAAAATGACAGAGGCAGGACTGCACAATAATTTATATTAATATGGGCTACGGGGTTTTGCACAGTTGTAGTTAGTTAACGGTTTGAATCATTTATGTTTAACCTTAGTTGTGATTGCAGCTAATTTAGCCACACATCAGAAATACTAAGATGTGACATGATTTTGTTTCTTTCTCAGGTGTGCTGGAGTTCTTCCTTGGATTTCCCCCCCCTGAGATCATCGTGGAAGAAGACTTGGAGGACCTCCCCCCTGACTTCTTTGATGAGACTGAGGAAGAAGAGTCTGAGGAAGAGGACTCTCAGGAAGAGGAGGACTCGTCTGACTGGGACAGCGAGGATTCTGGGTACGACGATGTGGACGAGGAGGAACAGGGATGTGAAGATGACCAGCGGTTCCCACCAGAAGACTTCTGGAACGGTTGGCGAGCTTTTCCCCTCCGTGGACTTGTTCTTCCCGTCGATGCTCTTCCCGCTGATGCTCCTATTGCTGATCCTGCTGGTGCTCCCGTCGATGCTCCCTCAACCTCCGCAAAGAGAAGAAGAGAAGAGGACGACATGGAGCAAGAGGACGCAAAGAGGCCTCGGGGGACTCACTAGGAAGACCCTTAGAAGTCTGCACTTTGAATATTGAGCCTCAGCTCCATCACAAACAGCAACGGGGAGCTAATTTTCAGGCCTTTTGAACATTCATTGCTTCCTGATGACAGCGACTCAGATTAGAGTCCGAGCACGCCGTTTGCTGGAGGATGTAAAAACCCTAAAACCTTTGCGTCTGGCGAGGTTGGCAGTGGCTGGTTGGTGATGACTTAGTAGTCACTTGCACCAGGGTGCTTTTTAAAAAAAATTTTTAAATGGGCTTCTTTAGAGATTTAATAGTAATAATAGTTTGCTTTTATGCACAGTTGTTTAATCCTTTGTACTCACATGGAGGCTGGAGTTAATCACAACTGACATTGGGGTGTCTCACCCTGGACAGGTCAGAGGTGTCCATGGAATCAAGGATGAACTGAAAAGATTTTGAGGTCAAAGGTAAAGGTCACTGTGACCAAATATCTGTCCCAGGCTCATGAACTCAATATCTCAGGAAACTTCTTCAAATTCGGCAAAAATATGCACTTGGTCTCAAGGATGAACTGAAAAGATTTTGGAGGTCAAAGGTCATACCTGTCCCAGGCTCAGGGACGCCTTCAGGGAATTTGTTCAAATGTGGCACAAACGTTTATTAATCTGGTCCTCAATCCTCAGGGATTTAACAAAAACAACAATCCTGTAATACATACAGGAAATGCTCACATGAGTTATTGTCCATGACGCAATGTGGAAGAGAAGGTAAGTTTGACCTTCTGACTTACAAAGGAAGTTGCTTACTACATGTTATTATGTATAATGTGCCGTTGTTGATGCCTCTGGGCTGGCGATAGCAGGAGGTGTTATGTTTTTTGGTTGTCTGTCCACCAGTAATTTAAAAATGATGTATGTTCTCACTTGGTCTTGGTAACAACATTACTGTCCATGGTGTAATGTGGAAGAGAAGGTAAGTATGAGCTTCTGACTTACAAAGGAAGTTGCCTACTACAGGTTGTGATGCCATTTTTGATGCCTCTTGCGCTGACGAAGAGGCTTTATGTTTTTGAGTTGATGCCATCCCAAGCTTGTGAACACAATATCTCAGGAAAGTCCTCAGGGAATATCTTTAAATTTGACACAAACTTTCATTTGGACTCAAGGATGAACTGGTAAGATTTTGGTGGTGAAAGATCAACATTCGTTCTGTTCTTCTTTCTAATATGAAAGGTAAGTAAATTATGAATAAGATTTAAAGTGTCCTACAGGGTCTAATAACACTTATTTTACAGTGCACTTGTTATTTATTTATTTATTTATAACATATTGTTATGTGTTTGTTTTGTACCAGAAAAGGTAAGTTTGTAATTACGACAACATTTACAACTGAATGAGGTTTTTAACATTTCTCTTATCAGCATTTAAAAGCGATGTATTTCACTGACTCCACGGTGGAAATACCCGCAGCCGTCCGTCCGTCTCAGGCTCGTCAACACTATATCTCAAGAACAGCTCGAGGAAATTTCATCAAATTTGGCACGAATGTTCTTTTGTTCTCCTGGTCACAACATTGAGGTCAAAGGTCAATGTCTCTGTAACCTCACATCTGTGCAGTTACTGTGAACGCAACATCTCAGGAACCTCTTCAGGGAATTTTTTTAATGTGTCAAATAATATTCTCTTGGACTCAAAAATAAACTGAAAAGATTTTGGAGGTCAAAGGTCAAGGTCAAGGTCACCATGACCTCATGTCTGCCTCGGGCTTGTGAGCTCAATATCTCAGGAACACTATCAGGGAATTTGTTCAAATGTGGCACACACATTTATCGGTCTGGTCCTCTCCTGCTCAGGAACAACAAAACACAAAACAACTGTCCTGTAATTAACAGGAAATGATCACGAGTTATTGTCCATGATGTAATGTGGTAGAAAAGTAAGTACGAGCATTGTGATTTACAAACACCTTTTGATTATTGTTTAAAGCTGCAGGAACTTTGTAAACTACCTCATGTACAATTTGTTTTTACTGTTTTTGTTCAGTATTTGATATTGTCTATTTAACAATAAAAACAATGTAATATTGCTTGTCCTGTTGTTTTTCTGCCTTACATCAAAGTGAAGTAAAGTATTAACAATATTTAAAGTGTCCAGCCAGTTCTTATTTCATGGTTCAGTAATTGAACTCAAGCTGTTATACTGCTATGTATTGGTGTTGTTAAGCTGTACATGACTATACCAGACAAAGGTAAGTTAATACTTAATGATTAATAGATTAAAAAGGTTTTAAAATACCTCTTCCTGGTGATTAAAAATAACATATTTGACTGACAATGTTGCCCCTTTTTTTTTTTATTTTATTTACAGGGTATTCTGTAGGTGGCTAACTGACCGAGGTACGGTAAAAATGAATCACATAGAATCTCTAGAAAATATAAACATCTGTGATTATCTATGTAACTCACACTGTGGTATTTAGATTGTTTTATAACTGGTGGTTGATGGCTGTTAAACAGACGGATGTCCGATGTCTGCTCTCTCCTTCAGGACTTCACACGCTGGATCAACATCCACGAAGGAAGCAACGGTGTGGAAGACTGAGACTCATCATCCAGGAGATGCTCGACAGCAGAGAGGACACGTTGACCTGACCAGATGAGAAGGACGGAGGACCAGAGGACCAACTGGAGAGCGGTGGTCTGTTTTTCAGTCAGCTAGGTGAGTAATCTCTCACAAAGACTACAGAAGTACCGATACTGACATAAAGTTACATCACTCCATCAGTTAGTAAAATGATGGAGCCTATAATTGTCCTTTACCTATAACACCACAGATTAAAGTTTATTTATCGTACACATATCTTTACAATGGGCACAAATAGTCACTGGAGGTCTAATTAAACAATGTAAAGCAGATACCAACAATGCAAAGGCTGTTTTTTTTTATGTCCAAAACCATTTATTCCTTGTTTTGCTATTTCACAGGACAGGACTCTTTGTGTGTCTTCATCACTCCTGGGTCTTCAGCTGAGAGTGGACATCAGTTCTCCCAGGAAGAACCACTCTCAGCACTCTTCCCACTTCCAGCCACCAAACCCCGTCCGGAGACCCAGTGAGTACGATGACGAGCCGCCTGCCCCTGACACCACCCTCTTCAGCCGCCAGGAGGGGTATCCTGACCCTCCCCGCACAGAGGAAGTGGTCATAATGTGCTTCCTCTGTGCCGGTGGCTTCGGGAAGCTCCTCACACACAAAGACACACAGACAGGAAGCTGTGCCCACCTTGATGCCTCGACGCTCTGACATCAGTGAAGAAAGATGTTTCCAGACCAGACAGACAAGTTTTAGGCTAAAAAAGAAAAAAAAAAGATTTCTACAAGATTTAAAGTATTTAACTTTGTCACATTCAGTCGTGTTTTACCAGACATGAATGTGTAATGTTTATCTGCTGAATTACATTTGAAACTTCATAAACATTTTTCATTTGATCGATCTGTATTAGCATGACATTAATACTTTTGGAACAAAAATTGTGTAAAATAAAATGTACTTTGGTCATTTTTCAGTGAAAATGTAAAATGTAATTTGCGAGATTTTAGTTTAAGATATTTAGTCAATTTGAAAAAAAAAAAAAAAAAAAATCTAAAAACACTTTTTTCACTTTGTCATTATTGAATGTCGACCGATGTAAAAATGAGAATGTTATTTTAAAATTTAATCTACAACACAAATTTTACAACTTGACTGCTTTGATGTTGAATTAAATAAAAATATTTAGATGTGAAATGATACTGTGTTCTGTGAAATCCTTGACGTTCACTGATGGTGGGTCAACATGGAGCTTCTTTAATACTTAATCAAATACACATTTAAAGGGGCCTGTTTCCATCATCAGGTGCACTGACATTTGTTATAAGTGGTCAGTTTGTAACTCAGCACAGTTTAATGGTTTAAAACTTGTCAATATGAAGGCAGAAAAGAAGTCTACACATATTTCATAATTTGACATATTTCTTTTGTGTATGTGAATGTTTTCTTAACATTTTTGAACAGTTCATATTAAACATCACCACTTCACTATTTACTTTGAATTTGGGAGCACCCCATGTAGTATGATAAGATACTTTGTGACTACATCCCCTGGTTTAGTCTTTATGAACATACGGTTCCTGTCAGGCCACACATCGGCTCTATGATGAGCTGGATTAAACATAAAAAAAAACTCCTGTTCTGTTGTAACATCACCACCTCGGAGTCGACACTCTTGTGAATCTCAACTCTTAACGTTTTTCTTCGACGTGGTGCAGATCTCAGATGGTCTCTGTGACTCTACAAGCAGCACCAGCTACTTAAAAACACCACACACCACCTGGAAAACATCAGCCCAACATCCCCACTCTTTTAGCTCTGTTTTTGACCTCCACCAACACTTGAGGGAAACATCTGGCTCTTCAGCAGCTGAACGCTCCACAATGTTGACCAGTCTGTGTGCTGTTTGGTGTTGAGCAGGGACGACTCAGAGAGGTTTTAGGAGCAAACCAGAGCAGTGAAGTGGTGACCTGACAGTTAAACAATGACACAATAAAGCTCTGTACGAGTCGGCTTCAAGGCAGAAGAGGATCCACTCTGCTCAGTTTCTGGAGACTCTCCTCATGACGCTGACTTGCTCTGCTCAAACTGTCCACGTTATAAAAATAACAAGACGCTGGAAAACATACGCAGGTCTTTTTCAGCCCACTGTGGTGTGACCTGCACAATATACATCACTTCTGCTCCATGTGTAGGTAAATATTCATCAGGTTGGCTTCTCACAGTGAGTCTTCATTCACTTGTCCACATGTGCAACATTTCAGTCCTTGTCCATGGAGAAACTCCTTAGTGCTTCACCGCAAGTAATATTCAATTGCAGCGGAGAATGCAGCAAAGCCTCCACATCCCAGGACGCCGGCTTTCAGACCAGCTGCAAAACAGAAACAAGAAGAAATGTGACGACAAGAGAAATGCACTTCCTTCAGAGTGAACCATCAAAGTAAACAAAGGAGGTTACACACCACGAAACCCAATGGCTCCTCCAGTCACACAGCCGCTGTACACCGCGTTCTTCCAGTCTGACACGCCTCTGTGCTGCACATGAAAAACAGGTACAAAAAAATGTTTCAACAGAGCACTAGAGGCAGATAATAACCGGTAACAAATAAGGCTTCAGGTTTGAATGACCAGTCAGAGTACTAATATATCTGAACAGTAATAATTTGGATGAGTGATTTTTTTTTTGTGCATTTCACTACTTGGTAAAAAAAAAACAAATGACGTCCAGCACCAGATGACGCTATAAGACCTCTCTGAGGAGTTTAAAACAGAACTACCAAAACATCTGATGCTCCCCATTGTGTTACTTTATAAGAACAAAATGTGAATTAGTACTTCATAAATAGTCAGGATTTATAATTTCACCTCAAATGTTCCATCAGAGATCTGCTGAAACAAAGCTGTGAAGTCAGACTTTTCAACACCACCCTATAATTACGTTGCACTGTTCATCTCATTTCATTCCATAGCACCTGACACTTTTTTTTCATTCATCCCAAACTGTATTTATTTATTTTTATTTAATTTGTTTTTTTGAGTATGTAGTCTGTGTGTGTGTATTTATTCATTGCTTTTTTTTTTTTTTTTTTTTCTAAAATACATATTTTTAAAAATCTTATTTCTAAGACATTTTAGAGTGGAACAAAGGGTTCCTGTTATTTTGTCCATTTCCTGTTTTGCTGCAGGGAATGATGGACATTATGAAATCCTCTTTACTCATTCATCGTTGGTTCTGAGCTCTTGTCAGAGGTTATATATCCATCATGTGTCTGTCACCCCGGCCACCATCAGCCCCACTTGATGAGGACGTACTGATTCTATGATGCACTCTGTGCAGGAGAACATGGCGCCCACGATGGCAAAGTTCTTGGCGTAGGACATCCCCCTCTGGCCCATGTCTTTGAGGACTTCTCGGGCTGTTGGAGTTCTCATAGGGTCCTTGGGGTCGAAGCCAACGTTGGTATCGATACCAGCAGTGAAAACACCAAAAGCTCCTCCGAGGACAAACCCTGCGGAGCACAAAGACACCAACATGAGTCTCTGAACAATCCATCACAACATCTACAGACCGTCGGGTTCATCTCCTCTGATAGTGGAACTCCTTTTGCCCTTGAAGCAGTGGAGAGACGAGGATTCAGGTTCTTAACTTAAGCTCAAGTACTAATACCGCACTGTGAAAATACTCCACTCATAATTAAAGTCCTGCATTCAAAACCTTACTTAAGTAAAGGTATGCAAGTATTGTCAGCAGAAGGGACTTCGTCAAAAGTTAAAGTACAAATCCTCCCTGTCAGTATTTTACTATATATGATAGTTTTGGATTCATGTTACTGCTGCATTAATGTGCATTGTAGTGTTGTACTTATTTAAGGTTGTGCGGATTTTAACTACTTTCTATAATGCTGGTTGGTTTAATCAACAATCTACAATCAATCTAATCTAAAATTATTACATGTTCGTATCGTCTCTGCTCACTGGGAACCACGTATCTTGAAAAAGTCAACAAGCTCAGAAGAACAGATTTGTTTCCCCGGTGAATCCTAAAGTTTTTTTTTTTTAAAGTATAGCATTCAGTTGAATTAAAGGGAGAGTTTTCTCAGCCCATGAAGGGACATCAACAGTTTATGTTGTAAATTGCACATCACCAGATTTGAAGATGCATGGTTTCTACAGGACAGAAAGGGTTTGAAAAACCGCAATCTGAAAAGTAACTAAAACTGTCAGACAAATATAGTGGCGTAAATAGTCAAATATTTGTCTTGAAGATTTTAGTGAAGTCGATATTCAAGTGCTAACAGCTCAGATTGTACTTCAGTACATTACTTGAGGAAATGTATTTTAGTTACAATCAAAAACTGCCTTCGACTAACAGATTATGTTTGTACAGTTTGTTGTGCAGTTATTATTAATTATAGAGGCCATCCCATAATCCTGAAGCCTGAGGTGCTTTCGGGCGTTTTCTCATGAAAAACTAATTCAAACACGAGGTCCGTCACCGTTTTCCAGCCGCAGCAGACAGAGTAAGTGTCGCTGTGGCTGCTCACCTCCCACACAGGCCAGAACAGACTTGAAGGCGCAGCTCTCCATGCCCCTCTCGATCATCTTCTGGTCGTCGCTTTTAAGAGGCACCGGCAGTCCCCCCATAACGGCGGGGTTCAGGTCCTTCACGGGCCTCTTGTCCCCGATAAGATGGTCCATAATCATACTGTACTGAATCGTTGGGCTGTCCATGCTCGGGACAGGCGAAGCTGGACTTTGAGAGTCGGAGGCAGCAGCGTTTGCTCCCACGGTGGCGGCCATGTTTCTCAATGACACTGCTTTGGGTAAATGTAGTCCGAAGACGAGCGCGTGCAGGTTCGTCACTTAAGACAGTTAAATTATTTATTTATATGATAACAGAAAGGGATAGCACAGGCAAAAGCATATATATTCTATGTATTTTATTAATTAAAGTGTTTTTATTCTTTCATATAAGGGTTTGTTGAATTCGTATCAGCACATTCGATACAACGTCAATATGACGTCAGCGCAGCTTTGCGGTAAATCTACCTGCACGGAAGTTATAGTTTTTATTAAAAAAAAACCTTGTGACCATTTTAGAGGCTGCAGCTTGTGTGTTGTTGAATTTGATTGCAACAGAGGTATATTAAGTGTCATGGTTTTAATAAATTCTTTCAAACTTAATTCGAGGTCTAAGGTCTACTTCTACATTTGTGCAGCTTTAATGTATACAACTGTGTCAGAAAGGTGTTGTTTGCCCCATTGAAGGGAGTGAAAACATATCAATACAATAATAATTCAACACCACAAAATTACCAATACTCATCAGTTTACATCATTATCAACAAATGTTTTTTTTTTTTTTTTTTGGTGGGGTTTAAAACTAACATGAAAGGCTATCATTCACAACCAGATCCCCATCACGAAATTTAACAGTAAAGAAAAGGAAATTAAATACAAAAAATTATAAATGATAACCAGTCACGCAACACAGGCCTACATCGTTAGTAACATCGTATTTTTTGTTGTTGTTTTTTTTAAAACGTGCGTACACTGTATTTGAATCTTTATCTTCTTTTCCGTTGCCCCGCAACCGTTTTCAACTGAAAGACTACATTTCCCAGAAACCCATCGGAGCACTGCGCCAAACACGAACCCGCTGCACGCGCTCCACCTACCGGCCTCAGCTCGAGCTGTCCGTGACACTTCAACGACTCGCGTGCGCGGAGCGGGCGGCAGCAGCAGCAGCAGCATCCCGGCCAGAAAACAGCAGCACCGCCGCCGCAACACTGAAACAGGTGAGGAGAAGCCGCTGCCTAAAATACTCAAGTATTTGTGACAGCCCCGCCGCTTTTCTCCTTCTTGTCGGCAGTTTGTTGAGTTAAAAGGTTGTAAACTTTACCGTTAACGCTGCTCTGTTGTCGGTGGACATTGAAGAAGCGGTCAGAGAGAGAGAGCCGTTGGGGAGCCGTTGGTCCGGGGAGTCTCTGCCGCCGCTGACAGCTCGCTGGTTAACGGCACTATCAGTCACTGAGGACGTTTCTGTTCCTCTAATGCAACCATGACTGAGCACACACGTCTTTCCTGATACGATAACAACGACTGTCATAAAATTAGCTCAAGGACATATTGGTTTTTTTTACGCTAATTGAATGTGTCACTGTTTGTTTATGACGTCGTGCCACAGAAAGTCGAATAAACACGAGCGTCTCCGGGATGTCATGTCCTGTTGGACATATGTCCTGTTGGACATGGCTTCACAGAACCGTCCTGGAGCGTCTCCGGGATGTCATGTCCTGTTGGACATATGTCCTGTTGGACATGGCTTCACAGAACCGTCCCGGAGTCTTCACTGGACTTGCTCATGTCGCACCACGCGAACTCGTGAATTCAACAGGATCCCTGCTCTTTTAATGCTCCCCATCTGCTTTATCACCATCTGTTTCATGCATTCAACTCTTATTCCACCATGACTGAGTGAGAGCATGAATGCAGTAAGTGTTGTGATTGTCAAGAGATGTCTGACAATTCTGAATTTTCTCCCGTGAACAGGATTTCCGACGTGAATATTACTCTCAACCACCCTCAGAGAATAAAGAAACCAAATAAAATGTCATTATTTAGAATAGACTTTACCTTGGCTGTTATTTCTTTAGCCTATATTTTTTGTTAAACCCAGAAGTAGTCAAATTTAAACATGCCTTTGCAAAGTGTAAAGTCTCTCCTGGTTGCTACAAAAATCCCGTCAGCCATACAGTAAAGATCCTGATTGACCTGGGTTTCTTCAGTGGTAGCTATAGCCCTGCACCCGGCCACTCTCTACAATTCATTATCTACATTACAGAGATTTGCATCCGTGAAAGGTTTCCTCTCAGATTTGTATTCGGTGTAGTTGGGCTTTCTTTAGCACCTGCTTCTTGTACGGGACTCTTTCCCTGACATAAACCTGGGAAACTACTGTCCGATAAGGTTACTAATGAATTTCCCAAATTAACCGTGCTGTTTAGGTTTTATGTAAATTTTACATGTTGCTGCCAATAGCAGATTGCCTTTGGAACCACATCAGTGTGCTGCAAGCTGTTTTTCTCCACATGATTAGCCAGCCATTCATTCTTCATTAGATCAGTTCCATGTGAAGCAGTCAAACAAGGCTTTGTTGTGTTTACTGCAGCTATCAGTGCACGTTTGTTGTTTATGTTTTTAATAGGCCCTTAAATGCTTCATTATGGTAGACTATCCTGACTAAGCTTCTGTGTAATTCTACTCTTGCCAGGTAGCATTTACTTGTAAACTACATTACCAAAGTGTCCCAAAAACATCAGATTCAGTGTCTAGAACAGGGAGGCCTAAAGGTTTGATTTGTTTTTGCTATTTTAGTAATGCTAGCTGTGCAGCATAATTGGATAGCTCAATAATGACAAAAGGGAAAAGTTACGCTGTAAAATATTCTATTTGCAGAGCTTACGTTGTTGGCCTGTGTTTTTAGAAGAGACCAGCGGTACATGCATGGGTCCTTTTGGGTGAAACCAAATGGGAAACAAATGACAGCTTTCACTTTCTTCTGTTGCTTTTGATTATGCCAGGGAAAAGGGAGTTCAAATAGGAGCACTGTACCAGTCATTTATGATGCCGTCCATGTGAATTTTGTTTGTAGGTAATTAGAGCCTTTGTTTTTCTCATGGTTAACCATCCCAGAAGGGGAAATAGTTGGAAATCTGTCTCTTGTCTTTTGCCCATGCTAGACACCACGGGATGCTGGTTATATGCATGTATGAAATGACGGGCAGTCAGACTGTAGTGCAGAGTGGTGGATACATCCACTGTCAAACGCATTTATTGATGGAAGAGGCTCCTCCTGTCTTTTCTCAGTCTTTGATATATGTTGTGAGAGTGTTTGTGGCTAGAAAAATTACATAAAGACAGCTGAAAATAGCTAATGGGATTGAGAAATTTAATAATGGCTTTGTGTTTGTTGTTGATGGAGTTACTCTTGAGTCTTTGTAGTACCTGCAGCTGTAAATCCTCCTTGATTTTTCTAGAGTTTCACTCATTCTCTGTTCAACTCATTATCCTGCCAGTTCTTGTGATTGGTGGGCTATTTATAGTAACCCTAGTGTAGTAACCCTAACCCTAACCCTTACGTGGGGAACACCCGTCTCCACTTGTATGGACACGGGTGGAACGGCTTGTTTTGTTAGTCACAAAATGGTATCTGTTGATCTCCTTGACTGCTCTGCTCAATGGGAAGAATTTCAATGTCTGTGTGAGTGTGTGATGTTGTAATGCGAATTCAAGGTCTGCGTTCTGTACTGAATCAGAAATATCTCCTACCACTGCTGGTGTCCTGGAATCCTTTATGGTAACCACACTGCAAGGGGACGGTGAGGAGAAAATGAACAGCAACACTAGAGTCCTTCATCTAGATCCTGTAAATGATATATGAAATGAGGCTGGTTGGGGGTGAGGAACAGAATTTAACATGACCTTGTCCAGCTGTGGTAAGAATGGTGAAAGGGAGATACTGCAGTGATGTAGTGCTCGACGCTACGTCAGATGCTCTTTGATCACAGATGCCCAGTTACTTTCTATGGAAGGACAGACCACCATAGTTACCTATGGGTCTCACTCTGGGTCTCACACTCAAATGCATACTGTCCATACCTCTGGTACCTCAATATGACCAGCATGAAATGTGCTTACGACTCATCTAAAAGCTGTTCAGAGATCAAATAGTTTTCATTTCCATATACGTTGCTAAAAAAAAAAAAAGAAATCAGTCACTTAAGCTTAAATCTAGACTTGGATTTGTATCAGTCCTAAATAAAGAGTGTTTACATCCTTAAATGTTGGTTAGGAAACATCAGTATATTTAAAAATACAGTGTGAGGTTGGGGGAATAAACCGAACAAATAAATGGCGTTGTGGCTCAGTTGGACAATGTCCTGAGTCAGGTCGAGGTTGTTGTAGGTGATGTGTAATTTTAATCTTTGGGTCTCTTTACAATGTTATTGGCCTCATTTACAACATCATTTTATGATCAAATTTCAGCTTGAGAAAACAGCTGGTATGAAATGTATTTTGAGGTGGAGCTTATCTGTAAACAAACTGAAGCCTAGATGGAGAATATCCTGCTGTCAGTGTCTGCGGGGCAGTTTGGGAAGACTGTGCAGGTCAACAAGTTCACAGACTGTGTCCAGGTTCATAAAGGGATCACCATAGCAACAGTTTCCTTTACATACATTATCAGGTAAAGTCATTAGGACTGAACAAGCCAATGCAGTGTGTTGCTTAAGATGCAAGTTGTTTTGTTGACATGAACTAGTATATGTTTCAAAGATTTCAAATGAAAATGAGCCCCAAGATCTGTGTAGTTCAAAGTGAGTGGTGATATAGTTAACAAATATTCTCCTGCCTGGTCTGTGGTAGAGAGAAGGTCTGACTGGGTATACTACAGGAGTCCTGAGGGACACGACTGTCCAGTGGGACAGAACAGCAGCGACTTGACATTAACAGTTGAAGCACTTCATAGATACGTATACTAACTTGACTAACAGCTCTTAGGACAGTTATAGTAATAATTGTGTTTGTCTCGTAACCATTCATTTAGCCCCAATTGCTGTTTGTGTGACCCTCAAGAATCAAGAATAGCTCTTACACCCTCCAACATGAGGATCATAGGAAAATACAAATATGGTCAGAAAAACATTTCTCTGCTAGGTTTGGCCAGTCAGCTCAATTTCTCCCTCTCGCACACATTCAGAGAGAAGCGATCAGTGTGTTCTGAGAAGAAAGAGTTGTTATCTGTCCTCAAGAGGCGAGGTCTGGTCGGCAGACAGTTGGAGTGGCATGTCCTTTACTGCAGTGGAGGAGGCTTTAATTAAGGAGATAAGAGGAGCTGGACCGATCGGAGCAGGAAGGACGACTTGAGTGGCATTCAGACAGTTGAATAAATAGAAACAAACCTTTTTCTGTCCGGACGTGTGGAAACTCGGTACATTGTCAGCAGGTTGCCGCTACATTGCGGGATACTTTAACTCGATACTTTTGCTTTGCACAGATGGTCCCCAGCCTCCACAGCATTGCCTGGCACAGCACTTTCACTCTTTTTTTCTTTTTTTCAAGTAAAACGTCATCTACCAGACGGCCAACGGAGACAAATTCATTGCATTGGCACAAAATGTTTTCTGTCTGAGGGATGTTTGTTTGTTCATGCAGGAAGGTAGCTCCACGTATCTTTTTCCTCTGGCTATGATTTTAGTTCAGGAGCGTCCAGGAAACAGGCCGCATACTTGACAAGCATCGCCGTCTTAACTCGCTGGCTCAAAGGAATGCTACCGTTTTTGTAAATGGGTCGCCTGGGCCACGTCTGAGGTGAAGCACAGATATGGTCTTTACATGTAAATGTGAGGCTTATTTGCCTCCACTGCTGCCTGAGAGAAACAATATCCTGTAAAAGTGTAACATGTGAGTCAAGAGAAGACCAGCCGAGTAAACAGGACGAGCTAGTTTACATGTGTGACGTCTGCACGTGGACGGGGAGTGTCATTAAAAATGTTTGTTTGGTATCTGAATGATGTCGGACCCATTGTAATCTGCATCCGCATGCTTCTC
This sequence comes from Brachyistius frenatus, assembly GCF_029030835.1. Classification (NCBI taxonomy): domain Eukaryota; kingdom Metazoa; phylum Chordata; class Actinopteri; family Embiotocidae; genus Brachyistius; species Brachyistius frenatus. The sequence goes on along the minus strand of NW_027210633.1, from coordinate 3,429,897 downwards.
CATACAAGTTAAATTGAACACACCCACAGGGCACATCAAATAGCACTCATGCCACAAGTCTGTGTACTGTTGCAAACTCAGAAGACAGAGAGGGGAACGCTCCTTTAGGGTTGGACAGTAATTCTAGTCCGTGGCACTAATAATGTTCCATTGTGGAAAATCACTGGGCTCTGTTTAGTGGCTATGTTTTTATTCTCTCACAGTCCTCGTGGATGCTGTGCGAGTGTTTCTATGGAATCCGCCCACTCAGTGTACATGTAGCCAGCCAGGCACACTGGAAGGCAGCTGAAGTTTCTGCAACGTGGCTCTGACCGTGTGTTTATCAGACAAGAACTTTGACACCCTCAGAGCAGGAAGTTTGGTCCTCCAGGGAGCCTGGCTCTGAGAAAGATGAAACGGAGGATGAAGCAGATGAAATATGCATGAAGACTGTATCTATCTCAGCGCCTACTGTATGCCTGGTGAATCCAGGATAGAGCAGTTTTTGAGGAAATAATGGATGACTGTGACTGCTGTGAGGTGGCACAGTTCACTGCATCAGTTAGTCCTTGTTTGACTTGGACCAAACAGATCACACTGCTCTTAGTAAGAAGAATATCCAGAAGGAAATAATCAACTCAGCACTTTTCTCAGTAGATCCACTTTCTTCTCATCTTTTCTTAAACTAAAAGATGCTGATTTAAGCAGCAGCTCTCGTCTTGAGGTTATTTCATATTCAGATGCTTGGAAGTAGCTTTTCAGTGCTTTGGTTAAGAAATTAAAGTATCATACGATGGGGTTCTTGTTCTATTTCTAGCAATAACTAGAATCAACTTGACTTCACAAAGGCAGTTTGCAGGATAGTAAATAGCCTCAAACATATATGATACCTACCACATGTGAACTATTACTTACTAGCTCTTAGTTCAGGATTCTTCATTTCCTGGAGGGCAGCTTGAAGCATTATGTATGTTCATATTTGTTCAGCTATTAATCGTAGTGTGTTTGGCATTACGGCTTTGCTCAATTCTCAAAACCTGCTATGACAACAGAAAAATGGCACATGTGCTATGTTGTTTTGTGTGAAACTATGTTACAATTCCCCTAATACCACTTTTTGCATCCTGTTGCATACTACTTTCACATCCCTCCAGACTAAAGGGGAACACAGAGGGAGAACAGAGACCGTCTCACAGCATGGGACACAACCTAATCCCACACTCTTCCTGTTTCACTTTAGCTGACATAATGACTTTGCACAAGCTGCTTTTCTTTATCCAGGTGCTGTACAGATGCTTCAGAGCTGCCGACGTGGTCAGGTTAATTATACCTCAATGTGTGCGAACGCACATATTCTCCTGTCACCTTTGCCAACTGAAACATTATTGACTCCAATAATACTTTGATGTTAAAGTGAACTGGATCTTAATTCTGCGGTGTTATATGTTTTTAAATGGCAATAGTAATCGGTTCTGTAGCTCTAGTGCAGACGGGCATTTGTTCAGCGGTTGTTATGGTAATGTGATACCAGTAGTAGCAGTAACAACACCAGCAGAAGCATCAGACAGATCATCTCTGCTTTCATTTGTAAGAAGTTTAAGTTCAGTACTCTTGATACACTATATTTAGGATCCAGCTAGTTTGAACTGTTAGACGTCATCATAGCTATACTGTAAGGTTTTAGTCCAAATTAGACTGCAATGCCAACACATTGAATTGTGTTTCTGATATCAGTTCATCTTTATGTACAATTGTTTCACCATCTGCTACATCAATAGTGTAAAAAACCAACAGCTTGCTTAACTAATCACCATCTTAAAGCTGAATCAGACAATCGGATACAAATTTAACAGAAAATATTTTTCAATCTCTCACTGAAGTTGCCCAAACTTCCTGTTCCTTACTGGCACACTGCTGAGTGCTCAGTGAAATCATAGCGCAATGTACTTAAATATATCTATTTTAAAAGCGATATCTGTATTCTGTTCATTTTGTGTGGCTTCATGAAGCTTTCCTCATTTTTAGTAACAATACATTTTGTAGAGAAAACTACATTATTGAATCTTCTCTTATTTTGTCAAATAGTTTCCACATCTTGCCCCAGTCATCCCCAGAAGGCTTTAATTCAGTGAATTCTGGAGTAATACTACAAACATCTTTAGCGTATTATTCTAATATTTCAATTCTCGCACATTACCATTTTTTCCTGCCAAAAATGCAACTTGACATTGCATTTGTAATCCTCCAATACGGTATCTTTTTAAATAATTCTCATTTTGGTTGCAGTTGCTTCAACTTTCACGTGCACAATGTGCATTGAATAGGATGTATTTTTAGGCAAACACTCAGCTGAATCACCCTCTTTGCACATTTGATATTTGTTGTGACATCCTGTATGACAGCGTTGTGTCTGTGTGGGAGTCTGACTCAATGCTCTTTCCTTTCGACAGAGAGGAAAAAGGAAGAGATTGAGAGGCAGGTGCTGCTTACTGTTTGAGCTTCAGCTTGCCTGCGGTTGGTTTTGTCGGAGAAGAGTGGTTGTCAGCGGTCCGTCCACTCAGACACTTGTATCACAATATGACAAGAATCCCCTAAGAACCATTTCAGCCATTGATTATCCAGCCACATGGCTTCATGTTACATCATCATTTATTAAAAGTTGGCCTGTTTTATACTTCAGGGGTCTCCTGTTTCGTCATTCACCCTCTCTTTGTGTTCAGTTTTAATTTACGCAGACGGTTTGACAGGATGGAAACTTATCCCAATTGGAAATTCTGTGAAACATCCTGATATTTTTTAAGTTAACTCTTTGTATGGCTCAGAAATGTTCAGTGTACTTACTGGTATTTACTGGTCTCTCCAGATGTGATCTGAATAAAGTGGTTCTTCATTCTCCCCTTTCTTCCAAGTCTATGTTTCCTATTAGACACGTTGGACTGTATTTTGTTCATGCAACAAAAACACTATTACCAATTCTAAAGCCTCCACAGGTGCTCTCCCAAATATCTAAACACCTACTAGATGGATGGCAACAGAATTTGTACATTGGACGTTTAACTTGTTTTTGGAGTAGGAGTAAACTTGCGTGGTTTTGAGTGAAATGTTTCGACAACGATTGCCTGGCGTGCTGAAATTAAAACAATCTTCAGCTGGCTCACAACACCTGCTCTTGAGGGATCTATTTTAAATGTTGTATTTGAAATAAAGAAAAATGTAGTCTTTTGTCAGTATTTTTGAAACATTGTTCTCCTCAGTCACGTTGGTTCAGCACAGCAGCCATCCATAAAGGGTAAACAGGGATATAAAACAGTCAGTTATATCAGATGGCCTCACACATCTTACACATATTAAAATAACCCAGTAGGTAGATTGTTAACTACAACTGTTTGTAGCATCATGATATTTGGTGTCAACAGCCAAGGATTTTCTGGTGTATACTTCTTGCAACACAGACACACGTGACCACTGGAGCAGTGAACAATCATGGAAGTGGTGCAAAGTTCAGACACCATCTGAGAAGGCAGCAATCCATTCGTGTCCTCGGTGGCAACATCACAGACCGAGTGTAGTCGAACGTGCGTGGTGAAAGTCAAATCACACTCCATATCTGTATCTGAAGCTGGGTGCGAAACTGTATGTCATGCCTTGAAAAGCCTGCTGAACTGTTACTCAACTCTCTGCTGCGCCCTTTTAAGAGGCTGTTTTTGTGGTGGTGTAGGGGTGTGGTCAGACCAAGTTCCTCAGTTTACCACTTGCCACAAACTGAAGCTTGTTTCATCCCGGCCCAGAGTGCAGTACGCTCTCTACCCACTTGCTCTACGGCCTTGGCATGCTGTATGTTGTGGGATCCAAATTAGACCAGCATGGGAGAGCATAAATTGCTGACCCCTCCACAAATGATCCACCCTCATATTACGGAGTGTTTCTGAGACAAAGATTGGCTTTGTCAGTGTTGGTAGCTGTGGTTTGAGCCCAAACAGCCTACAAATAATTTGGAAATAAAGAACTCAAAACAATGTCATAAATCAATCTTTGTTTTTCATCTTTAGTTTTCAGAATCGACTTCAATGAGTTAGACCAGACTCGGATGCAGTGCACAACATTTTCACTGAAGCAGCAAGAGCTTGTTTCACACTTTTGTTTTTTCTTATTTAAGAATACAATAGAACGGTTGTCTTTCCTACAACCTGCTCACATGATCCCGGGTTAAATCAAATTGCAAGCCACTGGCCAGTGAACAAAGTATAAAAAAACCCCGCCTTTCAAACAACAGCGGTTTAGGCTGTGGGATCAATGAGTCATTACAATTATTCAGGCCAGGTATCTCACAGTAATGTGGAGGTCACATGTTGAAAACCTGTTACTCCCCTTAATCCATTCTCCCTTCTTCACTGTGTGAGTAACAGTCTGGAAAAACTGAGAGAGGGGAAAACGTGCCCACGGCTGAGACCCTATCACTCTGCTGCTCTTAGCATGAGAGTGAAAGAGGCAACAGCACACAGCACGGCGGTTGGCAGCCTGCAGTACTTCCTCATCCTGACGGCTGCAGGGAGGCAGACAGTCGTTGCTTCTGACCTTTCGTTTTGACCTCAGACTCTGTAGAGCGCCGCGAAGGACAAATATTTAGTGTTGCAGAGCACTCAGGCATCCAGTACCAAACACGTGAATGAGCTGCACCACTGGTTTTTTTTTCCTTGAGCATTTTCTCCAATGGCACCAATATGTCATCGCCCTCTTTCTCATTACTAACTACAGTAAGCTCCCAGATGACGTGCCAATGTGTTGCTATATCTTTAGTCCTTGTTTTGAAGCTTTAACGGACGGATAAAGTTGATTTTTGATTGAAGTTGACGTTTGTGATTGTTGGATTGGAAATGAAAAGCCTCAAATAGGAACAACTGAGGTCACTTTACATAATAAGTCAGGAAGAAAGTGTCTGAGACCATCTGCTGCTGATATTTCTGCCAGGTTTTTCACATTTCTGTTTACTACTACAGTACATTTCTGAAGGGGAAATATGGGCTGAGCTAAACTTTGCAATCCATAGTCTGCGCAGAGGTAGTATTTAACCAAAGGGTGCCCTATATAGGATGTAGGCTTATGTGATGCCTGCAGTATGTTATATTGAGTTGTATTTAGCTGTTTTCTGTTTCTGTTTCTGCTAACCACACAGCCAGACAGGAAAGAACATGAGAAGACGTGATGATGTCGAGTGAAAATTCAACCAAGTGTCTCGTGTCTTGTGTTTTTTCTTTTTCAAATGTAGCCACTGCGGTTCGAAGCATATCAGATGCTGAGTAGTTGAATCATTCATGTTGCTGCTTTTTGTGGTCTGTTTGTCACAAGTTGTCAGTGTGTAAAGTAGACATGTTAATGCCTGTGGTATGATGGTAAAGAAATACCTTAAATAAACATAGCTTATGGTTGGTTATGCTTTGCGATGTTTGAATCTCTTCAATGTTATTCTCTGTGGATCGAGTACAAAGGCGTGCATCATACCTGAATGCACTTTGCCTAATTAAGTACCATCACAGGAAGGCAGCAGGTTTTACAGTCTGTTGTTTGCAGAACTGCAGTTTCCCTTTCAGATCTTTTTTTTTTTTTTTTTTTTTTTTAAAGCTCTGCATAAATCACATTGGCAGGAAGTTCATTCTTGTGCACAGAGAGTTCCTAGTTAGGGATGGATGCATTTCACTTCCATGTGTTCCATACTGTACCTAAACACATCCAGGGAACATTTAAATTGGAGCGCACATCCACTGTTCTTCACTGTACCATAGCCTACATTTAAGGTAAAAAGAATTGTCAATACTGGAGAGCTTTCCTCTATGATCTAAGGCGATTTGTGGGTTTGGAAAGCTGAGTTGTTCAAGTTACATATTTGTGCAATTCATTTCACATACAAGATGGGTTTTTTGTAAATAGTGCTGCGTTTGCATACAGTAATTATGAATATTTTGTCTGCTTGTCCTATTTTTGCTGCGCAGTATGAGGTTGCATCCTCAAATGATTATAAATGCACATCTTTTCAGTGAAAATATATAAATACCTATCGAACTTGAACAAATGAAGTAGAGTATTGTTTGACTTGTCACATTTGTTGAGGGTTTTTTCTATCTGAACTCGATCTGATTTGGTGAGCTGCTTACTTTCTGTATCAGTGTTGATGTGTCTTGTGTAATGAAAGCCGGTCGTCTTCTCCCACAGGATCGTATCAGATCAGATGATTGTGTGAGAGGTTGTTTCATCCAGACCCAAACTGATAACTTTCAGTTGCTCCTGACTCCTCGTGCTTTCTTCTTATCTCCTTTCAACAGTTCAGCAGCAACTATCAGAAATTCTCTGAAAAGCTCCTCCACCACTCTGTCCCATATTCAGCCTTTACATTCAGCTTCCCATTTTTGGAAGCAATATAATTAAGGCAAGATGACAACCCATTACTTATTGCTGTGGGGACTACAAATTATATGTGGTGGTCTCATTTGGTGATTTTTAGAGCAAATTCCATTTTTATCTTTTTACGAGCTGTGTTTAAGTAACATTGTCATCATCTTACATGTGTGTTTTGTCAGTCAGTGAAGGCTGTATTGTAGTAAAAGTCAGTAAATGTCTCTCATCTTTGTCAGCCGAGCTGATTTTAGAATGAGATACCTCATCCCACTCTGTGTCTTAACTTTTGGTTTGTTCAAGTTTAAGATACGGCCCTGCTGTCTGTCTCTCAAAGAGTTTTGGCTTTCACAACTAGGTCGTTGTAGAGTAAGTGGGGCACAGTTCTGGCTCCTGAGAATCATATCTCTGCAGAGGAGCATAGAGAGGTCGTATTAGCAGAATTGAGCTCTGCAGTGGTTAAGGAATGTGAAAACCAAGTGCGTTAGGCTTTTGCATATTATAGGCTTATAATTGCAAACATTACATTATTGTTTCTACAAAATGTTTGGTTGTGTCGAAGTTCCCTGTTTTTGAAAAATGAAAGTGATTTGATCTCAACTGGGACATCCTCCATTTCACCTCATTTCCTCATTTAAACTCCACTGAGATCAGAGCAGGTTGAGAAGCAGGTCAATCGTTTGCTCGGCAATGAGTCATATAAACTGATCAGAGGGGAGGTAAGGCATCACAGCCAAGGTGTTCGACTACCAGGCCACGCAGCAATAAGTCACAGGATATCGCCTGATGACGCCTAAGTATCATATGATGGGCCAGCAGGGAAACACATGATCTCATACAGGCAAAAAAACAAAGTGCATATAGTGTGTTTTAATCAGATGAGTGCTTAAGGACCCACAAATGTTCTCTAATAAAATTGCTGTGTACAGTGCACCAAAATGTGATCTGGTACTTCCATTTTATTGATGTGGCTCTCCTGTGCTGTATGTTCTTTGGGTTGGTTAGTGCCCACCATACTGCTTCAATTATTCATTATAAGATTATGCGTAGGTCTGCTGACTACTGGTTACGGCAGCATCATTTATCCTGCTCTAAGCTGTTGTAGGACATACAGAGTTAAGAGCAGAGGGACAAGCTGTGCTTCCTGACAGCCGCCCTGTCCTGAGTTATCTTGTTCTCGTGCTTGCAGAGATGAGAGGGTATCCTCATTGACAGCCCAGTGCCACTCAGAGGCAAAAGATCAGGTTACCACAACCCTGATCAATGAGTCAGCCAGTCCTCTGGGAGCTACACAGCTCTTTACCCACTCTCCTTGGTTAAGTGCACCTCCTTCCATTTCCCAGATTTTCCCCGATGAGTGCATTTCCTTCTGGACATCAAATACAAACTCTTAACAGTCACTCTGATCACATCCTGTTGGAGTTTGGAAAAAAAAAAAAAAAAAAAAATCCATTATTTTGCTACTTATTGACCATATTGCTTACAGAAGGAAGACAGGTGTGGCCGTAGTTGTCTGCATACCTCCTACTAGATGTATGGAGATAGTGTCAAGTCTTGGTTATTGCCACTGTTTGAACAAATCAGATAAGAGATTCTGTTTTTTCTCCTCCCTCTGGCAGGAAATGGTTCAATAGTGCTGCTGCTGGAATAAGCTGAGCTGACCTAAGAGGTGCCTCTTAGTTTGTGGATTTTGGAAGAGCAGTAAATGCCAGGGAGTGCTAATACAGTATCGTTATTATATGAAACCTGAAGCAAATGTGCTGCCTATTATTCTGTGCTTCCTCTTAAAGTTTATGCAGCTGTGGTGTTTGACGGAGTAATTATGTATTTGACCCTGATCTATTTTTTTGTAAGATTATTGCTTAAAAGTATTTGAACTGTAATGTTATGTTTGTATTTTAGATATTTTTGTGCTGTGATGGTGTCCTCGATAATTTAGATCGAGTGTGCCCCACAAATTACACTTCAGCTTTGGTCAAAATTGATCAATTGTGCTTTTTGTTTTGTTATTATTATAAGGTTTTATTTAATAGATGCATTGTAGTCTTCCAGTTACAAGTATGTGAGGCTAAAAATAAAATGATCAACAAAGAGAACTTTTCAAAAGCCAGTTTCACTCTGTGAAAGAGACTTGTTTGTTGTTCAAAGAGCTTTTTGTAGTTAATGGAAAATCACGTGTTCATATTTCAGTGTTACTTATGGGTGCCTCTTGGGCACTGGTTAAAGAGATGAGCCATCAGTAAGACTGTCCTGGACTGCTGTTTTGAAAGAATCTGCCTACATACTGCAGTGAATTCACACGTTCTTTGATGCTATTTCTTTTCCAGAAAAGAACCATTCAAAGGTTTCTCACTGTATTCAACAACTTTGTCTTTTCTCTGGACTTTTCTCAGGTGTAGTTTTCTGACACCCAGTCATGCTGAAAGCGGGCGCCACCAAGGTGGGGCTGCCCAAGGCGGGACTCCCAGACAGGATGAGGACGCCTTCCTTGACTTCCTCTTCCTCCACCACCACCACCTCCACAGCCATGAAGACCTCCAGATCCTCCAACACGCTGGCCTCAGACCAGCGTCTCAGCAGGGTGAGTCACAAGCACACGGCAATCATCCACTACAAATCATCTCTGAACATTAATATGACCTGATTCGACCTTCAGTACTTTGTCGGTACTAACAGCAGATGTGTTCCTAGCTGAAAAGAGCCAGCAGTGATGATGCCTTGACAAAGCCTGCACTGGGAGCTGCTGCGTCTGCCTCTCGGATGAAGAAGACTGTGACCACTGGAGCCATCTCAGATCTAGCTGAGGCTCGCCCTCGCAGTCTGTCAGGTAGGAAAATACAACTCTGAATGAATAGCTTCAAATGCCTCAATTTAGAGACTTTCTCGGATGAAAAAAAGCCCCTGAAAACCAGGGGAAAAGCTGTGATACCCATAAATGATGGATGTGGTCAATATTTTGTGTCAGAGTTGAACTAACCACTCGCAGCCACTAGAGGGCCACAGTGTGTCATTAAACGTTGTCTGTTATATCTCCCAGAGGCTGGTGGTAATCCACAGCTTGCGAGATGCTCCCTTTTACACTTGTGTCTTTAGTTGTTTCTTGTTTCATTGGCACTCGTGAGGTGCAGGTGGCTGATGACTGAGGTTCTCAAGGGTTTTGGTCCAAAACTTAGATACTGGAAGCATTCATAGTCGTCTCCTCAGACAACATCTGCTCAGCCGTGTGAACAGCAGGATCTGTTTTGGATGACAAATGAGGAAAAAAGTTGTTTTTTTTCTATTCATGAGGATTGCGATTTTATTGGCTGGTCTTTGGGCGTTATTTGGTTTTCATGTGGGAAATGTTTATGTATGCTTGTATAACGGAACACTGTGTGGTTATATATGTGTTGCTTTATGCTCTTATTAACATATTAGGGTCTGTTTCGCCTCAGATATGAGTTAACAATTTAGACAACTGAAAATGAAAACACTACCAGGCAAAGTGGAGCCTCTTTGTGTTGACAGAGCATTGCTGGATACTAAAGAGGAATGTTCCTGATATATGCAAAAATCATACACTTTTAGATTTCAGAAGTACATTTGTACAAGTTTTAAGTGTAACAACAGTCGTATTGATGAAATAGTAATATAATTCATGAAAAGCTTTCAGCATGAAAATGACTGAGATCCTCCAAATTTAGTTTGTTGGATAAAAAAGTGTGTGTTGCCCAGTGTTATTGTTCTCATGAATGAAATGAAATCTCAGTTAGGTCTGAAATTACCAATAATCTTCATTATCTATTTATATGATGACTTTTTTGATAAATCAATCATTTCATCATTTCTATAAAATACCAGAATAAAGTAAAATAAAATGCAAAAGTTTAATTTCCTTGACTCCAATGAATATTCAAATTCCTTGTTTAGGACAAAAACAAATAACATTAACTTTACAATCATATTTGTCAAATGAGAATCTTATTTACATTTTTGCCTGAAAAAAACCAAACCCATCAATCAATTATCAAAAGATGCCCATTCTTTTCCTGAATGACTAATTGATTAATCAACTACTTGTTTAGGCTTTTATCTGAAAGTATTGCATCATAGAAACATACTTTTAAAGGATAACTCCCCTTTATATGCCAAATGTAATGTGGTTATTATTTTTCTATGGACTGTGCATTACTGTGCACTTTGGTTCTGGAGGTTTCTGGAAATGATTCCGTTTTTTGTTGTTGTTTTTTTTTTATTTGGTCTGAATGTTTGAGAGGATTCATGTAAAAATCCAGTTTGTTGGAAAGCTGCTGTAGATTTGCTCTGCTTGCCTCAATATTTGCTGTTTTGTGCCAGTTGTCATTTCCCCAAATCTGAGAGGAAGACCGTGCAGAGTTTGGACAACCCATAATAGCCACATTTATGGGAAATAATGCAGGTTGAATGCAATGCAGTTTTTTGGTTTGGGAAAAAATGAATAGGACTTTAATGTGAAGTGTTATTCAGCCACCTACTGTATAGTAACATATTGTGTTCATCCCATTCATGTGTGGTCTTTGCAATTGGTGTTTATTTTATTTTATCATCTTTCCTAGTCACTGAAATACAGTATAATATTAAAAGGTTTCCATGTCATGAAGGACTTCTCTCAAGGTTTTTATGATCTTTTTACTTGTCTTATTGTTGTCTTTTTTAGTACTGTAGCCAGGTATGCTCTGCTGGATAAACAGAGCAAGTTGACGTTATACCAAAACATGTATTACATGTAGGATAAATATGGTGGTTGATAACAACAGGGATTTGTTTTCAGTAATTAATGTTGTTCGCAGCACACCCTTGGAAAATGCTGCGTGTGGGAGATAGCTGTGTTTGTTTATGGCGGTCCATTCACTCAGTGTGTAGATGCTGTGCTCTGCTGAATTTCTTCTTCAAAGGGCTCTTGTGCTAAAGCGAAGATAATTGAATTCTACTTGACAAAAGACTCCGGAGGAGCTGAGAAACCATGGCCAAGTGAACCTCTCGGTTCTTTCAAACACAATTAGACCATGATCAGCTTTCACTGGATTTGGCTCTAATTAACCAAAGTTTGTTTTTTCAAAGTGTTTTCACACCCAAGGACGAGCACAGATTCCCCCTTTGTACGGTTCATGATGAATACGTTACTCTTCATGTACTGAGCCTGGCCTAGTTCTTCTAGGAAATCTTCTGGTTAAAAGTTAAAGACAGGTATATACATTGCATATATATATTTATTTATTTATTTTACATAAGGGATGCTACTCTCCACGATACAAACTGCAGCCATATAACAACATGCAACTTTAAAGATATGTTGACCCTTCATATTGAGCTTGTTTTGCTTTCTGATCGCTGATCCTAATACAGTGCAGAAGCCAAATCATCTGTAACAAAATGTAACCCTCTGCTTTCTAGCTTCAAACACAGTTTACCAACTTTATACCTTTTTATGTGGCTAAATCCAAAAACATGATTTGATTTCATCAAATGTTTTTCATCTAAATAATTTGATTCTTCTTACAGTCATTCACTATTTCATAATACACACTTTGTAAGCAAACACATCTCAAATGTGTACTAACTTGCAGATCGTAACCTTGTGTACAGTTGTAGGACAGTCATGACACGCTAGGATGCTTTTGCTTTGTGGTTCCCCTCAGGGCAGCGGTGTTGTTCTGCACCTGGGATGAGACTCAACACCAGTGCACATCAAGACAGATGAAGACAGACAATGGGTGGATATGTCAAACTGGTTTTACAAAAGAAAGCTGACCAGGATGTAGAAAATCAAATCTGACACCTGAATAAGTGGCGATAGTTAACCGTGCGTGAGAACAGTGGCAATCATCATTCAGTCCTCTGCTTCGAATACTAAGTCAGTGAGCCTGACTTGAGAGTTCTTCTGAAATATTCACACAGGGGAAATGACACGATTTGAATTTAGATTGGGGTGGTGCTCTTTGGTATTTTGAACTCTTTGAGATGTATTACTCTCAAATGTCTTGAGTGTTTGCATTTACTGATGTGGAAGAGAAGAGAACTGTCTGTTAGATGTTAGAAGAAGATTTAGGTGGGTGAAGAGAGAAGTAAAAAAAATAATAAAAAAATCCAGAATTAGCATTTTGACATTTTGGGATAAACATGGTGACTGGTGACACTGCGGCGTGTCTTCAGGCTTGCCTTCGTGAGATTGTCACCCATTGGGTTGGACGTAAACAGATGAGCTTCTCCCTGGCGGATTTGTGACATTACGCAGTGACAAGAAGCTATCAGGGCTTACTGGGCTCGAAGGCAGAACTGTCATCGTAGCCGTCAAGCGGTAATCGAGTGTTTTGTCCGAGGCCGTCCAAGTGTATTTTATATTCTGTGGATGTACGACAGAATCCTTACTGAGTGGTGGAGCATACTCGTGTTGCACGGAGTAAGAAACATGATTAAGCAACAACCATCCGTTTTAATTAAGTGTAGGAATAAAGGCTGCCGTGGGAAGATGTGCCTGCATATTGTGCTTGCATGGAAAAGCTAATAAACAAACATAACATGATTCTAATGCTATCGAGTTCTATTTTTAGGAGAGGCCATGTCAGCACATTGTGTTAAATTCTGTTTAGTGCAACAGTCAGTGTTCAGACATTAGACTGATCTTTAGTACCTCCTTTTCATGGATGAAATCAACTCTCACTCGCTGCAAATATTTTTCCTCATGACACACACTCTCACAGTGTTGGCTAAAAAGCTCCACTGGCTGACCGTCTGGCCCCGCCCTCGCCTGCCCTCACAGCATGCCGTGCTAATGAGTCAAAACTGTTATTTTTGCTAATGGAGTCTTGTCCCAATCTCAGTTGGCACTTTACCAACTCTACCGTAATGTCAGACAACGGGTTAAAACCCAGCCTCATCCTGATGACTTATTTAAGACATGTCATCAATAATTCAGTAAAGCTTTCACTCAGAGAGGAGTCCCAGTAGAGTGTGCAAGGAGAGACGGAGGGAGATAAAACTGCCCCGTTCTATAAATAACAGGCCTGAAGGGGATGACTGCAGGACATAACTTTATAAATGGCAACCTCATTGATGGGCGCTTTCCTCTTTCTTTACCTCTGTTCACTTCATGTTTTCATCTGTGTGAGTGGACTGCTCTTAACAAAAATGTCCTTCAGTGAGTCATTGGATCTATTGACTGAAGTCCTTTTCTTTCAGTCACAGGAAGAGTCCCAGTTCATATTTGAGATGTTTCTGCTTTAGCATGCATCCACCTTTACGTTACAAACATATTTGCAAGTCATGTGACACTAAGTGATCCATGTGTTGAGACATTTTGTTCTTCCAGTAGTGATCAAGAGTCAGCAGCTGTGGGTTCACATTGAATGACAATGACCATCATGGAAGTATAATATTTATTGTTGAATGTTAAATATATCTGTTATATAGATAAGTAAGTTTGAGATATACTATAGAACCTATATGTAGTCAATTCTGTAGGAACTATACAAATACAAAAGTACAACAGAGTACAGAAGTATATCATGTTAAATTGACCTGGTTGCAGCTCTTTAGCCCTAGTTACCAGTCTGTTGTGGCCAGTGCATTGTACTTCTCTGTGGTCTGCTGGGGGAGCAGCATTGGAGCCGGAGACACCAACAGACTTAACAAACTGGTCAAGAAGGCCGGCTCCATCATTGGCTGCAAACTGGACAGTCTGGAAAAGGTGGTGGAGAGGAGGACGCTGAACAAACTGTTATCCATGTTGGATAATCCTGACCACCCTCTCCACCACCTGCTGCAGGGACAGAGGAGGACGTTCTCCAATAGACTCCTCCAGCTCCACTGTCACAAGGACAGATACAGGAGATCATTCCTGATACAGGAGATCATTCCTGCCCACTGCCATCAGACTGTACAATAACTCACTTCTGGCAAAATCCATCATACAACAATAACACTGTTGGTTGTCTGTTTTTCTTGTTTGTTTAAATATATATATATATATTTTTTAAAACTTTGCACTATTGTTTCGTTAGTTTTAATTGAATTGAATTATTCTATTTTATTCTATTTTATTGTATATACTGTGCATTTTTATATTTAATATTTTTTACTGTTATTTTATTGCTTTCCTGTATCTATTAATGCTGCTGTAGCGAAAACAAATTCTCCTTGGGGATTAATAAAGTAACTACCTACCTACCTACCTACCTATCTAGTTCCCAGTATATTACATGTTACACTTGTCCGTATTTCATAGCATCTTTTATAACTTGTTTCCTTGAGACAAAAGTTGACAAAAAAAATAAAAAAATAAGTGGAGTTGTTGACACCATTAAATTTGAAAACACATGCACCTGCCAGTTTTACTGTTTCTGCTGCAAGGCATCATTCTCCTGAGTCACGTTTGTCACTGCAGTGTTGTCTCAATGTAAGACCCAAGTTAAAACAAGGAATATTGACATGTTGTCTCATACAGAGACTTTTTAACTGTTTGTTTTCTGCTTATGTTATTGCTGTCATGATCACCATTTGTCAGGAACTAGTCAACGTTTGTTGCATGCTGGATTCTTCATACTGACTCAAAAGCATCTTGTGGAGGTTGTTGACTTACAGGAGAGCAACTTTATTTATCGACTCATTGCCTGAATATCTATCAGCCAAACACCGGGTGTTAATTTTGTTAACTTCCAGCCTCTGTTGCTGTTAACCTGTGATGGAGTAGAGGAGTGCCTTAAAGGGCAGTACCACTGAGGGCCTCTAGGGGCTGGCTCTAATAGACTTCCATTCAAAAAGCATGAGCTACTCTCATGAAATAAAAGTACATACATTTTTTTCTACAGGTCATTGTGGTGTCTGTTGTGAATTCTCTCATCCTCATCAGTGTTCTGGTGGTACATTTAACAATAATTCCACAATTGTTCAAATGCGAGGCCTCAAAGAGAGGTATGTTTGGGAGGGAGCTTAGCTTGATTGACATGCCTGGGGTGCAGTCAGATTGCTGCTGTAGGTGAGCATGCATAGTGTCCCCGAGTTCTCAGTCAGATCCACCGCTCCCTTCTCCTTAGCTCCACCCTCTTGTCTAAATATGGTCACTTCCATCTCTAAAACACTAAGAAGGCAACGGCCAAAATACCAGTCGAGCCCTCAACACGGCAGCTCACAAAGCAATCTTAGCTATCTGCCCCACGTGGACTGACTTCCTGTTTTCTATTAATGACCTCACAGCTTGCTTGTACCATTTCCTCATGGCACCAATTCACAGTCCGAACAAAAACGAAGATGTCTGTCCGCTACAAGTGTCAGTTTATCCTGGTTAACAATGAAGGATAAGCAGAGCAGGGAAACAAAGGTGAGCTGCAATATATTATGTGTTAGTTTTACCCCACACAACCCAGACACCAGACTCAGCTGGAGCCTGTGGTCCCAGCAGGGTCCTGTTTGCCTGCATGTGTCAGTGTGAGAGAGGCAGGGTCCTTGAGCTCCCCATATCTGTCAGATAAATTAATCAAACATGCCTCGGTCCACTGGGACACCTCAGCCTGCATAAGCACTCAGCCATGACAGACAGACACACACTGACACAGGCAGTAGAAAGACATGCATGCTCGCATATGCAGACAGACGTCAAAAATATGCATGCTAAATTACTCACACCTTTACCTTCCATGCTTCCTACAGTGCCCTGTCCAAGTCTAAATATACTCTATAGTATATACAGTATGATAATGTGCTTCTCCATTTATTATGCATACCCTGTAAAGAAGACTATGGTAAGTGGGAAAAGCTTTACTATACTCAATACAGAGCATCTACAGGGCTTCACTCTAAGCCCAGAATTAACACTGTATTTACACATCTGGCATCAATTTGCACATAAACACACCTGGCCCCTTTTAGGTTTGTTGACCAGAGTTTTGACATTAAGTTTGAGATTCCTCTCCTGAGAAGCTTGTGACCCCAGCGAGTCCCCGAAAGACACAGGACAGAGACAAGGGGTCTTGCCAGATTTTGAAAGAGGCCTGTTGGACCCACAGAGATGGACGTCCTGTGGTGAGGAGAACATTCTTAGTTGGATTAGAGGCATGTTTGTTTACCAATGTGGATCTGCTGCTCCAAGATGAGGAGAGAGGAGAATATAAAAGAAGGAAGAGGAAACTATATCAGCCGTTAATGCAACAGTCATATGACATGAACAGGCTTGGAAACAGTCGCGTACAGCGTCGTATCAAAGGGCTGAATATTCAACCTGACATGGGCAGAATCATGCAGCTAACTAAACCTATCTTGCAGCTATTACAGCATTTTTTAAAGGCTTTTCTGGTTGCAGCTTGGACTATTTTATGAATCAAATGCATATTGAGCAAAAATGCATCGATAACTATAAATGCCCATTACGTTATTATTCTGCTCATCATTTCATTTCCATGGCTCTTTTGAGCGGGGAAACACAAAAGAAATAAGCTGCCAGCTCTGAGCTTATGCAACAGAGATGCTCATCGTCCTAAAAATATCGGTGCTTATCTGTGTCGCGCGTGTGGCTTCACAAAATGATGATGCAGTTAAGATTAATTTTATTTTCTCATTAATACATTCATGCCCATTTGAGCCAATGGCTAAGAGAGGTTTCTTTTTGGACCATCATAGCACAGCAGACTGTATCATAGACACACAGCGAACGTTGTATTACTGTAAGCTGAGGTTGGATGAAAAGCCGTGGTGTCTCCTCAGAACGGGACACAAGAAAACAAATATATTTGGTGATGTTGCTGCACTTGAACAGTTTTTTTTTTTAGTTTTAATCTATAATGTGTGTCTGTGCTGTAATATGGAGGTATTTTTGACCCACAGATGAATCTTTTTCAGATAAATTATTGACCGCTGTTTGTCCTTCGTGTTGGAGAGAATTTCATGGTAATTTTCCTGACAGTTTCACATGCATGCACACACAAAGACACAGCGTTGAATATTGGGGACCCGAGAAAAGGACCACTTCAACTGAAAATGTGAAGTCATTCTGCTGTCCAACTTTGTTTCTCCGTGTAGCCCCAGCAATCATAAATATTTAACACGTGCATGCATTGTGAATGAGAAGGGGCAGAACAAAACAAGCCTTCGTCTCACTAGCGCCGCACAATTCCACCAAAACTAGCACACAACCCCTCATCTTTATACAGATGTAGGCAAACCCACATGCACACATGTACTATTGTTCCCTGCTGGGTGCGCTGTAGGGAAAATGGTTGTGGAAACCCAGGGTGGCTTCTTCTCCTCAGACTAGCATCTCCTTTCCCCATTTATGAAGACTTGTTTTGGGAAATCACATGGGGGAGCAGGCACGGCAGACTGTGCAAGAGGTCTTAGACTGCTAGTTCACTTGAAAAGAAACAAGAGGAGCTGCTCCGTCACCATCTGCCAAAAATATGAATTCTGCCTTTCCTTTTTTCCTGCGCCTGTTTCCTTCCTTCTTCCCTCCACCCTCCTCTGTCTCTCAAACTTGTCCTTTCAGTAACAGTGAGAGGGACGGATCATCTCACCATTGTTCAACTGGTATTGGTGAGAGTAAACTGGCTGGCAGTGGTGGGAGGGTGTGTGTGTGTGTGTGTGTGTGTGTGTGTGTGTGTGTGTGTGTGTGTGTGTGTGTGTGTGTGTGTGTGTGTGTGTGTGTGTGTGTGTGTGTGTGTGGCCCAGGAAGCCACTCCTCCTCTGAGCTGATTCCAGTCATCACAGCGATAATGAAGTGCACACGACGCTGCCCGCCCGCCTGCCTGCCAGTGTGACATACTGTCACCGTCCTGGAGGACACGCACACTCTTACACATTCACACACACTCACAGTCACTCACTGACGGGGCACGCAGCCTAACTCATCACACATGCACACACACACTCACACAGTCCTAGGAAGGAGTAGAGGACGGAAAAGAAGACCAGGAGAGAAGAATAAGAAGAATTTTACACAGCCTTATGGTTTCCTCTCTGTGTGACTGACCAGCGGTGATTGTGGGTGCTGAACAGAGACAACAATCCTGCCGCTCACGCACATACACACCTCTCCCCCGCAGCCACGGATTCTTGGATTAGTGTTCCCCGGTGTGGAGTGTGGGAGTCGCGGAGCGGAGCAACATGGGGAACCAGGCAGGGAGGCAGGAGGAAACAGAGCCAGGTCTGCTTCTTGTGTCGTGGTTTGCCTCAGCATCTCTTCTCCCTCTTTGTCTGTATCCGTCTTTCTGTGTTGACGTAATGAACAAAGACATACATTTGTTAAATACAATAGATGCGAGCTAATCTCCTGTCATGTCGTGTCGAGTACATCTCTCGTAGACAGGTTCTGGTTAATGAGCACTGACCAAGATGCACACCAACAAAGCACTGACTGAATGTGCCCTGCAGCTATAGACGCTGTTTAATCGGGTTAGAAGTTATTCATCCTCTGTGTTTTGCTGTATTTATTTATGCGTGCATGTCCACAGTTTTTGTGTGTGTGGTTATTGTTCTGGTGTGTTGTGTTTCTGCTTTGAGTCAGTCCAGGTCTGCAAGTGTGCATGCGTTTGCACCTGTGTGTAGATATGGGGACTGAGGTGGGGGGAAAGTGCTGAGTGAGATTTGCCTGACAGTAAGCATGAGGGAACCTGCCAGTGGAGATGGTATCATCAGTCTCACGCTCGCATCCTTCCACTGCTCTGGGCTCGCTGCGCCTCCGTAAGATTTCCATTTCAAAGTCCCTCTGAACTACACTCAGCAGCAACTTCAAACTCATCTCGAGGCTACCGAGCTTTTCAACATCTTTGTAACCTCTCTGAATTTCATTTAGAGAATGAACATTTGCTTCTTAATATATGTGTACTTGTGTATTTGCATGTTTCCATATCCCCCAAAAAATAGCTGAATAGACTCTGAAAAGATCAAGTTGCTTGCTAGGGCAACAGGCACACACACACACACACACACACACACACACACACACACACACACACACACACACACACACACACACACACACACACACACACACACACACACACACACACACACACACACACACACACACACACACACACACACACACACACAGTTTTATCAGTGGTGGGTGTTAAGCTGCATCATTTCATAGCAGTGGCATGTGTTGCTTGAAGATAGAGCACAGTAGGCTCAGATTGGATAGCAGTGGTAGCAAGCTGCTGCATGCTTGACAAGATTAGCTCCCAGCTTCTTCTCCATGCGCACATATAGCGCCCAGTTAATACATTACACACAAAACAAAAGATTGAGTAGTGAATCAAAGTGCTGGCAAAGAGGAGGGTTATCTGATCTCGCTAATTATTCTGTGTATACTCTGAAAAAATGTAGTGCTTTTCGGTACTTACTGTTGGTATAAAGTGATTATGGGATTGGTACTCAGAGGAAGTGCATATGGAAGTATGTATAGGCTAAAAATCAAATGAGTCAGAGTAGAGAGTTTGCCATACAATCAATCATGTCCTTTACGCTATGAGAAATATTTAAACTCTACTTGGTCCAGCCTCCCACATGAACCTCCATTATGAAATGAAGCAGTCAGCTATTTTGTGAATTGATCAGCCTATTTTTCTTATGAAGCCGCTCTCCATTTTCTAAAATGAGTCGCTATAGTAAATGAGAATTGATCATTAAATGGCTTGGTTTTTCATTATGCCCAGTCATGAGATTAGGCTATAGATTCTAGAGCGCTGAAGCCAAGAACACACAGAAGGCAATCAGTCCATTCTTCACAAGGTAGTAATATAGGTTTTGGCTCATACCTGTTTTTTTTCACTGATGGACACAGTGAAGTTTGTAGTTTCTGCTGCAGCTACCGTTCCACCTAGACAGTGAAACAGCCAGCTGAGGTATGTCAGACTTTGGGCACAGAGAGTAGAATAACAGTGGTGGTGCTAGAAGTAGGAAAAGAAACGTGGGAACAGGAGGAACTCGTTCGGACTTGATTGATGCTGTTATCTCTGAAGTGGAAGGCTAAGGAGTAAGCTGTCTGCTGCAGTGATAAGCAGGTCGTTATCAAAACCAAACTACACTGACGGCAACGACACAGAGCCTTCCTGTCTCCCCACTGGCTCACCAGGAGAGCAGCCAAGACCAGAGCCTGTGGTCAGCATGTTGTCAGCTGTTGATGAATTGTCAGTAAAATATAGTCCAATAACAGAGGGTCTATTTTCAGAGCTACGACTCAGTCAATCATTCCCTTGGGGGCTCAGGATGAAAGAAAGAAAGTTAAAGCATGTTTGTGCAGTGATGTAAAATCGGTTGTCGTGACTTTCACATGGTCAAAAATGGGAAATTTCGAAGACCTGTGGTTTCCTCAGGAGTTTGATTCGAATGCTCGAAGGTAGCTGTAATGTTTGAGGTCGCTGCCAAATACTTGGAATAGCACAGTGTTTTTAAAAGTAAGGGATGGGGTTAATATCAATGTTGCAGTTGGCATGTTGTCATTAGAACAACATTGTTCTTTTTGTCCACACTGTTTATCACTAGTACATCAACATTAAGGTTTGGATGACTTTTGGTATGAGGTCAGAAGCCAACTCCATGAAACAGATTGTACCTAATGGAAACTGTTCAGTCCAGCTTTCATTTGCAGGTGTACTTGGGTTTCTTTAGGTGGAATGGCGTCCTGAATTAACTCGGTTAACTTTGTAATTTGTTCGGTATTTAACCAGCCTTCCTGCCTGTGCAGAGAACAGCAGTGCAGACAGCACGCCCCCTTCAGGCAGATTGAAGTGGGATGCCAAGTTCTGGTGACAGATGGGTTGAAAATGTATATAGTGTGTGATTTGTGTGTGTAGCTACTGTTTAATAGATGATCTAGCAGCTTGGGTAACATCAGACAAACCAGTGTATATGATTATTCAAATAAAGTTTCAGAGCCATGCAAATTATGGGAGTTTCCCAGGAGAGACAGCGAAACTGGAGGGAGCTGGCAGATTCTTGAAATATAGGTGGAACCAGGGAAAAATTACAATATTGACAGTCATCCCAGATATGTCGCTAATTGTATAATTTCTCTAATGTGATATTTTTCCTCACCTTCATTTAGACCATCTGCCAGTGAGAGCAATTACAACAACACTGTTGCCACATGCTCACATCGGCTGTAGCCTTCTCTGTTGATACTGTTGCATCTGTAAAACAGTGAATGAATTACTTTATAACCTCACAAACAACGCAAAATGACTCGTTTCACAATCACAATTTAAACCGTTCAGCTTTAAGAAGATTTAGAAAGTTTATAAGGGCCACATGTTTGAATTATTTTATTCCCATTCAATATCACGTCATAACCTTGAAGATAGCCAGGTTGGCTGGTGGAGGTCTCTGGTGTTCATGCTCTGCCCGTAGAGGCCAGGATTCATTCATCCGGCAGCACAGGAAAGTCTCACCAGACACCAGATGTAAAAACTCTCTATGCTGTGAAATATAAAAGATTTATCTGGTGCTAAAAGGCTTAATTGGCAATTAGTAAACGCATTTGGTGAGGGCTTGAACGTCACAGACAGATTATAGCTTTTTTAAGTGCCCTATATGTCTGTATTTATACTTACAGATTGATGGATTGATCGATGAAAATACTTTTTTCAGTCAATGGGGGAATTTTTTTTTTTTTTTAATCTCATTTCCTCTCAGTTTTTGTATGATGAGTCGGCTGACACAGAAGGGAGATGTTGTGCTTAAGGAGGATTAAGGTTTGCATTGCTCCTGCTTGGTAGACTCCTGTAGTGTTGCAATTTTCAGGTTTCACGCATAAGTCTCATTCCAGCTTGGCCTCCCCTCAGATATGCAGTGACATCTGCCTTCCCTTTTCTCCCAAACAATTGCTTTAGCAGCCAAAAATGCAAACTGATTTATCACAGCTAGCACTGAAAATAAGATACCAAGATCACCCATGAGGAGCCTAATTCCCCTAGCTGATGTTTTGAGATGAGTTTTTTTTGTCTTAAGACACTTCTAACTGATAGTAAATGCTTACCTATGCACCAGGTGAACCCTGCTCCCACTCAGCCAAAGGGGGTAGAAGGACACCACCTCAATACCATATCAGAGCAAACTGACGTAGAGCAGGGATTCAATATGAGGAAGCAAGTCTGTCCAACTTTTGATAACCCCTGAGGAAGTTACATGAGTCATACTTTCCACGGCAGTTAGCAGTTGGTACAGTAAATACACCGGCCACTCCACAGTGCTTTGTGTTTGCAGAGGAAGGTGTGTGCTGCTTAAATATGTAACAGAGACTATTGCCTGGACATCAAAGCTGGCACATTATGGCCTTCAATACTCGGCTCATAAACATCTTTGGTTTATGGTGGAGCAGTTAAAAATGCTTGTTTGACACAGACACCCAAAACAAATCTGGAGCTGACATGTAAGCCACTCAGCTTGTGATTGTGTGTTCAATGCAAATCAAACTTGTTGGGATGTGGTTTGTATATCGGTCAGCAGCTGGCTGTGGCTCGTTCTCTGTCTGGGAATGGTAATCCAGGCCTTTCTGTGGGTGACGGGGTTGATGTCTGCTATCCAGCACTGTTTGTTGTCTTTAGAACAACAGCCCAAAGAAAGATCAAACCAGTGTCTGAGAGTGAAGCTGGAATACTGGGTGTCATCTTGTTAATTATCTGTATTTGTCCTGCTGTCCAGTCACACCAGAGCATGACACAACAAAGTTTGTTCACTGACCATGTCAATAGTGACTATTTGTAGGTTGTGTGACAGAGATAATGGCCCCTTCATAAATCCGCCGTGTCAGCTGTCATGAATTGCAGTTGCCTTTCCATTCATTTTGTGTTAAACTTTGATCAGTCACTGTAGAGATGGAGCTGTAGTACCTAAACGTGGCTTGAAATTATGGGGTGATGGTTTTTTTTGTCCTTTTTTGCAAATTTGTCTTTGCAGCTTAATCTTTCCACAGAATATGTTTTCTTAATCCTTTCTGTGGTCACTCCAGGAAAGCACATCACAAACATTTAATACGTCCTAAGTCTTGTAACACTTATTCAAAAGGTATAAAGCTGGGATGGAAATCGTCAGAGGCTTAAAGCTAAGTTTAGCGTTGCTCATTACAACCTGTTGCCCATCATGCACACTGATCCTATAAACCTGCAATCATGTCAAATGGCATATTATTATTCTTTCACTGAGTCCTGTGGTAAACTGTTTTCCATTTGGAGTATAAAGGAATCCTCTCTCTCTGTTGGCCGCCTGTTGGCCTGTGCTATTGGATACCTTTGTATTGGCTCTTTAAGAAGTGTAAAGCTGAGTGGATCAGCATAAGGATGCTGTGTGTTAAATGTCCTTGCATTCAGGCCACTTAAAATGATTCAATCAAAATGTTTCAGAGAGCCAAAGAAGCCAGGCCAAGTGGCCCTGCGTGGCTTGCCAGCTCTCATGCTGCACTTTCCTGCTGTGCTGCAGAGGAACCACAGAGCTGTTCACTTTTCAGGCAGAAGCAAGTGTCTCAGCTTCAGTCTTGCATACTGTATGTTTTTTAAATGCAGGGTGGAAGGTTTGCCTGGTCAGTTGTAGGCACAATTGATTAACATGCCACCAGCTGACTCGACAAGACACACAGCAATGCTGCAGACTAAAAGTGGGATGTTTTACTGGACCTGTGCTTACAGAGGAGGTTTGGACCTCCTAACAGTGGTGTTGGGGAGTCAGCTGGCCAAAAATAACTGGAAAAGATATGATTATTAGTGGGAAAGTCACAGAATGTTGACTTTTCTTCCAGTCAATCTGAAACGTTTAACCGAAGGTTTGTTTTACTTTAAAATCTGTGGATGCTACGGTGAACTTATCCCAAATGCAAACAGCTATTCAAATCATTTCTGTAGTTCGTCCCTAAACGCTGGTTTCAAGACATCCTTCAGTGAATCTCTGAGGCATGATGGTCCGATATATCTGCTTTCCTCTTGTTAAATCCAATTGCCCTTGTTTCCCTTGTTTGACATCAGTCCAAGGAGCTTCTGTTATTGTGTATTATCCGATTGCTTATTTATTCACCTTGAACATGATGCCATGTCCGAGAATGAGAGCAGAGATGTCAGATTATTAAGAACTACATGTTTTTCATGCTGTATTATTCTAAAGCATCTTTATTACAAGATCAGTTATTTGTTCTTTCTTGTTTTTAAAGTTGTGTCCAGTGAAAGTCATTTTATCCTCAAAAAGTGTTTTTCAGTGGCTGTTGTGATGCAGTTTACCATCCAGATGTCTCTCTGCTCAGTCAGTGTGGCCGTCATGGAGCCTCGGTTGTGTCCATCCTCCGCTCCTCTGTGGAAAGGAATGAATGTGTGTCGCAGTAACTGACTGATGGCCACCTGTTGACCTATTTCTTGCTCTTGCGGTCTGACAACAGGAAGGCCAGAAACACAGAGTGTGTTTTCTGTCTCTCCTCTCCACTTCCACCTGAGCGAAAAACTGCACATAACATTTCCTGAAACCCGGAGGGGAAGAGAGAGGAGCGTCACTGAGAGATTCCCATCCAAAGCTTGTTTGTGATGGTTACAAAGCAAATGCGTCATTTCAGTGCCAACTCTCTGACACTTGACCACCTGCAGTCATTAATTCATCATGACTCGCCACCCATGACCCTCCTGTTCAGTAAATTGAAGACTCTGTGCACTTTGTTCACAGTGCACTCTGTCACCTCTTGGCAGGCTGGCATGCTGGCTGCAGTTAACTGACGGGTGCTGGATTGTGTCCAGCCACACAGCTCCTGCTGTGATTTGAAAACTTATCTTCATTAGAAAGAAAGAAGCCTGCACAGTGCATTACTGTGATCGAGGAGCTGACTTCCCATGAAATGACTGAATGTCTTACTGTGTTTGTAATTCATTTATATAATTAGTTAATTCAAACAAAACAATCACTTCATATGCTAAGTCTCCTCAGTGGCAGCAAGCCTGTGTTTGTAGCTGCTGTCTAAATACTGTCATAACTTATCCAAAAAAAAGTCCACATTGACAATAATCAGTCTTCTTGAATTCACTGTGAAGCACTGATTTGTCATTTGTATTTTAGAAGAGTGAGAATAAAACAATCTCTAAAATGGTGACTATAATGAGAGTCTCATTGACAAAGTTCCCTTTCATTGAAGGTGATTTCCTTCTCTTTCATCAGAGCTGGTGCTTCAAAGCATTTCCATGTTGCTAGCTGGTTTCCACAGACTGAATGTGGGTTTATTCCTAGCTAGAGGAGGACACTCCTCAGTGAGCCTTTTAACTGCCCATTCCACTCCTTTTCATAGATTTAGGTCTTTTCGGAGGCACAGTCGCTATAAAGGGTCCTGGACCTGAGCCGGCCTACATCGAAGCCAGCACTAAATTCAGACCAAGCTAACTGTTAACAAACATGGTCTTGGATGGTTTAGCGTTGATATGTAAGAGTTTTGCACTTGCACACCTACAGTAGAAATATTTTTCTTTGAAGACCATAAAAAATGTATTCTTGTGCCTTATGAGATTCACTATAAGTGAGGCAACTGTGAGAAATTTGTGTCCCTAATACAACCACAAAGTCTGCATTATGTTTTCTCTAGTTTACAAAATGTCCACAGCCACTAATACAGTTATGGCTGAATTGTCAGATTACTAAATTGTAGTGGTTCATTTTATGATCGGGGGGCTTTTCTTTTGTGATATCACTCTCTCCAGCCGTCATTAGGAAACAAGCTGATTCCTGTGTCACTCAAAAGGCTTTGCAGCATACTTCAGAAGACTTGATGATAAAATGAATAACTAGTTTTCTCCTTTACATTCTTTGTTCTGTTGTATTTGACTTGGTTGGACATTAGACAAATTGTTATTATGCATGTGGATTCCTTAAAAACTAAATTCAGCAGGCGATGTCATTTCAGTGCGCTGCCACGTTCTCTCCTGGGAGTCTTTAACTCACAAGGTTGGCCATTGAGCCGCTCTGCTGGAGCATCTGGAGGTTAAGTGTCTCATTCGTGGCCATCTCAACTGTAATATTTCAGTTAAAGTTTCTCTCACTTTAATCTAAATTGATTTTACAACAGAAATTTGGCAAAATGCGGAGTTAGCATTTTTTCACATCCTCATCACGGTGTTTAAAACATGTTCAATAACCATCAGAAAGTTGAACCAGTTTGCACCTGTATACAGTATTCATTCCAAAAATGTATTGGGCTGGAACAAGTGCAAAAAATACAAGTGGTTTTGAAATAAAAAGAAAATGTAATCATCTGCAATGATGCTTGGAGTTTGAATACAGTGCAACACAAAGGCAGCTCTGTTATACGCCCTTAGTGTCCATCTGTATGACACTGTATTCCAGTGGCTCTTTAGGTTCCTGCAATCTTGTATGTGCTGACTCTTGGCATCGAGACTGGTGTCATTTCTCCGTGCACATGAAGCAGCTGTGGTGATGTCATGGTTAAAGAGGTGGGCGATCTAAAGATGAGTGACTTAATGTGCTCCATCTGGGTTTTATTCACTAAGAGCAGGAGGAAAACAGAGTCTGAAGGAACAGCAAATGAAAGGCTGTCCCACAGTCCCACTCTTGGCATCACTCATTCTCAAGGGAGCAGACTGATCTTAATCACATCAGACTGTCTAACAAAGATCTATTTACCCTCTTTATTACCTGCCGTAAGGAGAATATGACAAGTGGCTATTAAATATGCACTAGCTGTTAGGTGTTTCTTACTTTCTCTGCCTTGTCTGGGGATGCTTCCTGTAGTGCATAGTAAGTACTCACTTCTAACATACAGTGTTGATTTAGTGTTAACATCCTCTATGTGACAGTACATAATTTAAAAGTGCATGCTGTCCTCATTCTGTCACTCAAGGATTCACCCTCTTCGAATTGCAGACAAAAGTGACTGTGGCTGTTTAACGGCCCTCTTTGGATCTTTGTGAAGTGCAGGCCGGTCCAGAAGCAAATTCACCTGATCGGGATGAATTGCTGCATTTGTAAATGTGAATTAAAATGACATCCGCTGGAGTTCTTTTTAAGGAGTGGCTTTGAGAGATTGATCTCACTGACACAGAACTGACGGAGCCCAGTGTCATTCTCCAGCTCTGTATTTTTACAGTCCCTGATTTATTTTAGGTTATCATTAAAAAAAAAAAAAAAAAAAAAGTCTGGTTTTAAATGATTTGATTTTCTATTTACACAGTTTATGTGTCTTTACCTTTCTACTTGAAACACCTTACTTTTTTAATCACAGCTTCTCACTATGGGAATGTTTAACAGCTTTGTACCTCAGAAATTGTGCCAGTGTTGGCAGCTCCTGCCACAGTTGCTAGCTTATTCAATAAGGGGATAGTCTGTGCAAAATGCCTATCAGTGGCAGAGTACTTAAAGAACCCTCCGGGGTAAAAGATTTCCATTCCAAACTAGGCCATTTGTGTGTGTGTGTGTGTGTGTGTGTGTGTGTGTGTGTGTGTGTGTGTGTGTGTGTGTGTGTGTGTGTGTGTGTGTGTGTGTGTGTGTGTGTGTGTGTGTGTGTGTGTGTGTGTGTTGCTCAGGCTGATGCGCTGTCTATCTCCTCACACAGTCTGTCTGTCTAGTCTTCGCTTTGTGGGTTTGATGATGATGTATGCATGTGAGAGAGACAGTGGTGTCTTTGTCTGTGCACTGCTTAAGCTGCTTTGTGCCTGAATGATCCACGTGCACAGAGACCTTTGTCATCCTTTGAAACAAGCAGCCCCCTTGTTACTGCATCGCTGTTTGCTGATGATCTGAAAACAAACAATGCAACGTTTCCAGGCTGCTCCCAGCTCACACCGGGCATCAGTAAATACACTTCATATTTGGGAGGGGTCTGATAAAGGCTCACGCCAGCGGCCCACGCTGCTGCCTTTTGAAATGCCACAGTTAAGCTCTGCTGCAGCCATGAATGGCCGCAGACAGCAACAGACAGGCCGTGCCAGGCAGATGCGCTGTTATCCAAACAGAGAACAATATGTGAATAGGGTACAGTGACCATAGTGCTGAATAATACAACGATGAATGTGCCACACTGTCTATTCAATTAGTGTCATTACATGATGTTAACAAATTCATGGTTCCAGCACGTCTGTATGCTGATTTTATTAACCTCCTGTTTAGGTGTCAAGTCTGGCACATGGAAATCTGACTGAGAACAAATTTATCTTAACTTATCTAAACATGAATTGCTAATTGGGAATCTGTAATCAACACATTTGCAGTCCAAGTGGATCTTTAGTTGTTACTCGAACACTGTTTCAATATGTACTTTTGTTTTGGTCTTCTGTTGCAGGTGCACAAGCAGCGAAGAAGTCTGGTATCCCAGCTCCCAGAGAAATCCCATCTGCCATAACAAGAGACCGCATCTCTCTGAGGGACCAACTCAGGAGCTCTTCTAATAAGAGAATGGTTTCGAGTGCCAGCACTTCCAGCCTCTCCACCCTGACAAAGCAGACGCGTAGTTCAGCTAAATCCCGTGCAGATGTTGAGGGCCAGGAAAAGGGTCTTCTGGAGTGCCAGGTGAAAGAGCTGCTGGCTGAGGCCAAGACTAAAGACTTTGAGATCAGCAATCTCAGGATGGAGTTGCAGCGCTGCAAAGGTAAAGCCTCCACTGCTTCCTCTTCACCCTCACACAACTCTGTTTCACGCCAAGAAGCTGCAAGTGACTGTGAGCAGGTGCAGGTGGGAGAGGCCCTGGTGCTGGTTGGGGAGCTGAGGGAGAAGAATGGGAAGTTTCAGAGAGAGCTGGCTGCCCTCAGGGAGGAGAACCAGGCTCTGAAGGAAAAGCTGCTTTGCTTGGAGGCTTCCCCTCTATCTAGTACAAACACAAGCTCCCCTTCCAAGCCTTTGGTGAATGGTCTTCCCTCAGACTCCTCAGCTCCTCAACAGGACAGTCTCCCCTCTTCTTCCAGCCCACTCAAAACCTCTGTCTCCTCCAGCTCTGACATCACCAAGGAGTCTCCATCACCTGACTCCTCAGAGTTTGAGAAGATCCCATCATGCTCAGAATCGGTGAGCAGTGGCATCAGTGGGGAAGGTGTTGCAGCAGGTGTGTTAAACAATGTTAGAGGTCCAGATTTGTCAGTACAAAGCCTAACGGAACAGATTCACAAGATGGAGGAGAGCCACCACAGCACAGCCGAGGAACTGCAGGCAACGCTGCAGGAGCTGGCTGACCAGCAGCAAGTGGTGCAGGAGCTGACGACCGAGAACGAGCGTCTGGCTGAGGAAAAGCGCCTCCTGCAGACCTCACTTCAACAGCAGAGAGAGCGTCTGGAAGTGTTGGCCCAGAAGAATGAAACGCTGGCTGTTCGGTTTCAGGAACAGGCTCAAGCTCAGGCCCAAAGGGAGGAGGAGCAGGGTAGCCAAGGGCCTCGGTTGGCCGAGCTGGAGCAGAGGTACGGCGAGCTGGTGGAGAGCTCACGCTTCGAGCGGGAGAAGCTAGTGGACATCCAGCAGCAGCTGACAGGCAGCCTACGGGCTCTGGAGGAGGAGCACCAGGAGGCCCAGGGCCAGGTGCGCTGTCTCAGAGAGGAGATGGACAGGTTGCAGGCCCAGTTGGACAGGGAGCTGGAAGCTGGAGGTCAGGCAGCACAAGCTGCAGAGGAGCAGAGAGCAGCAGCAGACTCTCTCAGACTGGATAACAGTAGGCTGAAGGCGCAGGTGGACATCGAGAGGCAAAAGGTGGGTGAGCTGAAGGCCATGCAAAGTGCCAGTGACAGCACTGAGCTGCAGAGTTTGCTGAAGACAGCCCACACTGAGAGAGACAGGCTGGAGGTGGAGCTGACAGAGCTGAGACAGGAGCTGCTTCAGGCCCAGGCTGAGACTGAGCATGTGCGAACCACAATGTCCAAGGTAGGAGGGATGCAAGTTTACAACATGTTTTCCAACTTAGCATTTATATTATATATGATTTATTACACCTTTGTTGGGTCTCTTGATTGAACACACCATGTAAATACTGTATATTATAAAGGAAATAGTGAATGTCAGAGATGTTTTGCTATTTAAGTAATATTTACAAATGGAAACTCAGTCAGAATACTGCAGAAGATATGAGCATTTACAGCATTTATAAAGAAATATGAGTATGAATCTGTTTTTCATTGTGTAGACAGTGTGTGTGTGTGTGTACAGTTGGTTGCTTCCATTGTGTTGAACTAAGTGGTGTGTGTGTACAAAGCAGGACTTAAATTATGTGTCTCTCTGTGTTTAGAAAACATTTTTTAATCTTAGTGAGTACATTAATTGTGTTGTGTTTGACGACGCTTTCAGGAATACCTCCGAGAACAATCTGTCCATCCACATTCACTGTGAACTATGAAAAAGCCAAGCGGTTAAAATGCTGCATTAATTGTCCAGAAATAGCTTTATCACCTCTATTGTAATTAAAAATACCAATCTAATGGCGGCCATCATATTTTGATAACTCTTCACTCAGTTACCACCTATTTAATGTGGATGAGGACATGCATCTCCCACAATGGTTTGATCATTAATGAGTTCATAGCTGTTCTTGGTTACTTTTCTTCACCACAACAGCACATGAACTGTTCACTCAAATCCTTTTCATATGTTTCTCTGTAGTAACTTTGGTTTTCCCCCACAACACCACAAACACTAGAAAGTCTGAGGCAGTGTGGGTTTGGGGTCATGTTGGTGCTTGTTGCTCCAAAGTGAGACGTGTCACCATCAGCTGAGTGATGTCATCCCTGTTGGACTGTGACCGCGGTGCCAACAGTAGGGTGGTCCACCAGTGCGTGACACTTGTGAGTCACACTCCCGTCCACTGCCACATGGGTGTGAGGAGGAGGCCACTCCATAACTTCACTTGCAAACATGCTAATCTGTTAGAGCCCCATGGTGTCAGCTATAGAGTGTCCTGCATAACTCCATCATTTACTTCTTTTAGTATATTATCGTCATAGAGATCTGACTTCAGCTTCAATAGCAAAGAAAACAGTGATGCAGTCGGACTGAGTCAGAGTCATCACTACCTTGCATGTCAGACATAGTTTAGTTATTAAGCTTATTATCTTTCTCTAGCTGAAAGCTAACAGTTTGTTTTAATCAGAAAAAACAGTATTAATGATAATTATCATCCTGTAACGAGGGCATCTTTTATCATAGATTTTGAAATGTAGAGATCTAGAGAAAGGAGCAAATGAACATACTACTATTTAATAATGCCAGGGAAAATATCATATTACTAGTCTGTCTTTAGCCAAAAGAGTCTGAAGAGTTCATCTAATCAGCACGGGGATATTCTGTTTCTTTCATATGAAATACTGCCACCATGAGCTCTTCTATCTGTACACATGCACAGGTGGAGGCAAAATGCCAGCAGGTTCAGGAGCGGGCCGAGAGGAGAGAGCAGGAGCTGAGCAGCCGGGTGGCTTCCCTGG
The DNA here is from genome assembly GCF_029030835.1 of Brachyistius frenatus. Taxonomy (NCBI): domain Eukaryota; kingdom Metazoa; phylum Chordata; class Actinopteri; family Embiotocidae; genus Brachyistius; species Brachyistius frenatus. Next base: position 3,398,164 of record NW_027210633.1, on the reverse strand, counting down.
AGGAGGCCGTGATCCAGGCTGACAACCAGGTGAAGGAGCTGAAGGAGACCATCTTCGAACTGGAGGACCAGGTGGAGCAGCAGAGGGCCGTCAACTGCCACACCAACCAAGCTGTCCTGGACATGGAGAGTACGTTCATCATGTCAGCGGCTGTTCACTTCTCTGTGGCTCTGCTGTAATTAGAAATCTTAAATGTAGCTTAGATGGAGTGGTTTCAAAAATGTTGTTTATCCCAAATGGGGTGACAAAATATTTGAAACACCTGAAATGACCACAAAATTGAAACAATGCCTCTCTGAACAGTTCTCAATATAACATTGATGATGATAGGATTTACTGCAGGACTGCTGGAAAACAGTTTAAGCCAAATGTACCACATAAGCAATCTTATAAAATGTCAATTGGCAATGGAGTGCATATGAAAATGACATGCAAAGTTAATATTTTGACACATTTGTCTTTGACTTGCCATTAGTGCAGATGGTAAACTGGATATGGCTGGATACACTGTATTTCCACACGCTGCTATAAATACTGGTGGTTGAGTTTGGTCTGATTCTAATGTTGTCCAGAAGTAACTATCACTTTTATAAGACACTTGATGCTATAAATTGGCTAGTGTATCTTCACTATACTGAACACGCTGCAGTTGGTGGTGAATACTGTTGGATTAGTGGGAATCTTCCTGAGCTCACAGTATGGTGGAGCTGACAGTTTGGGAAGCAGTTCTCACAGACCTTGAATTTGCCATTGCAGATTTTGCAAAAAAGGTGGAGGAGCAGAAAGCTGATGCAGAGCGACAACTGAAAGTTTTGAATCGGCAGATGAAGGTAAGAAAGCTTCAATACGCAGAACTATAAAGGTTCAAAGGTTCAAATCCTGCTGACTCTGTTTGCTATTTTGGCCACATGCCATTTAATTGGGACATTCTGAGATCAGATCATCTTTGTTGGACTTTAGTCACCCACTGTTTTCCCTTTCCAGTATAGTATTTCTCTTCCTTTCATCAGTCATACAATAAATGAACGCTTAATTGTTACTTCTGGCAGAACGTCGGAGCGTTGTCGAGCTCTTTAACATTGAATTCACAGTATCCATATTGTTGTTATTGTTTTGTTTGGAACAGAATAAACGGAAGAAGCGGTTAAGTTTTGATCACATTTTTGATTTCGAAATTTCCAGTTGCTGACTTAATTCAAGTGGCCATAGCAACTGTTTTACAGCCATCCTCTGTCCCAGGGTCAGTGAGTTGTATTTAAAAGATAGATTTTGGGTGGAGTATCACTTTAATTTCAGGATGATGTTGTCGGGCTCAGTTTTTCCTTGTCTTTTTGCCAAAATGACCTTTAATTCTTCTTTCCACTGAGCATTGTTCTAGTAGCGGTGACAGGCAGCTTTGTATTTTTTGGCAGCCACTGATCCTCTCTATGGTATTCTTCCATGATCATCACTACTGTTTGCTGTTTTCCTTTCAGATAGAAATTATTAAGTGCAACAGATATAATCTTCCTGGATTTCATGGTCACAGTTTATAATTTGTGACTTTTAAAATGTGACTAATTTTCTTTTTCCAGTAAATGCTGAGCAGGTAAATGTTGTTTCCAGTAAATACAATAGAGTATTTATTTAGGTACAAAAACAACAGTTTGGGTATCATTTGTTGATCAGATTTCATTTATATTTTGGGACCACTTACTGCTGCCATCCAACAAAATCAGTTCCTTTGTTAGTTGATTATTTCTGTCTGTATATATTTACATCTGCGTCCTCCTCCATGCGTTTAGGATGAAAAGGAGGAGTGGCGTCGTTTCCAGGCGGACCTCCAGACAGCAGTGGTGGTGGCCAACGACATCAAGGTGGAAGCTCAGCAGGAGCTGCGCGCACTCAGGAGGCAGCTGCAGGAGGAGCAGGATCGCAGTGCAAAGCTTTCCGCAGACCTCGAGGCTCTGCAGGGAGTCAGGTACCATCTCCACCATGCTCCAGTTTTTCTGCCCCCCTCACCAGCTCTCCAGCTCCCCCTGTTCAGCATCGGGCTGCAGTTCCTTTCTCTCTGAACATATGTGGATATGAGATACCTGCCAGAGTCTTGCCATATCTCCACCCGTTGGCATGTTTTATACATGCGGTGCAAACAATAATAACTCCAAGAATCTCTTGCTTAAGAGGTTTCAAAAAGTCCTATGTGGTATCAAAGTAGGAAAGCTTTTTGTGTTGATAAAATTTAGTTCATATCTTACTGTTTCACCAGATAAAATCCTCAGAGTTTCAGAATTTAGGTTGCTGGGATTTGGCAGACTCTGTTGGTAAAGTCTTTCCCTCTCTGTATTCTACTACTTTAAGCTGCTGCCCTCTTTGTCTCCCTCTTCCACACTTACACTGTCCTATAGTAACATTCAAACCTCACACTTAAAACGCAGTAGACTGCATTGATTAGAAGATGTTATTATTACATGAGAAGGCAGATGTGGTGGCAGATCTGCTTTAATCAAAGATGCTCCTTTGATCTAAATGTGTCACAAACAAAATCTTCCCCACCAGTGTGTCATGCCATTTAATATTTCACATAGTGCTGTAGGAGTGTGGCCATGCAGTATTGTGCTTGATGTATTTATGAAGAGCATTGTATTGGATTGTGTGTGAGTATGTAAGTGTGTTTGAACGTGCAAATGCCATGGTGTTTTTGACGGTCTTCTCCCCTTTCATTATCATGTCAGGTCGAATACTTCTGTGGCAAAGTCTGCTTAGATTTGCTACTGTGTAGTGCTGTGTTTATCTGTGTGGCCCGTCATGGTGTAATCCTCTAAGCAAGCAAATCTCCAAATGATTCCTACTTTTTCAGTCACAAATCTTAAGAGAACAGTTTCGGTGCATAAGAAATATTAGTATTTGGTTTAAAACCAGATATATCTTCAGATTTCGTGCATTACTTTTGAATCTAGTTACTATACCGGTCTTAGACCACGGCTAAATCAGCAAACTTTCCCCGAGATTAGCTGTTACGCTGCGTCCGATCCCCACCTCCAGCAGCTCCCTGTGATGATTCTGTCAAAGATGTCCCTGTGACAAGTCTTCCTATGTAAAGCCCAGGTGAGTTCCCTGCCCTGTCAGCCTTCTCTCAGCCAGCCTGCCTCTCCCTGCCCTGTGTGCTGCTGATGCTCACTGAC